>NC_085049.1:22629551-22933108 GCF_963662255.1 Cinclus cinclus | reverse complement strand
AACAACTGGAATAAAAATCTTGTAAATTAATGGAAATACCTGAGAAATGATGCAAGTATCCTTTTAACACAGGTTTATATTGTTATGTTAGTAGACTGTGCCCTGAACTTGTGAGTTCAACCAGACATGTCTATAAAAGGAAGAGGAGACTCTATTAAATGTTTTATTGGTTAAAACATAATAGCTTTAATCAAGTGTGAAGGTTAAGTGTTGTTGAGGAAGAAAACTAGATATGCTCCTACAGATATGCTTGATGGGAAAACAACTGAAACTGAGAATCCTTGAGATCAAACCAAAAAATGAGACAGATCTGTACTGATTTGTGATTGAGTAGCTTTCAGGGCATGGCTGAAGAGGATGTTAAGTGTGGGGCAAAAGTTTTAGTGAGGTGAGCAGCAGAAAAGATGACACTTCAGTCTAGGATGCAGTCAGATTTAATGTAAGTTTTGCCTCTATTCAGAACTTTGCTCAAAACCTTTTAGTGTATCAGTTGCAGAAATGAGGAAAAGACAAACTTTATTGCTCATTTTTGTGTTCATTGGCTTTTTTTTTAGGGAGGGCACATTCAATCTCCAGTCATACTGGGGTAATTTCCTAGGAACATTATACCAGACCCAGATGGTGGATTTGGGGATGGCAGGGGGAATTAATGTCTCCTTATTCCTACATTGCCAAGTATGCTTTGATTTCTACTGCCCAATAATCAAAACAATACCTAAGAGGAATTTAGGTGTCCCAACAAGCTGTTGTAGGAGCCTGGATAGACACAAACCATTGCTGTATGCCTCACCTTGATCCAATACCTTAGGATGACACTGCCTGAATGGCCAAACATCATCTGGCTGACCAGCTGGACTCTTATTTCTTAGCCAAGCCTGGCTCATTACCAGTCAATGATCACTCTAAATGTCTTATCATGGTCTTTAAAATCAGGGACAAACGTTATGACACAACAATGGCTATATCCATAAATAATCACGTGGTACCAATGGGCAGCCTATTTCTGAGGCACAGCTTGTGTCCTGGGAATGGGGATATGGAAGGCAAGCAAATACTGTAAAATATGGATTTAATTTTATCATTCCAGCCATGGTGACATCTAACATTGATGGTTTTCTTGTACTTCTGTACTCTGAACCAGTTTGCAAAGAGTAGAGCTAGAAGTTTATGTTTCTTTTTATTTCTTTGGTAGGGAAAGAAGGAGGGAGAAGATAGACAACAAAACAGCTCAAAAATGAAGTCAGTGCAAAACAGAGTAGTACTTTTGGGAAATGTCTTGCTTTCAAACTTCACCTTAACAGTGGTACCACTTTTTCAGTTCAAGTGACATGAAACATTGATACAGCACAATGAAGTCTTTTAAGATTGGTTCCACACTTCAGCAAGTAACCAAGGCCAAGTACCATGCATCCAACTGGTAATTTTTTGCTTCTGTGCATGTTAAAATACCCGATATGCCCCTGGCACAGGCAAAGCAGGTTTGATAGCATCCGCAGGAAGGAGGCCACTTATTTTTTCATGCGTAATTTATCACCACAGGTATTTTTGCCTACCTATGTGTCCTCTGCTTAAACTCATGGTAGCACGTACATTTGCAGCTGGACGTGCTGTTGCTGTAGCAATCATGCTCCACCCTTTAGCTCACTGGCAGATCCTGAAACAGGATGTCAGCATGAGTTGCCTCTCTGCAGAGCTACTGCCTATCAGAAAGAAACAGTCTTGAGACACCCTGTGGGGCACTTTTTGAGAGGAACAGGGGTAATTACTTAGGATATTTAAGTATAACATTAAATATTTACTTCTCCTGAGAAAACATTTAAAGTGGCAGTACTTTATACGATTCCTGCAAAGGCAAACTCACAAGCTTGGCCAGGACATTTTTCTCTTATTCTTCATAGAAGTAGAATTCCACCTTTTATTTCATATATATCTGCATTTTTAAAGTTTATTGCTTCTCACTAGCCACCTTACCAAATTACAATTTTTGTGAAGCAAAAGAGAACAGTTCTGAAGCCTTCTTTTCATCCCAGTCTTGAACCTGTTTGACAAAACTCTGTGAGCTTTTGAGAGAGTTTTTCTTCTGATCCTCATGACAAGCTTTTCATTCTCTTTACTTTAGATGTAGGCACACATGCCCTGTAATTACGGCTGTGCAGCTGATTTTGCTTTCCCTCATTGCTTTTGCCTTGCCTTATCATGAAAGGTCGTGGGATGGAGCCATAATGATTGCTGTAAAGGAGTTGTGATGCATCTGAAACACAACTTGTGGCTCCAAGTACGTGTGCGTGTGCACACACCCCTTTGCTCCAGACATAACTCACCGCTCTTGACAAGCCTAACCAAATCTCAGTGCACCCTCTTCCCACACACTCCAAGTACTTCCAGTTTGACATGTTACCTCTACACAGCTTCAGTTGTGAACAACCATCCCCCACCTTGTATTACAGACGTTAATGGCTGGTGTCTGTTGTGACAGGGCAAGGGACAAGAAAGAATGTCATAACATGCCTCTTATGTACTTTCCTCCACCTAGGAAGATTTTCCTCCATCTATTTTTTTGGTCATTTGGCCTGTGTGGGAAGATTCAGGGAGTGTTGAGACATGGAAAGTTAAATCTCCAATTATCCAGAGGTCATGACAGTCAGCCAAATTGTGTGCTTCCCTTTCCACCTCTACACCCACTGCACTGTCCTGCTGCTGACCCTGAGATGGAAAGACCACCCTCCTTTGAAATGAAATCAAATCCTCAGAACTTGCTCATCCCTGGGCCTCTCCCAAAAGCTCATGGTGCCAAACATGCCTAATTTCTGCAGTAGTTTCATAACCTGGTGGGCTTCTACTCTCTTGCGACCTGAGCTGAGCTCATTGCATTCATTTCCATTTACGAAGCTGTCTTGCTATTAAATTTGTGCTGTCCCAGAGGCAAACGTGTGTCTGAATTTTTCCCACTGTGTGTGTGCTGCCCTCCTCACACAGATGAGGTTTTTCTGGCAGCCTTCTGTCATGTTGTTATGCTTTGAATAATTATTTTTTTAAATCATTTTTTTTCCCTTTTCTCATGCTCTGCCCCCCTTCTCTCCTGTTTGACTCCACCACCATCCTCAACCCTTCTGTTTTATCTCTGTGTTATTCTTGGCCTTCCTAGGTGCCAGTTGGGAACTAAGTTAATTTAGGTATTTGTCTGCTTGCCTGTCAGGTTCCATCAAGAGTAAAAACAATGGCAAGTTAATAAACCCAAAATTATGTCAGGCATGAAGCAGGCTCTTATCCCATGCTGTTTATCTGGCAGCAGGTGCAAAAAAGACCAATAAAAGAGAAGAAATATGGCCTTTCACGTGCGCACACAGGCACACACGTGCACACACTCCAAAAAGAGGGCGAATGGCTGCGTGCTTCTGTCAGGTGGCCAGCACAGGATTAGCTGGTGGTCTCAGGCCAGACTTTATGGGGCAGGTGTCCATGGTACAGAAACCACAAGCACCATTCACAGGCTTCTTGGCAGCTGCAGCGCAGGGACTGACGCGCACTCTCAGTGCTTAAGGCGAGTCACTCGGTAGGAATTCAGGAATGGAAGTGGGGAGGAGAATAGGGTGAGTTTGTTGTGCTGCTGGTCAGACACCATGAAGAAAACACTTGGGCTCCAAAGAAAACAGCCTGGTTTTGCTAGGAAAATGGGAACCATGGAGGTGGCCTGGTCTTTCGGAGAGCATGTTGTGGACTCATGAGATTTGGAGTGACTGCTATTGTACTAGAGACAAAAGTGTCAAACAACACAACATAAATCTGGCTTCTGGCATCATAGGGATTTTGTTCAGCTTCATTAAGTTAAGCTTTTACAATATATTTTTGATAGTTTAGAACAATATATATTGGGACCAATACTGAAAACGACACTCTAGGATGGCAAAGTTTATGAATAAAATGGGTTTGGAGATGTCTAGAAATCTACCCAGATTCTAATGCAAATAAGACTGAATCACCCAAATGGAAGGAAGGCAAACCCTTCCTTATTTTTTTCCTCTTGGTTTGCTTTATTGAGCTTCACACCTGTAATTTCCCTTTCTCTTCACTGTAGAAGCCTAATGTCCTCCCTCCCAGGATTCAGGGCATGGTGTTTCAGCCTCCTTCCCTCACCAGAGGTGTTATGAGTTTCTCTTTCCTAACAGCTTTCTTCTCTACTTTTCCTCCTAGAAAAGAATAACAAACTGCGTCTTTCCTTATAGCTTTGGACAAAGTGTCCAACATGATCTTGAATAAGAGTCGTACCCAAGGAAAATTCTGTGACTTAAAGCAACTGGTAAAACACTGTACTTTTTATTTCTGGGTTCTCTTCCCTCTCCAATGTCTTCCTATTTATGTGGAGTTATCCTAGGCAACTGACTGACAAAATCTGAGCCTTGTGACTAAGTGAGAACATCTTAGTGATATCACTGCCAACACATCCAGCTTTTCAGGACTAAACTTCTGAACTGCATCAACAACCCAAATTTCCATTGGACTTTATGGATGCAAGATCAGCATTTAACAGCTGGGTAGTTACTGAAAAATTAAAGCCTTAGTATGTGAAAGAACTTCAAAGGTTTGGCATCTGTAGTGGGTGGCAAAACACACATAATTAATTCATAGATCACAGCATGCCTTTCAGCAGCATTGCATATTATGTTTGATTATGTATTTTATTTATGTGTTTATATGTGTATTCATAACCATATAAATTAGACATGTATAATTATGTATAATTACATACCTTTGTTTACATTTGTGACAGGGAGTTTCCCATAACCACTGCTGCACTTCTGAAGTCACACGCTTGTTGATAAGAATATAAAAGTTCCAATACCATCTGGAAGTTTAGACAGAATATATTTCATTTGGACACTGAAGGCACCTGCTGAAAACATTGCCATTGTATTTGGTGTGTAATGAACAATTTCATTCAAAACATGAAGAAAATATGTTTGGTGTTTATATATATTAAGCTCCCACTTATTTTTAATATTCTAAATAATAATTGAAACCTGACAGATGACTGGTATATGGTACAAGGGGAAACCACAATCTAAAGAATTACTTTCTTTTTTGGAGGTTGTTTTTCTGTTTATATTTGCTTTAGCTTCTTTTTAGTTAGCTTCCTTAACTTCATTGATTTTTCTTTCTGTTCCTCAGTAATTTCCTGTTAGGTCATGCTGATCTTGCTTTTACTGACACCATGGCTTAAAAGTGAAGAAATGGTGCTCTTAAATCCTCCTGATTCCAAATATTGCTGCTCAAAATGGTTACATATTTCAAGCACTTAATTAAAAACACCTGTCTTGCAAAATAGGCATTTGACAAGGTGACAAAGATTGCTCTGAAGGCAAAAGTAGTGAAGCAACTACAGTGAAGGCTATCTGACCTCAAGAAGCCTAAAGCAGCCTGGTTTTCTAAGAAAACAGACCTCTTTACCCATCACATCTGTTGGACCATCTGCATCTTTCTGACACCCTTTGAACGCAGAGTTGAATCCATCAAGTAAATCTGAAAGAGGGGTAATGGTCTCATTATGGACATAATGGAACAGTAAGCTGTTATTATTTGGAAAAAAGTTGATATTTTGGAGACAGAAGGAAGGAAGACACCCTGACAGAACCCTAAAGGGAGGACTCAACCTTCACTCATTGCCTCTGTTGAATGTCACAAACAAGAAGTAGCAGTCAGTCAAATGACAAGGAAAGTCACAGTACGGCACTCTCACCGTACTGCCCATCCCCTGCTCCCAAAAATATATAGGAGGTGAAAAGAACTGAAGATGACATGGGATTGGGTGGTTTGGGCAAGGTGGAACGAGTTACTGTCTCTTTCTCTGGGCAGTGGGGAAGGTTCCTACAGTGTGAGGATTTAGGGCATACTGGGTATATATTAATAAGAATCTAGGCTTCATTAGTCCTGCTGTTCATGGACCAGCTTCTGTTTCCAGGCTGCTGGGCCCCAGTTCACCACCACACCATAGTGGGTGATTTCTTTTATGCAACTTAATCACAATATTTAAGCAGTGGGACTATTCACTGCTTACAGGCTTGCTGCAGAGCGGTGCTGGAGGATGGCCACAAATGACCGCAACAAAGAGCTGTGATGCATCCCACAGATAAAAGCCATCAGTTCAACATGTGTAAACAAGCCTGGTGTCTCTTGCACTGAATTCCACTCTTGTTCAACATATCGTTTACAGCACCAGACCTCATCCCTGTGGAGCAATTTCTTTCCCATTTGGTCTGCTTCTGATTAGTGTAAGAGAATGACGTATAGAAATGACACTGCAATAAAGATGATGGATAGTCAGTGAAGCAGCTGCAGATTAGGAGAAAAGGAAGCTGACTACTGAAGATTGGCCTTGCAAAAGACAAAAATCAAAAACCACAAACAACAATAGCAGGTTCTAACTGTGCATACAAAAGTCACTTGAAATTCTTCTGTTGGTACTCTTACTGGCATGCCACTCGGAGCATGTAGAACAGTAATTTCCCAGTGGAAACAAACTATTCAAAATCATGTTAGGGGACTAAATGCCTTTTAGATCTGGCCTTTAGATCAAGCACTTACCCTGAAATGCCTTCTCCTTTGAAACTCATACTTCACAGGGAATAGGAAAAAAAGATGAAACAGCTTTGAAAAACCCAAACAACATTCTCTTTAGATAAAGCTGTTAAACCAGGGTGTTAGTAAGTCTGTGGCTTCCTTAAGCTCATTCATGGATTTTACAGACCAGGCTGAGTCAGTCTAGCGTGGGATGACTGGATGACTTTATATCCTAAATCAGATTTTGAGTGAATAGTTATTTTCCTTCTGTTTGCACCTGAGGAAAAGATTTTAAGTATTTACATCACCTTCTAAACAGACAAAATGAATTGGGTAACAGCAGCCTGGAATACTTTACTGTACTCCTGATTCTGTGGGGACCTTTCCTTTCCTTCCTTTGCTGTCTTTCACTAAGAGGTAGCCTTTCATTTCTGAAGGTGGTTCAACATGCCATTTTGAAAATGGGGAAGAGGAGTAGAAGAGAGGACAAGACGAGGGCGGGAGGGGGGGCACAGAAATTTTTACTTCATGAGTCAAGTAGCTCAGCTGTCCAAAAATTTCCCAGAAGATATTCACTTCTTATGTCTATGTGAGCTCCTACAGAACGGAATGGAATGTGCCATAGTTTTCCATAAAATCCTCCAACGAGAGGATTGATCCACTGCTCTGTGCTGTGCTTATCCCCTGGTTACATCAGACTACATTAGTTTTGGGCCGTAGCTTGTTTGTTGAGTTTCTTGAATCTGACATACATTCTCATAAAAGGATTTGGTAAAGATGATGGTAGCTCAGTCCAGTTTTTTCACTCTTTCTAATCCTTTTCAGTATGCTAAAGTAAAACAAATATCAATCTTAATCTGCATCAATCCTAATCCTTGGACGTATTAAAGAATCAATTTTGTCTGGCCGTGCAAAGCAAGAAACCACACACCATGCTCAAAAGGAGGACATGCCACAGGGATAGGAGGTGTGAAATTATTTTAAATAAATGTATTTGAAGAAAGCAGTTTAGTGCCTGGTAAAGAAGATGGTTTGATGACCCAGTGATGAACAACTGATTGACAGGGCAATCAATCAGGCATTAATTTTTCAGCTGCGTCATGAGGGATGCTGTTGGGCAATTTGTTTCCCCTGTGAGCTGTGAGTCTTCCTCCAATAAAAAGACGGTAGCTAAGATGTTATCCATTTATTTTTGCACTTTCTCTTCAGATTTCTTAATACAATCTTTTATGCTAATTATATAAATGCTAAGGATTCTCTTTAAGGTGGTTTTGCCAACATTTATTTCAGATAATTTATTGGATCATCATAATAGATTTCTGCTTTTAAGTCATTAGTTTATCTGAACTTAGTTAAAACATGTTAATTTAAGTCACTTCAGTTAACCTTGTTGGCTCCTAGTCCCACAGCTGTAATACATTTTGACATTTTACTGGGGTTTTGTGTAGTTTACAAATTTTCTGTAATTTCTTATTATGCAGCCTTAAAAGTTGAGGCATTGCTTAAAGGTTGTTAGTGGTTTCTCTGTTATGATTTTAAAATCAAAACCAGTGCCAGCCAATGTGTCATGTATCTCAGCACGTGTAACCAGGCCCTAAAACAAACTTATCTTCCACTGTAGCACACATGAACAGTGTTACAACAGCCCTTGAACAGCACATCAGCTGGGAACAATTCACTATTTCTGGAGAAGTGAGTATGCCCCACTGAAATATAAAGATACTTATAAATAAGACTCAGATTTTTCAGTTTCAGGATTCCCAAGAGTTGTTACAGAGCAGTTGAGGGAGAAAAAAAATACATTAACCATTTCATCAAGAAATAACACCAAAAACGTTTGAATGATTCTATACATCATTAATGAGTAATTTTAATGAGTAACTTCTTGGTAGCCAAAACATTGGTGGCATTCATGGAAATTCACCTCATGATGGTGGCTGATAAAATTTTGCTGCCATTGTTGCTGGTTTTGCTCAAATGCAGAAGTGGTCAAAAATGAACAAAGCAGCCTATACTAATGTCTAATTTAAAATTCATGTTTGCACTCCCAGACACTAAACACTTGTTTGTTTCACTTTCTGGGGTGGAGAGTGCTTTTCTTCTGTGTTTTGTTCTGGGACAGCCTGAAATAAAAGGGAAGTGTATCAAGGTGTCAGCAGTGTCAAACTGTATTGAAAATAAAGGTCAAGAGGCTGTTGACTTTACTGGACTCCAGGTTTTGCCCCATGATTTAAATTGCACTCCTCTGAAGTGTTTCAAAGATCTCTTTCAGTGATCACATATCAAACTCCCAATACAACTGTTTATTCTCCTTTTTGAGAAGACTAAACTAGATTTACAGATGCTCTCACAACTGATTGGAGCAGAACAAGTGAGAGAACAAAGATTGTTGAAAAAAAACCCCTATGTGCCTTTATTTTCAGGGAGGTTTGTGTTGCATCCTTCCATCTCTGTCCTGCTCTTTAGTCCAGCTTATTTTTGAACGAGGAGGGATGAAGAAAGTATGATGATTTTTCTGGAGTAGCTGCTGCTGAATTTGATCCTCACCTCATAAGGAAGTTCACTCCCATAAGCCATCCCACTCAATTCTGCAGAAGAAGAAAGGCTGAAAGCCTTGAATAAACCGTAAAGTTGTTGAAACAAAAGTTTCAATGGTTCTTAAGCTCTACCTGTGAATCTTTGTCAGGTCATTCATTGTCACTGTTTGCCCACTTAGGAGAATAGAATGAAACAGATCCCAGTGGCTCAGCTGAAATTACGTGAGTCTTAGTGAAACACACTGCCTCATTTTCCTTCAGGGAATATTGAGTGTATCACTGGATAAGCCACAAACATAAACCACGAATGGAAAGTAGACAGGATTGCTCCAGATTCTCTCTGCACCATAATAACATTAAAATTTGACACTACACTTCCTGTACATATTAAATGCTGTTGAAAACAGGGGGTACTATTTAATTTAAGAAGCCACTACCTCTCTGTAAGGCAAGTCAAGGGTATCAGAGCAAAGGCCAGCAGCCTGAAGATTTGAGAGAGAGGGATGGTGACATCGAGGCACTCAATCTGTACCAATACCTAAGTGATAACTTGATTTTAGGGTGACAGGTACCTGACAACTTTGAGGTCAATTGGAACTGCTTAAGAACCTTTGTGCCTGACAGTGGGGAAGCTGCTTTGGTAAATTCAGCATAATCCTATGCTTCAAATTTTTCAAAACCTTGGCTGATGACTGTTGGCAAAAGTGCTTTGCTTTCAGTAAGGAAGGTGGAAAGGGTCATAATTTGGTCATCTACATTAATGCATCCCAGAAGAGGACCTAAAAAGGTATCCTGCTGGGAGTGATGTGTTATTGTTGGCTGTCCTTGTCCCCAGCTGCAAATGAAATGGATTCAGCATTTTAGGAGTGAGAATAAAAAAGCAAATTGTTAAGTCCCTTAGCTGTTTTTTTCACTTGGTTTTAAAAATTATGAACTACTGTGATTTTCAATCTGAGAAGAGACTATTTTGTCTGATGGCTTTGAGTAATTGTCAGTGACATTTCTTTCAGTGGGAAAAAAGAACATTGTAAATGTCTTATTTTGCATACTTAGATTTAAATAAGGTACCTTTCTGCCTTTCTGAACTTAAGCTCCTCTCCATCTAGATGTAATTTGGCAGTAATGCAGCCAGCAATCTAAAGTGGCAAAACAGACTCCATTCTTCCCACACCTTCTAAAACCTGACCTTCCCCAAAGTTCTTCACCTTATCTGTCTCTACAGTGCCATGTGACTAGCAGAGAGCCTTGTTTCCCTTTAGTTTCCAGTTTCCTTTTTAAAAGTATTTTTAATATTAGTGTGCTATTGATACATTATTGATGAAAGATGCCAAGTCAGGAGTGATGGACAAGCATGTCAGTTCTCTAGCAAGATCAAGTCTATTTTTTATATTTCAAGATAATTGTCTGAAATGATGGCTTGAATATATCCCCTTATCTCACACTTTTCTACATAAATCCATTTACCCTTTCTGTCCGTCTGTCCCCTCAGAAGATAAGCCCTGAAAAAGATCAGATAAATTTGCCAGAGCTGTGTGTAGCCCCCAAGTCACAACCTGGCTGCATGCATCTCACAAGTGAAGTATGCTTCAGGGTGTCTGAGGCTGTGTGGACTAGCAAAATCACAGGGCTAAGAGTTCAGCTGGGGCAAGAACTGGACTTTTCTCAATTTTTTGAACCTAATACAGAGTAGAAACTATGTTCAGAAGTCCTTAGAAACTAGAAGAGTGTAAGAAGAGAGAAGAGTCTGTGTTGGGGTGGCTTCAGCTCTAAAAGATGATAGTTATACCTTTTTTTAGAAGAATAAGAATTCACTTACTTCTTGAAGTACTGAATTGACTGTTGTCTCTGCAGATTCCCTCACCTTTGGCCAGAACTGAAAGGAATATGTAAAATGGTAAAACAAAAAGCAGTCATGGGTTGCATTGTCATTGCCATGCTGCCTTTCCTTCTGTGGGTTGCTCCATGATACATGCTTCCATGTGAAATCACTTGGTGTAGACTCCGAGATGGACTGGGGAAGCAAACTGTCTATGTATGGGTCAAATTTTACCATTCTACTGTTTTTTATGGCATAAATGCAGATACATCTTAAAGGATTCCTTCTATTCACTATTTTTTTCTTCTTCAATGGAGAAGGGGGCTCAGTAGGACTACATACACTACAGAAAACTGTATCTGAAAATTCAAACCAAACCAAGTTCAATTAAAATTTTGAGTGAGCTCTAGGTAGGCAAATTACAATTAGAATGGTAACATCCCAGACCCTTTGATTAGAAGATGTTGTCAACTGTGGTCAGTACTTGAAATATTACATTTTAATCAAGAAAAGGAACCAACAGGAAGCTTTGTGGACTTAATAACATCCCTGGGTATTAATGTTAGTGGTGAGTACCACCTCTCTGCAGGATGCTGTAGTTTGCTTAAAAGGTCAAATGGTGACATGCACTTGTTTTGTTAGATCTGAAGAGATTCTGCAGTGAAGGGGATGCACAATAAACTACTTCGAAATCTTTGACCTGAGTCACAGAAGAAAAACAACCGCAGTGTGAATATTATACAAGGAGTGAAGACATAGAAATAAGTTTATTTTCCTACCTCATCTGTCTGCCCACAAGTCCCTCTTTCTAATAGAGGAAAGGCAAACAGATTTCCTTTTTTTCTGTGCCAGTAGCCCATCTTGTTTTTCTTGCATGACAGCAGATGTGTTGGGAAGACAGTGGCCTTGAGGAGCAGAAACTATGACTGTTTGTGTCCAAGATGCAAAGGCATTATTTCAGCTTTTCAGCTTGGGGCTTCTTTTTAATCCAGGGATGTGCATTAGGTTATTTGGGAGTAGGGAGACTTCACATGGGGACAGGGAACACTGCTGGGTTGCATTTGGAGATTGGATTCTTCCTCTGCCTCCTTGTGTACAAGGTGCAGGAAAGTCAGATGACACAACCAACTATATCACAGAGTGAGAAGTGGCTGGGATTCTCGGGGCTGTGGTGTGCAGGGCCAGGAGCTGGACCAGAATGATCCTTGTGGGTCCCTTCTAACTCAGGGTATTCTATGATTCTAGGTGCTACAGAGGTTCTTGGGCAAGTGCAGCCCTGTTTGCATGGCAACAAGAATCTAGGAGATTTTTAAGTCTCACCCTCCATCACTGAAACTTGCCCAGTCTGAATTGTGCCAACAAAGGACCTCTGCTCTGCTCCCCTCCTCTATGTGCAAATTCCCCCTGCTAACCTCCTCCACCACCCACTATGATTTCCATGTTACCACTGAAATCAAGGCAACCTCAAAACAGAAATAAACCAGCAGCAATAAATGGCAACACAAGATACCTTACCACCCATCTCTGCCTCTGCAAGAGTTCACTTTGCATTCCAAAATCAGGCAAAAAAGGTCCAACAATCCAAAGAGTGTCCTGGGAGAGTCACAGCAAAAGACAGCAAGACACAGACTGAAAATGTGTTTGTGCATTGTCAGTGACACTTCTGAGCAGAAGGCAGTGGTGCAGTCCAAACATGCCATCAAATCAAGAGAACATTCTCTGGTGAAGGTGAGAATAAATGAGCAGAACTCCAGCTTTTGTCCAGACAACACAAGGCCTTCTGCAAGGTTAGGATCACCCTTCCTTAAAACTGACACAAAAATGTTGTAGGTGGTGTCACAGAATGTTATTGAATGGAAGGGGCCTTAAAGATCATCTAGTCCTGATCCTTTCCCATGGGCAAGGACACCTCCCACTAAATCAGGCTAGTCAAGGCCTTAGCTAACCTGACTTTGAACACTGCCAAGGATGGGACATCTACAGCCTCCCTGGACAGCCTGTTCCAGAGCCTCACCAACCTCACAATAAATAATTTATTTCTAATACCTAAACTAAATTTCCCTCCTTTCAACTTGCATCCATTACTCCTCATTCTATCACTGCAGTTCCTGATGAAGAGTCCTTCCTCAGCTTCCCTGTAGGTCCCTTCAGATACTGGAAGGCAGCTATGAAGTCCCCCTGGACACTTCTCCAGGCTGAGCAATCCCAATTCCCTCAGCCTTTCCTCCCAGCAGAGCTGCTCCATCCCTCTGATCCTTGGGTGTCCCTGCTCTGGGCTGGCTCCAGCAGCTCCCTGTCCTTCCTGTGCTGGGATCCCAGGGCTGGAGGATCTCTGCAGATGAGGCTCACCTGAGTGGGGCAGAGGGGCAGATTCCCCCTTCCCTGCTGCCCACGTGGGGGTCTCAGCCCAGGACACAGTTGATTTCTGGCCAGCTCATGGTGAGTTTTCCATCACCCACCACTCCCCAAGTCCTTCTCCTAGGGCTGCTCTCCATCACCCTCTGTTCAACCTGCCAGGGTGCTGGGCATTGCCCTGACCCAGGTGACCCCCTTAAATTTCACTTGTTGAGCTACATGAGGTTCACACAGACCTACATCCCCTGCCTGTCCAGGTCCCTCTGGATCCATCCCTTCCCTCCAACGTGCTGACTGCACCACACAGCTCGGTGTCGTCAGAGAACGTGCTGGGGGTTCACTGATCCCGTTGTCCACATCACTGGCAGAGCTGTGGAACACTCTCAGCCCCAGCCCCTGAGGGACACCACTCATCACTGGTCTCCATGAGATGAGTTAACATCTCCAGTCTTTTCTGACTTTCCCATCTCTTTTCAGTAGCTTGCCTGTTTGAAGAATGCAAAGATAATAAAAATCAGCTGCAAGTAATTTCTCCATAATAAAAGCAAACAGAAATTCTGAAATTAATCCCAAGGCAGCAGCAGGCTATGAACTAAGATCTAGTTCAAAGCCGGATCTCTATCTGCTAATACAGCCAGTTCAGCCAAAATAAATCTTTATTTTCACCAGATGCTACATGTGGCTTAAGTATTCCCACACATCTGCACTAGAATAATGTTCAGAGAGATAAGTCCTTTCTTGGACAATGAAAACCTAACTTTTGTGGACTGGTCTTATGATGATCCTTGATTTTCCAGTCTTTTACACAAACCTCTGGCCTTTCAGGGATTAGCACATTCAACAAAGGTGGGGTCACCTCCCAGACAGACTTGACTGTTGTGCCCAAATGATTTCTGGTCATGACCCAGACAGGTTATGCTGTGCCAGCTGACATACACAACCGCAGGTGAGTGAAACATGACAGAATTAAGACCAATAATTTTGGTGTGTTAGTCACATTTTTTGAAGGGCTTTATGAATTGAGACTTCTAAATTGCTCTTACTTTTCACAGAGAAAGAAAAGGTTTCTGATTTATTTGAAGGCCCAGTCCTCAGTATTCTTTTTCTCGTTTTTATCTTACATTGAACTGAAAGCAGTACTCTTCAGGCCACCACAGCTTAATAAATAAAAAATAGGGAAAGCCTGAAGGCTTCCTTAATTGGCTTGCAACCTTAAAAAAATTAGTTCTCAGAACATATTTTCTTTAAATCACCTGTTTCTTAAGAAAGAAATGTTGCTTGCAGGACAGCAGGAATGAGGAGAGAACCTGGGAAAGAATTTATTACATTTTACATTAGGAGAGGGAGACATGGAATAGCATTCAGATGTATTGAATAAGAGTTTCCAAGACTTCTTGTTCATTTTGTTCTGCCCTTCTAGTCCAGGATCTTCCTTTCCAACATGCTGCTGGAGTTTGGTGCTTCACCCCAGGTTTAAGCATGTTAGCACTTACCTGCTATAGGGGTATGCAATAGAAAACAGTGATCTCTAATTCAATGTGGAAAACAAGAAACAATGAAAAAAGGTGAAGGTGAAATAAAAAAAGATCCAGCTGCCATCAGTACTGGAGGCACTACACAGAAGAAAGACACAGTGTTTGAATGATATGATCTTTGTCACAAACTTTAAGTCTTTATTTTTTTAATTCTGTGTATTGAGACAATCTTAAAAAAACCCAACAAGAAACAACCATCCCAGAAAAACAGCAATTTTGACTGACAGCTTTAGCAGTGAATGAAAATTACCAACCCTTCAGTGGGATATGGTGACTGGAAAAAGTAAATATTAATGGAAAAGTTAGAATGAAGGACTTCAGGGAAAAGAGGCAGTTGTCATCTATCCAAAATGTCTGTTGAGTACTCTGAAAATGCAAGTTTCAGAGTCCCCAAGAAAGACTTCCAAGCCTCTGGAACAGCCCAAGCCACATGAATGTTAAGGAAGTGTACAAAACCACTGCTTTCCTTTGGCCCATTCACCTAGAGTTGTTAGAGTTTCCTGCCTAGAGAAAAAGAATCCACTACAGGGAATTCAGGAAAAATAGCTGCCTGGAACCACTATAGCTTTTTTCCTAAAACTATAATGATGCCCAATTCACAAAAAACACAAAAATGATAATGAAAGTATTTTAATCAACAGCAGGGGATTTCACTGATTACGAGACTAGCCAACACAAAAATACTGCATTCATTAAAAAATCCTTCAGAAATAAAAAATATCCCCACAGCAACAACAAAATATAAATGAACATTTAATTCTTTCTCACTCATAAAATGTCATCTTTCTATGAATCATTCTTCCTGCCTCTGCTGTGCACTAGATATGAGGCCACATCCTTAAAAAGGCTTCAAGCAAAGCTGGTACTAAAAATAGGTAAGGACAAGGAGAAGGAAGACAGACTGCAAGGAAACTAAGTACCAAACCTTGCATTTTTACTGAACATGCTTATTTGCAAAAAGCTTCTCACATCAACATGGTACTCAAGGAGACAGTGCCAGAGTGTTGGTCGTGTTTGTAAATCAGCACGGACAAAGTGCTGAATGATGAGTCCTGTTTGCTAAACCTGTGCTGTCCTCTACAGCTCTCACAGCATCATCCCTCCGTTATCCATGGAGTTTGGTGGAAACAGGGAGTGAAAGGGAACATCTGTTGTAGAATCACAGATTGTGCTGAGCTGGAAGGAACATACGCTTTGAGAATGGTTTTTTTCAGGGTTTGGTTGGTGATTCTTATCCTCTCTTCCCCATCACATGGGTAGCTGGATATTCCATCCTCTATTCCCTCAACTATCCCATCATGCCTACCTCAATCTTTCTTTCTCTTTATTTAATTTCTATAATTTTCCATCTCCTCTACCATTCTCCCCTCCTGATGGTGTCTCCTCCAGCTTGTGCTTCACACTGACCAAAAACTGCTTTGGAAATATCCTTCTAGTCCTCTCCCACAAGGAGTTAAACATAACACTAAAGGGAGATTTAAAATTTTTCAAACTTAAAATTCTGTGGCATTCTGTCTGCTTCGGCCAAAGTTCCTGAGTGAAAAAGTTTGTTCAGAGGATGAGTGGTAGCATTGAGATTGCTTTTGATTTCTTTCTGGGGCATGCATAAACTTGGGTTGAAATGGGAAGCTGCAAAAATATGGCAGCAAAAATGTGTCTCTGTGAAAATTGTGTCTTCACTGAAGGGGAAATGAGGGGATTGCCAGGAGGTCCCAACAGCCTATTGATGCACTGTCAAACTTTTCACCCTCGCTGTTCCACCACACCCTATTTTAAATCTCTGCTCAGATTATTTTTACTTTTTTTCAAACAGCTCATGATTTTGTTGGGCCTACAGCTCACAGAGACTGTGTTGCCACTAAAAACACATAGCTAAACACAAGAGGGTAGGATTCAAAGGAACCAAGCAGATCTATTTATTTATCATCTATTAAAATACTCTGAATACAGATTAAAGTTCCTTACTTGATTTTTTTTATTGTTTCACCTGCTATACAGTGGGAATTGAAAAGGCTCTCTGGTCATCTAATCTGGCTGTAGCTGCTTGAAGTGTCTGAGGATTCTCTGAGGAAATATAAACTAAGAAACCACCCACAGTAATGCTTCCCAGCTGACCTCTGAAGGTCAAGGCTCCATGTGGGGCTGCTCCAGGCTCTTCCAAATCACAAGAGAGCTGCTTCCCGTGCTCCCAGTGGCAACCATACTTCCTGCTGGTGTTTGCTTGGTTGGATCAGAGAAGGTGACACAGATATGTCCTGCAATGCATGTAATGAGACAGGAGTCTAACCCTGGACTCCCCAAAACTGCCCCTCAAAGTACTCACTATCTTTTCATACACAGGTATATATATTTTTTTTTTATGCTCTGATGGATTCTCTTGCCCTTCTCCATGCTGACCATCTGGAGGCCAGAAGCAGCAAGCTCAAATATGTTTTTTTTTTCATTCCTTCTTGCAGGAACAAAGGGCAATATTTATGGAATCCCAAGTGTTGTGTGTCGTTTGAAATTTTCTGTTAATTATCCTCTGTTATGCTCTTACATCTTCCCTCCAGGCTCTCATTCCTTGTTTGTTTTCTGGTCTGTCTGTTATATGTAGTTAGATGATGATGGCTCCTCCATGGCTTCTTTCT
Source organism: Cinclus cinclus (assembly GCF_963662255.1). NCBI lineage: Eukaryota > Metazoa > Chordata > Aves > Passeriformes > Cinclidae > Cinclus > Cinclus cinclus. The sequence goes on along the minus strand of NC_085049.1, from coordinate 22,915,680 downwards.
TTTCCTAAGGCCATTATTGAACCTTATTTTTGAATTTCTAAGTCATCTCTCTGTTACCAAAGCCTGTGTGGTACTTTTCTTAAAGCCAGAGTGAAATATACTGTATTTGATAGAGGAATCCTGTTTTACAGCATAATATTAAGGGGCTCTGCATGCAGCCATAGTTTTGCTTTTGTGAAGTCAGTCTGTGAAGAAAGAAAAGCCAGATTCATACTTCACTCCATAGTGAAATATTTCCCACACCTAAACCAGCCTGCAGACACATTCCCATTGGGCACATGGAGTCTGTATACTATTTTTTTCTCCTGGTTTCAAGTGCCAGTTGTCACCTAGTAGCTGACCTTGGGGCTTTGAGCATTCTTGGCCTTATCTGGAGAAGAATAATTCATGTCATGATCAGGCATCCAATGGTAAGGAGTATTCTCAAGTAGAATAAGGAAATTTCAACAACTAAAATCATTAGACCTAATTCCACTGAGGTAGAATTGCATTTTGCATGCCATGCTAGAAAAGCGGGATTTTTTTGTTAGAAGCAAGCAGTTCCTTTCCCTTTTGCTCTGGGACTAAAGAATCTTACATGAGGCAAACAGGTTTTACAGACAAAAAATAAAAGTATTGCAGAAAAGCTAATGAAATGTCACTCTGGCGTTCAGCAGTTCTGTAACAACAGCCCTGACCAACTGGGAAATTATATATATATATGTATGTATATATATTTAAATACAACAGAAAAGGAATCTCTTGTGAACTTTTGAACCTTAAAACTTTTTTTTTCAATAAAAAATCTAAATTAACAGAGGAAAAATAAAGTTTCTAAATAAAGTCTACCCCTAGGACAGCATTTTTGTCCTGCCAAATTAAACTTACCAAAACTTTTGTTTCTCTAGCAATTTAACTTCCCAAGAAAAATACACCTGCAGCTATCAGGAGCTTTGCTTGAGCATGCAGGCCTTCTGTCTCATGAACAACATCAGAGGGCACTTCTGCATTGTGGGAGGTTTCAGCCCAAGAAGGGGGCAAGCCAGACCTTCCCTGCTGAAATGCATCTGAATTCAGAGGCAACCTGAGATCTGCTCCAGCCTTACTGGGGTTAATAACTTGTTCTGCAGGCAGCCTCTTTGATCCTTTCAAAGCTGACCCGTGCCTGTAAGGCTGCGAGGGAAGGTGGGATCTGGGGTTTGGTGAGCAGGTCAGAGGTCTGGGAGGTGAGGCTGAGACCTGGGCTCCCATCCTGCCTCCCATCCCTGTGCCCCTGCACTGCAGAGACCTCGCCCAGAGACCTTCATTGGTTTGTTGTCTTTCAGCATCCGGTGCTCTTACAGCTTCCTTTGACAAAGGCATGTGATTAAGTTATAAACTCTGCTTGAACTGATAAAAAATTCACCAAACCCCTCTTTTCAATCTGGGTGGTTATGGAGAAAAACCTGGAGAGGAGACCAGATCTAAAAACCTAAAAATCAGAAGATCGTTGGAAGGGAGAGTGAGAACTCAACCTATGTTTTTAAATTTTTTTTTTAAATGCTATGAATTTTTTTGAAACCAATTTTCTCATCATGTTTTACAAAAGTTTCAGGTTAGCAGCGCTGGCAAAAAGCAAACAGAAATTATCAATATAATTAAATAGCTCTAGTCTTCTAAGCAGCCTTTTCAATATATGCTTTTCTTCAATGATGTGATCTCTTTGAAAGAGTCGTACAGAATTATCAGCAAATGCACAGAGGGCTCATTGAGTTAATTTTCCAGTTCTTGAGTTTATTTACCATTCTTCAAGGCCTGATCTACGGAACTGAGCTCCTGAACCCAAACTGCTGAGGAAACACAGTTGTGATTTACTCAGTCTGTCTCCCCATTGCAAGGCTGGATTTCACAATATGACTCAAGAGAAACCTTCAGTGTTTATTATTGTACAGAATAACTGGGCAAAGTCTGCTTCAAAGTCTGGTTCAGGCATCAAAATCCCGTTTGCTCTGACCCAGCCCTTTTTTCACTCATAATGCCAGGGAAATGTTGCAGGAGCTGTTTGAGTATTTCCTCCCCATCTCTCTGCAGAAGTGAAGAAGTGAACAAAGACAGAATATCGACGGGCCATTGTGAAAACAGCAGCCATTCTTTTCTGGAGTGAATTACTCTGGCTTCTTCATGGTGAGCTCCAAATTTAGACCTGGAATTCCAAGAATAAGCAATTCCTTACCAGCATTTGCTTATTATTCAAGCCATTCTTAACACTTAGCCTTCTCTCTTAACACAGCAGCTATACACTGAAACCATGGAACCACAGAATGGCCTGGGTTGGAAGGAACCTTGGAAACCATGTATCTCCACCCCACTGCCACAGGCAGGGACACCTTCCACCAGAACAGATTGCTCCAAGTCCCATGGCCTTGGACACTTCTGTGATGGAGCAGCCACAGCTTCTCTGGGCAACCTTTTCCCGGGCCTCAGCATCCTCACAGGGAAGAATTCCTTCCTGATATCTAATCTGAATCTCTGCTCTTCTAGTTTAGGACTGTTCTCAGTCATCCTATCACTATATGCCTGTGTACAAAATTGTTCAGAGCAGGGGCCCAAGCAGATTCCCAGTGGGATGCATTTCCTTGTGTGCTGCCTCATTTGCTGGGGATGCTGCATCCCACCTTGCACCACTGGTACCACATCCACCACATAAACAGCGAGTGCAGCTGAGGGGGAGCAGCTTTCTGAATCCATGACATTTCCTGGGCAGGGCTCCAAACTTCACTGTGGCAATGGCAACTCAGACTCGAGATTTTTCCTGTCCTGGTCTTGAAGCCATCATTCCATATTTAGGAAAATTTGTGAAGCATGTTGAAGGAGAGGTATGACACTTCCCTCAGAAATAGGTCAGCTCTGAAGACATTGCTGCCTAACTTAGGCCTGCCTTGAACCCTCAAGACACGAGTCCTACAGAAGTAAGGCACAAGCAGCAGTCCTACAAAGGAATGGGGGCCCTGTTTTCGCCAGGCACAAGAGTGAACAGCAACCTTTTACCTGTGTCTATGAAGCTGCCCGGTACAATGCAGACAGTTCTGAGGGAGCACGAACACTTGTGCATCTGTTCCTCTTCCCCCTCCTCCCCATTCAGAAACCTGCCTGTCCCTCCTCTTGGCAGCCACTCTCTTCAAGTTTCAACCATCTGATTCATGCAGCAAAAAGTCTCCCCATAGAAAACATACTGGCTGAACCGCTTTGTTTTTCCTAGAGCAGTGCAAACAGTTATTGCAAGGGGAATTTTGGGAAGATTGTGCCTGGCAAGGAAAGCTCACTAAATAAATACATGATGTTAATTATCCTTTGCCTTTTTCAATGGTGCATTTCAAAGTGCTTTGCAAAGCATTAATTAAGCTACAATTTAGTACCATGTGGTAGTTAAATATCATCAGCACTATTTTCTGCAGGTGGGATGCTATGACACAGAGGGTGAAATGACTTGGATGAAGTCTGTCAGCGGCAGAACTGAGCCCCAAACCTACCAATTTTGGCTCACCAGCTCCCTGCTCCATTAGACCTCTGTAACTGTGAAAAGATGTGGTTATCTTGCAGGCAATGATGCATTATCTGTTTTTGAGTCCTTCCTTTGACACACCTCCCATCAGATGCTACATTACTTTCTATATTCTCCCATCATCTTAGCCAGCCTTCCTTAGTTTAATCACCTGAAGCCTGTTCACAGTGGAAACTCTAAACTAATGAAAGAAAAAAAGAACAGAAAAAGTTAAGAATTAAGTTTTGAGTGTTCATTTGTCAGAGGAACATTTAGAGCAGAGACATGTCCAGGTGCAAACGCCGTGGAGCTACTTGGGCATCAGCCATCCCTCTTTTCTTCTGTTGATTTGTACCATTTTGGGCTATATGGATGTTTGGGTTAACAGAGATGGGCAATATGGCAGATGGACAGATGTGGGGAGCCACCAGATGGGGCTCCAGGAGGAAGAACACAGCTGTGGGCTCATAGGTAATCCATCAGGATCAAGCCAAGTTGTGTGTTTAGCATCCTGGTCTGTGTGGGACCTTTACTGGAAAAGATCAACCATAACAGCAGCATGCAGCACCTGTGCTCCCACCATGGGAAGGGAAGGGAAGGAAACGTGCCTTCCAAGCCAAAATGCACAGTATTTTACCAGGAAAAAAAAAAATCCCTTCAATTGTAAACTCTGGGTGAATGTGCTTATACATTCAGAGCAGGAGGCAGATGGTAACAAACCACATGCTTGTGGATTATCCCACTTTTTCCACATTTGCATTCTCAAAACCACTTTTGGTGCCCGTGGTTTAACCTCTGTTTCCCTAACTTCTGTTTATGAGTGGAATGGTCACATGTCATCATGTTGAGTGGGAAAGTGTGTTCAGGGGATAAGGAGGTAGAAGTGGTTCCATATGGTGAAAGAAGGGACTATGCCAAAGTATTAAATATATATAGAAAGAGGGAAAAGCAAGAGTAAAATCTTTTTAGGAGATGAGGAATCTAAAATGCTTGTGGCCTCCTAGAAGAAAACAGTTGTCTGCACCTGAAAGGGAAATTTATGATTTGAAATGCTGATAATATAAATTCCAGTGTTTGGAGAGGGGTGAATGTTAAGCAGGTTTACCTTTCTCTGCTCTAGTTCATAGTTCAGGCTGAAGGCTGAAAGATTCCAGTCAGAGGCCACTGAGACACTGTGAAACTACCAGCCTCAGTTCTTCCAATTTTAATATATTTCTCAGAATGAAAAAAGTCCACCAACCCCCCACACAAAACAAAAAAAAACAAACTCCCAAACAAAGAACCCCCCCCCCAAAAAAAAAACAAAACAAAAAACACAACCAAACAAAAAGCAACAAACAAAAACCCACCAAATAACACATTAAAAAAAATAGCTCTCTTCACAATAGTATTATGAAGTTGCTGGCATGGTATTAAGTACATGCTTGTAGTTTCTTGAGAAAATCTTGCCAGCAAAGGAATCCTTATGCTTCAGGGAAAGGCAAACAAAACACAACAGATGCCCTCTACTGAGAGTGTAGCAAAGGTCAAATTTATTATAATAGTGGATAGTAAATGAAATACAAAAAAACTATGAAAAAACCCAAACTAATGAGAAATGGCCTTTAAAAAAAAAATTAAATTATTTTTTTTAATCTCATGTTTGAATAAAAAGCATACAACAGTATACAAAGACCTTATTCTTGGGCAGGAATTTGATATTCTTTGTCCTGCCAAGATAAGCTTCAGAACCCTTTTTGCCACCACAATAGGTTACCACTTCTGGTAGTTTTATTTAGAAAAATTAACCAAAGAAACATGACTGGAAATTCAAACCCAAATCATACTTCTATGATATAAGCATTCATTTGTGCTGGATGCCACGAAAATTTGGTAAATGAAAGGATATTTCAATTACCAAAAGTGCCTGAGGTAACCAAATTTTTATTAAGTCCCATGAAGCAATTTGAGAAGTCAGGATTTTTAGAAGTAGGGACCCTTCTAAAAATCAAGTGTCTCTAACAGATTTCCAGATGGACACCCAAAAGGCAAAGCATTTCTGAATATTCAGGTCAAAGGAAAGGACTTTGGTTTTCAGAACTAATTATGTAATCATAAGCCAGTCCCAAAACAAGATTCAAAGACCAGATCAGCTGGCGTTTATACAGTATATTATTGGTGGTCCTGAGGGTTGCAGTCCTGAGTTGGGAGTGGTTTCAGAAGTGAGACTAAGAAAAGCTGCTTGTGGTTGCAAAGCACTTAACTCTGCCTTCAAGGGGAAGCAGACTTTGCAATAGTCTTTGCCAATACAGCAGATGATGCATAGACGTTGAGCTGAAATTCCAATTTCTCTTTGCCATCAGCTTCAGTGTGGCCAGGATTCAAACCCAGTTATTTTAGGGACACATCCAATACTCATTTTATCAACTCAAAGATTTCCATTGACTTAAATGGGAGATGGATCTCAGTCTCAGGAGTAAGTTAACTCACAATTGCAGCTCAGGAAAAAGTGTGCCACTTCATTAATTCAGAAGTGGAAGTAGAATGGATTAGATGGAGATGGGGGAGAAAGCAGAATGACATTCACAGGTCCAGACTACACCATTATCCCCAGGGTGGCAAACCCAAACCTGCTTCATCCCCAAAAAGAGAAATGGATTTCTCGCAGCAGGCCTGAAACTTTCCCTGGGGCAGGTTTAAACCTGCAAATTGTACAGGAACACTTTCCATCCAACAAGACAACCTATTACAGACCTGTTCTATATTCTGTAAGGCTGGCGGTGGGTGGCTTTCAGTTGACTTCCTCCCCACATACTTTGCTGCCAAGTCAGAAAGACGAAAAATCATATATACTTGCATTCACCAAGTGATCTCCAAAGAAACTTAATACTGGTTCAAGTCTTCCTTGTCTTATAAATCGGATTCTTTCTGTAGATTGTTTACCTACCACTTCTAGTGTGTCTCCAATAAATTAAATCCTGCTGAAGTGGTAAAATATATGAAAGATATACTGGATGGTCTGCAGGCTGTACAGTGGAGCCATTATTTTAAGAGGAAGTAGGAAAGGCAATCATAAAGTTTTGAAAAATTATGCAATAACTTTGTAGTTATTGCCCATCTGTATTCATTACAATGATCTACTTCACCACCGTATAAATAGAACTGGCAAGTAAAAGATGTGCTGTTTGCCTCCAGACATGGCACTAGACTTCAGCAAATGAAATTCAACTGAAGACTTTAGAAAAAGCGCGGTAAGTGTTCATCCAGAGATGGAGTCTAATCACCCATGTCTCCCCAGTTCTCTTCCCTCCTGTCCCCCCTCCCCATTTTACCTTTCCCCATGCTTGCTCTTAGCCCCCAGACAGGACACCTTTGGAAGAAAGATGACAGAATTTAATTGCTTCATTTGCAGGGCAACGCTGATACACTACATGACTTCATTCTCACAAGGCAACAAGTCCCATAAATCACACCTACTGAGTGCACCCATTAGAGCTCCAGTATGACAACTTTATGCCTAATACTCTCCAAACAAGGACCACACAAAACTAAGACTGTAAAATTACTGTTGACTCACAGCAGCTTTTATAACATGCACTCAGCTCAAAAAGACTTAACTTATATGGGGTTTAATCATATTTGGGCAAAGGAGACCTCTCACTGATTCAAGACAACATATGTTTAAAAAAGAAGAAAAAGCAGAATATATTTGGCTTAGCTCTTTCCCTTGCAGTTCCCACAGAGAAATATATCTGATTAATGGAAAAATGACTGCTTTATTTTGTAATGAAAGAGGATTCTGAGATGTGTTTCTTTCTAAAAGTGAGCCAAAAAAGGTATTTTATGCCACCATGGGTTGGGAAAACTGTAGGAAAGGTGCTGTTTCTGGACTAGGTGCTTCACTGGTGTATATCTACACAAAGCTTTGGAGGCAGCTGGAGCTACACACCTTTCTCAGGAGTCTCAGTGTTACCAGGTGATGTGGCTTAAATCCATCTGCCAGCTCAGCCCCACACAGCTGCCTGATCCCTCCTGTTCCTGTGGGGTGGGGGACACACTCAGAAGAGCAAAAGTCAGAGAAGTCCTGTGCTGAGATAAAGGCAGTTTAAGAGGTAAAGCAAAAGCTGCACACACGAGCAAAGCAAACCAAGGAATTAATTTCCCACTTGCCATGGGTGGGCAGATGTTCAGCCATCCCCAGGAAAGTGAGGTTCCAACATTTGGAACAGCGAGTTAGGAAGACAACCTCCATCACTACTCGTGTAGTCTATTATCTGCTTCTTCTCCCAGCTCTATATGCTGAGCACAACACCATATGGTCTGGAATGTCCCTCTGGACCATAGGGATCAGCTGTCCCAGCTGTTTCCTCCCAGCTCCTCGTGCAGCCTCAGCCTTCTCCCTGGTGGTGTGGAATGAGATGCAGAAAAAGCCTTGACACTGTACAAGCCCTGCTCATCAATAATAAAAATATCCCTGAATTACCGGCACAAGTCCAAAATACAGCCCCACACCAGCTACTGTGAAGAAAATTGAGTCTGTCCCAGCCAAAACCAACACAAAGGGTATGTCCTGCCCCAAAAATATTTGCCCCATCAGGCCGGTGGGCACCCTCCACTGTAATGGGCCCACTCTCCCGACTACATGGGCACAATTACATTGTGAAGTTGCAGCAATGTGCTAACTCCAGAGAGGAGTGAGCTCTGGCAGGGGGGACTGACTGATGCTATCCACACAGTCAGAGAAACAGCTGGCCTGAAGCCCTGGGTATTCAAAAATATCCCATCCGAGCTGCCCCGTGAAGCCGGGAGCCTGTGGAGCAGAGGCTGCCACTGCAGGCTGCTGCGTGAACAAAGTGAGTGTATCCAAGGATTTCCTGCGCTTCAGAGCAGGGCTCCCATTGCTTTCCTCCAACAATGTGACATGCATCACTGAGAATCTCTTATTTCTTTGCACAATAGCTTTTTTTCCCCCACCCTTCCCATGGCTACAAAGGAGACGGAGGGGGTGAATCTTACACGCTGTCCAACTGACTTCCTTGTGTTTGAAAGGCAAAACCAAGAGGTTTATATAATCAGGCTAACATGCAAACCAGTTGAAATTACAATGGTATGCTAAAGTATATTCCTTAAGTATTCAAACCACAGCGAAAAAAATCTCTTCCACTAAACTACAGGGACTGACTGAAACCCGCAAAAGCTGGGAAACATGGTAAAGTTTGACTGAAAGCTTGTCCTTACTTCACCCCTGAGGAAAAGAGTAGAGAGTAGAGATAATACTGGCTGCTCTTTGGTGGGCCTTAAACATATAGTAAATTCCCACAAAATAAATAAGAGGCTTGCCACCGTATACTCCCTCCCATTCCCACAACCAGACCTCCAACTCACAAGCTTGCAGGGCAGCTGCTTTCTATCTGTCCAGGACTTCATTGTCACAGGCATCAGTCTTGGCTCTGCTTCCCTGTTTTATAAGTTTCCAATTCATACCTGCTAAAATGCTTTTCTTGCTCCCTGTCCTTGCCAAAAAGGATTTTGATGGCACCAGCTCCGGAGAAAACAACACCAAAAAAAGCTCAAGAACATCTCTGGATTCCTGGTTTCCAATGGATTCTTCCCCAGGTCCTGAATTACCCATTTCCACCATCATTATCCCATCCACAGCATCATTCCTGCTTCCCCTCTCCACAGTGTCACATTGTATATCTTAGCAATAGGCTGGGGCAGTGGTCCCAGCTATTTTAGGGCAGTGCATGTTGCTCGATTTTTTAGATGCACAAGGAACTAAACTAAAATTGCCATTTCCTCAGTAAAAGAACTATTCTAAATCCCCTTTCTCCATCCTGCTACCCCTTCTCATGAAAATTCATATGTACCCATCTTCACTTTCATGTCACTGCTAAACTGAGCTGAAATGAGTAGTGATTTCAGAAGTTGTCAAGGGGGGTAGATGAACACACTGTATGCTCACAGAAACTTTATTTCTGTAGGAAACCAGACTAAAAATAACCCCATCACAGAAGCCTTTAAGACCAGTATTAAATGAAACAAAACTGTAGAGTTATGCACAGATGCCACTGCAGACACACTGTGTTTTGTTTTCATCTAAGATTTGCATAACTAAAGTTACTCACCTGTGTGAGCTTCGCCAAAGTGTCTCTGAGTCTTCTGAGGTGGCTACCAGGGTGACCAATGAAGGATTAGATTCCTTTGGGTTTTCCATCTAAAAATACATTAATGTGTACACACGTATGAATCATGGACATGCACACATAGGACCCCCCTTATTTCTTCATAATTGCAGGTTCCAAGGTCATCAACATCTTTTATGGGTTTTTTTACAAACCATACTTTCTACTCTCTAAGATATTAAAGTACTTTTATTTCTGTTTGTCAGTTGAAGAGCTGAATAACTTTGAAGATCAGCATCCTAATAAAGTAACTAGTTTCTTTGGCTTTCAGGAACATTTAATTACTTATGTACATCTGAGAAATTAGCACTATGGGCCTCAACCAAGGACTAATTTGAAACTCAGAGAAAAGAAAGGAGTTTAATGTAGTTCAAATCCCAGATGAATGCCCTGGTTCCATCCTCTTCCATCCATTCTTTAACGGATTACAAAGCTGAGAGTGAAAAGAAAAACCCCAACCAAAATATATAGGAAAATGAGATTAAAAAAAAAGAAATGTTCCAATTTTACTCATTCAGTTTTCATGTTCTTTGTTACATTTAGCCTGGACTCAGCTGTATTCTGAGGACACTTTAAATCACCCTAGTAAATCTGAGAGGTCTTGAATAAGATGAAGAGGCTTTGGAGAAGAAAAAATATCTTTCTGCCTTCTCAACTCCTCCCGCTATTTAAAAGTTACTTTGGTCTAATGAAAATCAGATTATAAATCTCCATAAACCCCCCAGATTAACATCATTAGAATATGACTTTTTCTATGATGCTATCTTCTGAAGGAGAGGCAACATGCTGTACAGATGGAAGCAGCTTCAAACTCTGCTTGAAGCTGCGGGAACAAAAGTCACCCTGCAAACAAAAAAATCATAAATTAAATTTAAAAAGCAATATTTCACTTGTGTTATGTGTTGGCATGAGCCTGCAGGCCCACGGTTTGAGACATTAAAACCATGGGTGCACCCCATAACAGACAACCCAAAAGTTCTGACACTGGAGCATAATGGTTAGGGCTGCTCAAATATTTCATCTGTTTTTCTCTGTTTTTAAATGAGTACATGAAAAATGCTTGAGGTTTTTTGTGGTTTCTTTCTTTTTTCCCTCAGAGAAAGAGAGGGTATTGTTTTAGCTGTTAGACAACGGTGCTGGGAAACCTAAGGACACATGGAATAAATAATACAGAAATTGGTATAAAGCCCCTTATATCGCATGTGGTCTTATCTGTAATCAGCTCTGCCTCAAAAAACCCCCAAAAACCCAAAAAACCCAAAAACCAAAAACAAAACAAAAAACAAAAAAACCCCAAAAACAAACAAACAAACAAACAAACAAACAAACAAAAACAAACGAGAAAAAGAGGTAATTCCATGTTTGAAAAACTAGTGAAAAAGAAAGGATTTCTTCATTTTAGAGAAGAAGTGAATAGCAAGGGTCTAGAGGTTATACAATATCACAGCAGTTTCGAAAAGTGAGAACAGTCACATTCAGGCAAGTTAAAAGGTGAGTCACTTAAATATGGTGAAAATAAACACATTTTAGCAGAACATGTAACTATGTGATTGAAACAAAGAATTTAGCAAGATGCAAACAAGTTATACATATAAATAAATGCATGAATAACAACCCTCTCACTGTTATTTATGGATGAAAGTGTTTGCAGTGTAATTATTTGGATTGGAAAGCTGGATAAACATGATTAATTTTTCAAATGTCTGGAAAATTTAAATGTCACAAGAGAAATTCCTGCATAGTGTCACTTATTGTCACCCCAATCCCCTCACACTAAACCCAGACACTTGAGCTTCAAAATTTCTGGTCCCCAAGAGAACATTCTTGACATGGTGAGGGGAGAGCACTGAATTGCCACCAGTGCCTGAGGAAGGCATTTGCAAAGCCAAGGAGGGGAGGACTGAAACTCTAATAGAGGTGTGACTGAAGTGCCAAAACATAAATTTGGAGTAATAGGGCTTAATCCTTTCGTGTGTCTGCCTTTTAAAATAGTTCATGTAAAGGGGACTGGGGGAAGACATGTGCCAGAAATACATTATTTGCCAAAAACCTCAGTGCTTACTATGATATAAGGGGAGTTCTCAGCAAAAGCACATCCTGCAGGGATTTGATGCTGTTTTTTGTGTACCATAGCCAGATCTTCTGGAAGATGAGAAACAACGCTTCACATGAAGCTTGCCTAAGATTCCATTTTTTCCCTTCATTCTGTTCCTCTTTTTACATATGTTCTGTGGCTTCAGCTGTTGTTTTTAACTCTGCCATTAAGTAAACAGGAGAAAGAGGAAAGAAACCACCACAAATCCAGGGCCTTTATGTAGAGAGGAGGAAGCACTCCAGTGTGCTTGCTGTGATGCAGATGAATGCATAAATAAATGTTCCATGCCACTGTTGTTGAAACAAAGGTTTTTAAAACCAGATTCCTAAATCGCAAGCCTGACTGAAAAACAATTTCTCCTAAAAGTTCTTTTAATATCGTTACTGTGTATCAACATTACTGCTTTTTATGTTTGAGCCTTTTGAAGTAATTTTTTCAAGTTTCTTCTTTTTTTTGGTTGAAGAACATTGAATACCTACTCTTGTACATATCAACACGTAAAACAACAAAAAGCCAACAACAGAACAGATGATGCTGGAAGCAGCATTCTTGCCTAATTCCCCGAAAACAGGAACTACTTTCTCAGTGTCTGGTGCTGCACTTTCAGAGACCAAAGCCCTTTCCATCCATCAAGGAGTATGTAAAAAAAAGGTGGGAAATACATTATTTGTCACAGCACAACCTCTTGAAATTAATTTTGTACTACTTAAAACACTCTTCATTGAAAATACTTCCTATTTAATATTTAAATCAGTTTTCAATCAATCACAGAGCTGTGGAATAGTTTGAATAGTGAAGATCATGTCGTTCCAACCTCCCTGTCATGGGCAGGGACAGCTTCCACTAGGACCTTGATGTACCTCATACATTCTAGAAATTTATTTTTTTTTTTATTATTAGCTATATCACACTTGTTGTGTTTTGAATGCTCAATTTATCAGCAACACATATTTGGATGAAAAATCATAAACAGCACTTACTTGAAAGAAATTTTGGAAAACACACCTCGTATGTGAGACAACTTCAGTGACTGGTCTTACCAGTTAGGAGGTGAAATTCTCTACTTCTTGTATAACAAGAGAGTTATATTAAAACTTTAGTTTTGTAGGAGGCAAAAATGGATAAATGTAATACCTTTGCTCTTAAACTTCTGCTCTGAAGAAGCTAGAAGTCCTTTACAAAAAAAAAAACTTTCTGACAAAATCCTCTCAAATTAAATTTCTCTGCACACACGTGTGTATGTAAACAGAGTATGGGGTTTGCAAGCTGCATAGAGCTTGTATTAATTAGATTGTATTAGATCAATTAGATTGTATTAAGTCTGTCAAGAAAATGCACTAAATATATTTGAAAAGTGGATTTGGATTTTGAACTCCAGGCCTAGTTCCCATTACTTGGTATGCAATATTGAAAGTCATAACAGCCACACCAGTGGAGAGCTATGGCCTTGGGGTTCTAAGGAGAAAGAGATTACAAGAATACTTATTGAAAAGTGCTATGTATTTAGTATAATATCTTATCCATTGGAAAATCACACCTAAAGTGGAAGAAAATACTTGTGGGTATTTGTTGAGGAACTTGCATGTAAGTTTTAGAAACAGGAAAGAGAAAATAATGAAATTGTAAGATTTGCAGGATGACTCGATGGACAGTGCAGAATATGTCCCTTCTGAGGAGCATGGCAAGTTTTTTCATGCACTCCCCTGGCCAGTTGAGTCCGAGCATGTCTGACCAGCTGACAATGAGATGAATTAGGTGAAAGCCAAAATTTATTAGCAGGTAAGAGCTAAAAATGGTTTAATCCATGGAGAAGTGGTTTTCATGTTTGAACCATTGTACTGGACTTACAGGGAAAGGTTTCAGTAGTGAGGGAATTATAGGGGTGGCTTCTCTGGGAAGCTGTTGGAATTTCCCCCCTGTCTGGAAGAGCAAATTCCAGCTGGCTCCAGGATGGACCCACTGCTGGCCAAGTCTGAACCCAGCAGGGATGGTAGTTATGCCTCTGCTTCTAAGATAATATATTTCAGATGGACGGGTGATAAAACAGCACAATTTGCAGCTGGAGAGAGGAGTGAGACCATGTGAGAGGAACAGCCCTGCAGACACCCAGGTCAGGCCAGAAGGAGGGGCAGGAGGTGCTCCAGGTACTGCAGCTGAGGCTCCTCTACAGCCCATGGAGGGCACAGGGGTGCCTAGATCCATCTGCAACCCATGAAGGTCCATGGGGATGCAAAGATCCACCTGCAGCCCATGGAGGAACATACACTGGAGCAGGGGCATGCCCAAAGAATGCTGTCACCCTGTGGGAAGCCCATACTGGAGCAGGTTTTTTGCAAGATTGGTACCCTGTGAAGGACCCAATCTGGAGCAGTCTCTTCCTGAAGGATTGACCCTGTGAAAGGGACCCAAGCTAGAACAGTTTGTGTAGAACTGCAGCCACTGGGAAGGACTCACATTGGAAAAGTTCCTGGAGGACTGTCTCCCTTGGGAGGGACCCTGCACTGCAGCAGGGGGAGAGTGTGAAAAGTCCTTCCCTGAGGAGTGGCAGAGACAGCATGTGATGGACTGACCACAACCCTCTTTCCCTCTCCTCCTGCACTACTGTGCAAGTAGAGAAAATCGGGAGTGAAGCTGAGCCTGGGAAGAAGGGAGGGGTGAAAGGAAGATGGTTTTAAGATTCAGCTTTATTGCTTATTGTGTTACTCTGATTCAATTGATAGTAAATTAGTTTCTTTCTCCAGGTCCAGTTTGTTTTGCCCGTGATGTTAATTTGTGAGTGATCTTCCCCTGCCCACTAGCTCTTCATTGTTTTCTCTCCTCTGCCCAGCTGAAGAAGAGAAAATGATTGACCAACATTGGTGGGTACCTGGCGTGCAGACAGGGTCAACCCACCACAATCCTTTTCTCTGTGTTTGTGACATTCCTCATGAGAAGCTCAGAGCCTTGTCACACTGTGGGAAGGGATGTTGGTACCATTGTATTCAGTAGAAGATTTACATCAGGACTTGCCCATTTTCCCCTTGATGTGCATTATGATCTCATGTCCCTCTGGAATGAGCCTTCCCAGACCGGACCCTGCCTAACCAGTTTTGTGGCATGCAAGGGCTGTGTTGTTCTCCTTGGAATGTTATTGGGCAGTCCAGTAATGAGCTGTGGATAGGGCCCCTTAGCAAGTCTGTCTTCCTAGACCACTTGGAAATGCCCTTTATTTCTGACATGCTCCACCCATCCTGCCCACCCTGGCTTTGTTGGCTCTTCCATCTGAAACAAAATAGTCCTTTCACTTGCTTTGCTTTGGTAGTCACTAGAGGGTTAGAGTCACAAAACAAGGACTGAGCTGCATCTGAGAAGCCCTTACTAAAAAAAGCTCCAAACTCCATCTGCTTCAAACAAGTTTTGCCTCATTGACAAGTGGAGAGGGGTACAAGGTCTCCTTGGAGCAGCATGTCCTCTTACTCTTCCAGCAAGGTTGCAGGACTAGAACTTGGCCCTGGTATTGTGAGAACCTTCCAATTTCCATTTCCAAATGGTTCCAAGAACCATTTGAAGCCCATGAGGGCATGCTTGAAGAGAGGAAAAGATTCTGGCAGACAAGCTTTAGGTAGGGGGAAGTTTGTAAAACCTCATGAATAGGTGAAGATTTAAAAAAGAGATGGAAAAAAACATTTGCAGCAAACAATAATCAAAGTTTGAAAATATCCAAGTGCTTGCAGGACTGATAGGTTTCTTTAATTCTCAGTCATATCAGTGGTAGTAGGGCTGCACAATTTGTCCCTATGTGGGTAATAGCCTTTTTAATTCCCAATATTGTTTAGGGGAACTGAAGATGTTGGTCTTTCCCTATGTAAAACCATGATTCATCCATTATGTCAAAAGCATTATCATAATAAATATACCTCCATGGGTGCTGTTTTCCACTGAATTAGTCAAATATACTTAGAGAGAAATGAAATAAAAATTTCAGGAATTTCCAGTTGGGCTTGAAAGTTTTTAAAGACGAGTGATGATGCTATCAGTGTGAAGAGTTATGAGCTGCCTGATTCTTCTGTTTTATGGAACAGCTTAGCCATAGCACAGGACTTACTTCACTGCCACTGTGGCCTGGTCCTGGCCATGGCCTTAATTTTTCTGAGGATGTTATTCATAAGTGTTCTCTTAAGCTCAGGCCCAGAATTTTACTGTAGAGGCCAGACTAATTGCCAGGATACATGAGAAGCCACGCCCTAGAAGGTAAAGCTAAAATTTGTGTGTCCTGGCTCAGACAACCACTACATTTCAAACCTGAAATAAAAAGTGGGTTTTTGCATTTCTTAAATAGTTGATTTTTCCGCTTCAACCATTAGATCTCTGTGCTTCTCAAAGAATTCACACTGATTAATTACATATCCTTAATTTTTTTTAATTTGACCACAACAAAAATATATTTTTTTAAAACAAAACAAACAAACAAAATAACAGCAGCGGCAACAACAACAAAACAACAAACAAACAAACAACAAAAAAAACCAAAACAAACAAACAAAAAACACAGAAACAAGTAAGGATTTATTCCAAAATTATCCCTGGCTATCATGCATGGTTGCCACACTGAAAGAGACAGCAGTTTTCTGGGTGGAATGGCATTGCTCTGGGTGTCAAGACCCACATGGAAGTTATGCCAGGGACTGTGAAGATTTTTATGCCTCTCCTGCCATCATAAACACAAATGTTGTATCTTTCAACTAGGCAGCTGGCTTATACCCCATTGATTACACCCTCTAATTGAGAAAGGGAGAGATGAATGATTTTCTGTATTCTTTTCACATGTAAAAGCTTTTAGAGGAATAGCAATCTCTTGGTAATTGATCAAAATACTGGGTCCAACACAAAATACTGTAAGATGTCATAATATCTTAACATTATGTTCGTACTATCATGAAGCTCTTGTGCTGGAATAGTCTCATCCATCCTTAAGGAACTGAAATACTATTCAATAAGTGACATAACATCAATGGTGGGGTTTCTTAGTTCTAAATCTGCTAGCCCTCACTTTGTGACAGTGGGAAACACTTTACCTTGTTGTCCTCAATCGCATGTTTAAGAAGAGGAGACATGGGGTGCATTACCTGAACAGAGAAGCTGATGAACCTGAAAGCCTTTTCCTCTCTGTGTTATCCCTTGGTTTCATAAGAGAAGGCCACAGTCCTCAGCAGACCATGCATCAGGTCTGTGAGCACACCTCCTCATCTTGAAAAGTTTTGCTGCCTGGGCTCTTGGCTATCTGGGACATAGCACATCCATAATATCTCCTGGTCCAGACGGTTGTGAAAGAGCAGCTCAGGAGCAAAAGCTGCTTGATCATGTGGAAATTCCTTTTCTCAGAGACCACTCTCATGCTCAGCCCCTTGATGCTCACCTGAGATATTTTGCTGGTATATCACTGCCCAGTTTAACACCTTTTAGCTCTAATCCCACAGATTCAACTTTCTAGCTTGGCTTCACACCTGTCTTGTCACTTTGGATTTTTTTTGACAAATATGAGCTGTGAGAGTGTATGAGATTCTGTGACCTTTAATAAATGAATGCTGCTGATGCAATAGGAATCCTAACCTGTCATCAGGAAAAATACACAACCCAACAAACTACTAGGCAGATACATTAGATAGATATTGTCATCCTAAAGGAAATATTTCTACCCACACCATCCGTCTACAAGGTAAACTTGAAATATTTCACTTGTCCACTGGAGGTCTGAGGAATATGCTTCTGTTCTGTGCAGATAGCTCAGGGCTCTAAAGGCTTCATCAGATGAGGGAAAGCTGAAAGATTGCAGTCACTGAAGAAAAAAGTTGTAAAGAAACCCTCACCAAAGCTCAGCAGAGAGCAACAAAAAGCACTAATTCTATTTCCTTTAATATCAAAGCCAAAAGGAATTTTGCCATAGACTTCACTAAGAACTGTTGAATGTAGAAACATGTTCTCATCAGCAGCTCTTAATTTATCCTTGCCTGTATTCCAGAGCAGTCATTTAAAATTTTGACACTAGCTGCAGGATTGGATAAGATTTAAGTATCAGGAGCCTTTTGCAGAAGGCATGAATTAGACTTCTTGCATGTCAGAAGCAGGCTTTGTTGGATGAGATCCAAAGCATTCATGCTGGAGGTTAGGTTCTTCTACAAAAAAAAATCCACTCAAGGCACCACTGCTTTTCACTCTGTCTTAAAAAGTGGTGTCCAAACTTAAAATACAAATTTTGCAGTGATCTTAGATAGATAAATCTTAACATTGCAGATATTCTTCCCACAAGGGGTCTACAGATAACCAAAGATTAGCTGTAGTGCCTTAAAGCATTTTCATATCTTGGCAGCACACACAGGCTTTTTTCTTTCTGCTCTTATGCAGACACCTCAAACCCACTCTCCTGCTACTGCAGAGTCATAATGAAACTGAATTATGAAAAAGCTGTGGATTGAAAATGACCCATCAGGGAAAATAGGAGTTGACTGAAAAGGATAAATCAAGGAAGTCCACAAGTAATTGTTGCCAGAACGATAGACAGGACAGTCAGGGAATGGAAATGAGCAGCTGATGTTGGAAGGAAGGGCATAGAGTGGCTTCAACTGATTTTTTCAATGAGAAAAATGTCTGTGGAACTGTGATGTGACACAGTGTAAGCATCACTGACTTCAAAGCTTGCAACTTTGGGCATAGTTTTCAAGATAAAGTCACAGGTCCTTCCTGTTTTCTTAAGGGGGTCAGAAATGTTACTCATTTGCCACAGAAGTATAAGTATAGATTTGACCTCAGTATGCAAATTGAAATAAACCATTTAAACAGTAATTTTCCCTCTTTCCATTTGTCATGGTAGAATATCATAGAATCATAGAACATCCTGACTTGGAGAGGACCCACAGGGATCATCAAAGATGCCTGAGGGCAGTTTACAAAATTTTCATCTCTGCTTTAATTCAAAACATTTGTGAATATCCTCAGCCAACTGGTACTGTTGTGGAATATTGTATGCAATATAGATAATTTCCATGTACACTTACAACATTAGGCTGGCAGGCTGCATGGTTGAATGGAAAATTAAAAAGTCACATTGCTTTTGTCTATGCAGTGAAATGTTACTGTGGACAGCTCAGAATTCAAACACAGTAAAAAGAATGTGTTTTCCATGAGAATTCTGCTAGGAAAGCTCAAGTATTCAGTAAAAGTGTACAATGAGGGACATGAAATGCACTTTTGAAGTTAAATGGATAGGTATGCAAAAAAAAAAAAGTTTTGTTTTATCCATTCAAGTCCATAAATGATATAATAATAATATAGATACGATACTGTACTGTACTGTACTATACTATACTATACTGAAATTATAGATGAATAGGAGAAACATTGTGGTGTTGTTCCAGATAAACACTCAGAACAGTCAGCTCTTATCCAATTATCTGGATCATTTGGTCATGGAAAAGCTGGGAGGGGAATTGCATGAGATCAGGGAAGAAAAGAGGAAATCTCATGAGAAAAGTGCTACAAGGATAGCTGCTTAGAGTGTTTTGGCAGTTTCTCAACAACCCAGAAGCGCACAGCAAATGAAAACCAGCAATAACAAACTCCAGATACTGTTGGGAATTACCAAACTGCCAAGAAGAGGGCAGTTTCTAGGACCCTATGCACAGATAGAGAGGGCTTGTGGCATGCCATCCTCTGCTCAGTTGCTTGTATAATTGTCCAGGGATGGTGTTTACTGCTGACTCATGCTGGAAGACAAACCTTATTTATGCCAAGCATGATACAAGAGGGTCTGGAGTGCGCTGTGGGACTGAGGAAACTTGCAGCTGCAGCAGAGGATATCCCAGAGAGAGCTCCAAGAGCAGTTAAGTTGAGAAGAATAGCTGGACTCTGTCCTCAGTGTGTCTATTGAAATGACAGAAGTGAGGGAGTTTGCCTCAGCCTGCAGCACATAGAGTCTGTTCAGAAAAGGGTGGGAGCTTCAGCTGCTTACAAACGCTTTCCTGATCTGTATCACTCATTTCTAACAAACACATTAATCATTTGCAAAAGCAGATCCTGCTTGTTCATTGTCTACTCTAACCTTTTGCATACCAGCACTTATTTTATTAGTTTCGGTTGCTCTCTCTCTGACACATTCTCTTTTTATGTTGGAAAAGGAACCTTGAACACAAACATTCTCATATGGTTTTTGTTTTACATTTGTCCTGCAGTGAGAAGAAATTATTACAAGAACTATAGGACAAAGAAACTCAGAGTCTGAGGGTGTCTCATGGCAACCAGGTAACCTTCCAGTCTGGTCTTCAGGATCTGCTGTTAATCTCTTGGTAATAATCCTTCACAGATGGAGCTGCCATGAAAGGAATTTGTCCTTACATTGGGTCTTATTCTAGAATGACACAAATTGGCACAGCCCCAGTAAGTCTGATGGAGCTGAGCAGTCAAGAGCAGTGGAGTAGCCCATTGGGTTTTCAAGGACTACATTAAAAACACACCCTCCTAATAACAAGGTGAGATCATATGTTAGCATAGTCTCAGAACATAAAGGATCCTTATCCTTTTTAACATAAAGGATAAGACCAAGCTGTTGTGTTACACCATGATAAAACAAATAATAGAACCCTCTGTGTAGTGCACAGTGAGGGAATACCTCCTTCCCCCCCCCCCCCCCCCCCCAAAATGGACAGACCTCCACCAGCCAGCTGAGCGCTCTTCTGCCTCTGCCCCCAAATATCACAGGATTCTGCCCCTCTGCCATGCTCAGATGAGACTCCCACGCCCTGCAGAGCTCCTCCAGCCCTGGGATCCCAGCACAGGAGGGACAGGGAGCTGATGGAGCCAGCCCAGAGCAGGGACATGAAGATAATCACAGGGATGGAGCACCACTTCTGTAAGGAAAAGCTGAGAGAATTGGGGTCAATCAGCCTGGAGAAGAAAAATGACTCAGTGTGACCAAATTTTGGCCTTCTACTACCCGAAGGGAGCCTGCAAGAAAGATGGAGAGTGACCCTTGACAAGGGCCTGGGGTGGCAAGGGACAGTGGCTTCACACTGACAGAGAGCAGGGTTAGATTGGATATCAGAAAGAAACTATTCCCAGTGAGGGTGCTGAGGTCCTGGCACAGGTTGCCCAGAGAAGCTGTGGCTGCCCCATCCCTGGCAGTGTTCCAGGCCAGGTTGGATGGGGCTCTGAGAAACCTGGGGGAGTGGAAGGTCCCTGCCCATGGAAAGGGGGTGAAACTGGATGATTTTTAAGATCCCTTCCAACCCAGACTGTTATCTGATTTCATGATTCTGTGATCCAACCCCAGGCAAAATTAGCAAGACAAGGCCAGCAGCAGGAATAGAGAAGAAGCTTCCTATAGCATTCATGTAGAGTCCTTCAGACAAGTCCTGTGAGCAAGCAGGAACAGCCAGGCCTGGACACACAATGAGACTAGAATTTTAGGTGGAGCTGCTGGGGCAATGGGTAGGAGGAAGATAGGCAGAAGCTTTTGGTGCTTTCAGGGCATGGATACTTGGGTTACAAGAGAAGACAAATCTTTATGGGAAATTGTGACAGAAATCCAAAGTAAGCTGGCAAGAATATGCTACTAAAAATCTATCTCCCTAAAAAGGGCAAGATGTTCTGCTTCTAAGTTTGATGACAGAATCATACTTTAAAATAACTTTAAGAAAAATGGTTAATTTGAAAATTGTACACAAGCCAAAACCACATCAGTTCGAGGGTATGCACCACACTGCCAGGTCATCAGCACATAAATGGCATGGGACAGTGGACAAGGACTGTATACTTTCAGTCTGATCTTCCAGTGTTTCATACTTTCACAAGTACAGCCTAATGAAATAGTCACTTCACCAAACTTTACTACCATTTCTACTACTTCGATCTAACACAACAATGGGCTGCAACTTCAATATCATTACCTTTAGATGCAAAAGGAGAGAATTTATTATTAAATAAGACTCCAGTGCTCTCTCATGGTACAGATATTGACTCTAAGAGTCACTTCATTGTGAATGAGAAAGATTCTCTTCCATATCATCCTTGAAAGACAAAGTTTTCACAACATGTATTTCAAGCAAATGGGAACTGTCATCTATGTTTCTGCTGCAGTACTTTCAAAAGACATCAAAATCAAAGGAACAATGAGAAGGAGAAGAAGAACCTCTTAGCTAGTATTTCTGTACAATACTGATATAAAATTATTGAAACCATCTCTCTGAAGAGCTAAATTGATACATACTGTCTGAAGTAAACCTCGGAAGTGTTTTGGAATATCTCTTCTACTATCAGAATATTGATATGGGTCAGAAGGGCATTGCTGCTTTTTTTATAATAAGGAATTAATTAATAAATTAATGTATTAGAAATTTTTCTAATGAGCTGGTATAATTTTAAACAAAGTCTGATACTCAGCATGGCTATTGTTTTGGAGACAGAGTAGATCAGGAGTAGAAACTGTTCTGTAGAGGATATTAAGATGACATCTCCTGCCCTGTAGGCATCCAGCACTGGTGTTTCTCTAGGACTACTCACAAATCCACTTGTGGTTATTTTCAGAAAAACCTATGACAGAATTTTTGTGTTATTTCTAGGCCATCATCAATATGTAGCTTTAATAATTCTATTTTGCCTCAGGTGAGATGGGTACATTTCCTTCAAACATACAACATCTTAAAGCTTTTCTCCCCTTTGGAATAGTTCTGCCCAAACAAATTCCATCTTCATACAATACAAAAGCCAATATACTAACAATTTATGGGGAAATAATAAACCCCATAACAGTATTGGTTTTCATACTTTGTTACAGAAAATCACAGCAAAAAAAAAAAAAAAACAACAAAACAAAAACATGGCACAATTGGTGATGCATGTGTTACATCAGGTTAATACTTCAGCCAGTTATTTGTGTGACTCCTTCTGCTTGCTCATTGATATAATAATGATCCCTTTGACAGGACCAGAACACATTTGAAATATTATAAACACATTGTGCCACTCTCCACCCATTGCATCTGAGACTGTGGTAGTCAAAATGCCTGCCACACACAAGATTTATGAGTGGAATTGGTATTTGATCTGAATCCTCCTGCTGTGGATTTTTTTCCTCCCCTTGATCACTGTGCTTTTGTGCTGCCATAAAACCTAATGAAAACAAATTGATTTTGTCTCTCATGAATGTCTTGGAAATATCAAGCATTTTGCCAGTATAAGGAAAGCCACTTCTACCCAACTTCACTTTAACCCCTGTTTCGTTTTTTCCCCCCATCTTACTTTGGAACTCTCATGCTTTGCTTCAAGTACTCATATGGCCTTGCCAGACACAATGACCAAGATTTCTCTGCCCTCTTTAGTTTCCAGTTGCTGCAGCTGGTTGAATTTTGTACCTCTACTGAATGCCTGGCCTGGAGTCCAAAGACTGACTGTTATCCCTCCCCTGAGTGGAATAGAGTTAATTACTAGTCCTGCAGAATAACAGGAAACCCACAGAATTTCTTACAATAAGAAATCATAATAATTTTACCATCTGTGGAAGTCTTTTGAGCCACAGCCATCCAAAGGCAGGATTTCTGATGTAAGTCCACCAGGTATTCACAGTTTTAATTTAATTAAAAACTGTAAAAGCTTTTACTCCACTGGTTCTGGGCATGAGAATCTAAATTACCCATGCTTTCAAAACACAGAAAGATTAAATGAATTTCAGGTTGTCATGGATGCAGACTGTTGTTCCAATAGCAGACCTCTGTAGCTGCAGATAATTAACCTTAATTACTCTGATGTACTGTTACTGAAAATATTTGGCTACCTATGATGGTTGCAGTGTAAAGGTTTGACAATTGTGCTCACTTTGGGCTGTGTAGTTTGATAGGTAAATGTATTTTTCTAGCAGACCTGAGACAGAAATTTGATTGTGCAGCATGATAGAATTTTATCAGCCATGCTCAGGCTAACAGTCCACCTTCCAAAATTTCTGTGTCTGAGCACACTGAGCTCTGCATGTCGAGGCAAATAATTCAGGGATAAAAAGTGGCAGTTTCATTTATTATTCTTGAGGGTTTTTTGCCAACAAACATACATTATGCATCACCTAATTCTTCTTCTTTACTAGCCTGGCAGAATGAGGAGGAAAACAAGTTTTTCAAGTTCCAAATACCAACATGAAAAGCCTGGCAATCAACCCCTTATTTTGCTTCAGTATGAAAACAAAAAATTTTGCATTTAAAGAAGAGTAACACAGGAACAACAAAAGTCACACTGCTCCCAGCTAAGAACAACAGCTTTCCTACTGCCATTCTGAAGATCTAATTTTTTATCCCTTTTCCTCCTTTTATGATACTCCATTACAAAGGCTGGCATATCAGTCTAAACCCCAAATTTTTATGGCTTTCACGGAATTGAGATACAATTTTTATGTGAAATAAAGTGGTTTGGAAGAATAAGGTTAGAAATATGATTTTAGTACTTAATTGCTTTCTTTTTCTTGTGATGAGTGGAATACAGTAATAGAAAGAAAGAGTTTAGGATTCAGGTCACATTCCTGAGACTGACCTGACTTAAGACAAAAAGTGGGGCACCTACTGATGCTCACAGGTTATTTTAGGTGCTTGGTCTCTGTTCATGTTTTCCTCTGCTTTCTAAAGAGTTCCCAGCAGCAGCTGAGGTTGAGCTATATTCTGTAATTTGAGCTGACGATATTGCACCCTAGGCCACACTTACCTCTCCACCTGAGGGCCTTTATTAGTACATATTTTCTGTTTTCTTGCAAAATAAGCAATTCTGAGCCACTCCTGGTGGGTGCCAAGATAACTCGTTCCTTCTAATGGCCACAACACAAGTGTAAAACTCAGGGCCCAAAACACCAAAATCGATATACAACTACAATCATCACAAGAAGAGGATCAGCCCTGCTGTAAAATTCCTATCAATCTTTTTATGCATTTCAGCATATGCTGAAATTTTTATACATTTCCTCAGAAAATTCTTATGAATTTGTAAAGAATATGATAAGCCTCAGAAATGGATTAACTCAGGACTTTTAAAACCTGCATTATTAATATGCTTTTTGGTTTATGACATTATGGTAAACCCTAGTTAAAGGTTTCAAGTTCTGAAACCAAATCGGAATAAAAGAAGACTATTAGAAAGATTCTAGTAAAAGCTTTGTCTAGAGCAGAAAAGTTGTCTGACAGTCACTGTTGGCATCAAAATGAACACAGCTAACAGGTTGCTGTTTAGATCAAAATGCTGATAATAAAAAGTATTTGCAGCCATGTTCTGGGATAAATATTGCAAATGGCTTTCCTCTCCCTTTGCCTGCAGAGAAATTATCTTCAGTGTTGGCTGTGATGTTATTTTCTAACACAGACAAAAATTGGAAGGATAAATGCTAAATAATGGGGGAAATAATTCACCCTAACAAAAAAAAAAACCCAAAACCACCCAACTAAACAACATCTCCACCAACAAATAAACAAACAAAAACAAACCAGCAAACCCCAAAAAGCCAAACCAGTGATTGGATAAGGAATAGTGGGCACAAATAGAAACACAGAAAATTCCACCTCAGCATGAGGAAGAACTTCTTTCCATTGAGGGTGGCAGAGCACTGGAACAACTGCCCAGGGAGGTTGTGGAGTTCCCCCTCTGGAGACATTCCAAACCTACCTGGATGTGTTCCTGTGTCACCTGCTCTTGGTGACCCTGCCTTAGCAGGGAGGTTGGACTGGATGAACTCCAGAAGTCCCTTCCAGCCTCAGGATTTTGAGATTCTGTGAAATGCATGCAAGAATTGACACTACTGGTACAGTCCTCGTGAGTTTTTTGTTTTGACTTTTGATACTTCCATGGGAAGATAATGCAAAGTATTGTAGCCAATCACTCTTGTGGCTGCATCAAGTATTTTATCCATTACTTGCATACTTTTTCCAGAGAAACAAATAGACTTAATGTAGGAAGTACTGGCTGTTGAATTTCACCCTTATTCAGGTCTTCTTTCTATTGGTTCTCCAAATTCACAATAATCTAAGCCACAGAATGGTTTTCCAAGGTGTATTTCCAGTGATGATCTACAATTCCATCTTATTTACAGAAAGAGGAAAAAACAAATAGTTTAAACCCTTGAGGCTGAGTTCTGACATCAGCAAAGATGTCTCATTTTGGGATATAAATTATTCTATAATACTAGTAGATATCACTTCGAAATGAAGGACATAAGCATCCCAGAATAACTGATACACCTTTCAGAAATGGTTTTTGATACGTGTCATAGTGTGCAGTATTTTTGGGACAAAAACCTTTGTATTAATATTGTACAGTAGAAGGGAATAGCAACTTTTGGATCATCATAAAACTGTGTGATAATTGAAACCTGAATTAAGTAGTATGCAGATAAAATGATTTGTGTTGGGTATGGCACTGCCCATTTTTGTTTCTTTCAGAAGGGAACCATATGAACGCAATTTGCTGCCATGAACACTCCCAATAAATTCTAAAGAACACTAAGAGTGTATTCATAAGAAGCAAACTCCTAATTGTGACTGAATGGATTCAGAATGAATTCAGAATACTCATTCAGCACAGATCTACATGAGACCAAACAATGCCATGTGATTCATGCATCCAACTGAAATTGGAGAGCAAATATTAAATTTCAATTTTTAACAGGGAGTTGCTATCTAAGCCATTTATAGATGTGGTTTTACAGCATAACCAAGCAAAAAGATGAATGGAAGAACACTGAAAAATCCTCATGGTTGTGCCACAAAATGTAAGAGAGAGTAATTTGGGTGAATAGTGATTGTTCACAAAGAAATAATATAACACTTTACAGCAAGGCATTGATTCACACAAATAGGGGAATTGGAGGCTCAGAAAATGATAGAATTATGCAGAGTGATGCAGAATTATTCCATCAGCCTTGTGTCTCACAGGTGAATTCCTTGGTGTCTAAAGAGAGAAGGGATCACAACCCATCCATTCTCTCAGAAAACTCTTTCTCACTACTGTCAGAAAACTTGGTGCAAAATTCCAATGGTTAAGACTGTGGCTTCAAGTCTTTGCTCAGCTCATGTTTTCTTATCTGGATTAAAACAGCACCAGTAATCACAGAACCACAGAATGGGCTGGGTTTGAAGGAACCTTAAAGAGCATCTCATTCAAACCTGCCACCCATGGGCAGGGGCACCTTCTACTAGATCAGGTGACTTCAGAACCACATCCAACCTGGCCATGAACACTTCCAGGGATGGGGCAGCCACAGTTTCTCTGGGAAACCACTGAATGAAAATATACACACACACATTTGAAGGTGGTCTTGGATGCACCACTCAACTCTGTGCAGCATAGGAGAAACCTGGTTTAAATGATGTTGATCCTGTGGACCCAGGCAGACTTCAGCTGCTCTCAGACACGTGGGATTCTTGGGGTGTCCTGAACGGGGCTAGGAGCTGGACTTGATGATCCCAATAGGTCCCTTCAAACTCAGGATATTCTATGATTCTATTATTTCCTTGACATGGTTCTTGTTTCTGCTGACACACAATCATCCATGAACCCTCCACATGTTAGTTAATTTTTTTTGAGAAGACTAATTCATTCTAAGTAGGAGCCGAAAAAAAAAAAGCATAAAAAATGTTTATTTCAAGTGGTAAATTTATGGATCTGAATTCTGAGCTGGCATCACCATGAGCCTAGGAATGAGATATTACCACTCTTCAGAGAGACAGTGCTGATTTCTGTTGGGTATTTCTAAGCATTAATGTTCCAGGCTGGAGAGTTTTTCATAGTTATTCATTAGGTTGGTTGCTTCTTGGGAGGGCAGTTAATCCCTTCCTTTACCTCTGTGTTCCCTCTCTTCCTCTCAGCCT
Source organism: Cinclus cinclus (assembly GCF_963662255.1). Taxonomy (NCBI): domain Eukaryota; kingdom Metazoa; phylum Chordata; class Aves; order Passeriformes; family Cinclidae; genus Cinclus; species Cinclus cinclus. The sequence goes on along the minus strand of NC_085049.1, from coordinate 22,888,062 downwards.
CCCATGGAGCTGTCTCCAAACATCCAGGTTGTTCTGCCTGGGTGTTACCACATGGAAACTCACAGAATTACTCCACAGACTTTCCTGTAAGTGTAGAGAAGAGCAGGCATGATGGAATGGTTGCAGGATTGCAGCTCTGGAGCAGTGTTGCTCATGGAGGTGATTAGAGGCATGTTTTTCTACCACCTACAAGAGTCAACGCCGGGTATCCTGCTGGACAGATTCCATTTTCCTCAATATGTCCTTCCATAACAAATTTATAAGGCCACTAGAGGCCTGTTAGCTAGAAACAAATCTCAAATCATAATGATGCTACAGCTATTCACTCTTTATTATGGAAATAAATCAAAACCAGGCTTTCAGCAAGAAAAAAATCCCCATGGCTGGAATAACCACTGCCGGGTCCCTGAAGATGCCAATGCTCCAGTGTCTTTAGCATTTCAGTGTATGTTTTGGCCGCTGGAGGCTCAGTTATTCAATTAAGGATCAAAAACTCAGCTTTGTGTAAATTTCCCAACTTAGACAATGAGATTCTTGTTCTTAATGAAAAATTGTATTTATTTAAGCTTTAAATTTTGCGTTCATATTTACTTTTAAAGAGTGCAGTGGTGTTGGAACTGGACCGTATCATGTTTAAGAAAAAAAAATATGGGAACCAGATTGAAAACATAGCAAGAGTCATATGAAGATGCTGACAATTATGTATCATAGGACAAGTGGCTCCAGGGAAAGGAAAATTTCAACTCAGCTTGAAGTGAAGGCTCTTTTGCTTTTTTGCTGTCTTGTCTGTGCTAAGGAAAAACATCCCTTGATCAACCCCAAACCCCAGCTCCCTACAGCCTATGGGGAACATTTTTATACCACTGTCATTGCAAAAAAAAAAAAAAAAAAAAAAAGAGAAAAAAATGGGAGAGTTTTCTTGTATCAGTCAGAAAAGTAAATATATTCAAAAATCCACACTGGAACAGTTCTTGGGCCTCATGTGCAGCACTCAGGAATAGAAAGACTTTACTATAGTATATAGTAAAGTTCCCAATGAAGCAAGCCAGATTTTAGCTGGTTCTGGGGTACTGAATGCAGGTCTCCTCCCTTCAGAGGAATGTTAATAGTGCACTGTGAATTGCAGACCATTTACCTCCTTTTATACATTTTCAGGATGACTCTTCCAGTTCACAGAGACACCTCTGGGCTCCCTCCAAACTGCAGCAGTAAAGTTAAAACCATAACCCCCTCTGTTACCCTCTTTGTATTTAAGTCTTTTTCCAGTCATTTTCCAACAAGAGCTGGAAAGCTGCAATGCCAAGGGAACACTGGTCAAAAGTGGAAGAGAGAGAAACTAATTTATTTGTGATTATTACTAGAGCGCCAGTGATATCACTTCAGTGGGTGTAACACAGTAACAGAATAGAATCAGGAATATTTTCACCTCCACTTTAAACTCTAGAAATATGGGTATGAAAATGCTTACCAGAACCAGTAAAACCACAAAAAAATGTGTCTAAGATTATCAGAACATATTAACCCTTTTATATCTTCGGTTATTCTGCCTATAAACAAAATACTTTGCTTAGCTTTGGTAGTGAGTATTTTAAGACATTTATAAGGGATTTCAAACCCTCCTTTGAAGCAGTTATGGATATCAAATATCTGAACATTTAAAGTATAGTTGTCATTTGAAGACTCTCAGGAATTCCAGGTTCTTTACATACTATCCACTATGCATGTGAAAAGTTCCAGTATCCATCTATATGAAATAAATAAAGAGTTGGCTGCTGTGGAGAAGTCTGTGGCGAGTGACTAGATGGTTTCCCTGCATTTTAATACCTGGACCCAAAAGAAAATATCTGATTATCTGCATAATTTATTACACATGGCTTAACAGCTACAGTTAATGAGACAGGCAGGTTAATGCTGCACTTTCAGAAACAAGAGCCTTGTGAAGAGATGTTAAGAAGGCTGGAAAATCAAAGATGCTAAAACATAGACAAGAAAGATTGGAGTATATAGACAAGCTTCCTTTCAGTTCAGTTTATTTCAAAGGAGCAAGAGCTTGCTAAAATTTTTAATTATTTAGTATAGAATACAGATTGCACTGAAAACCACTTTTTTTTCAGAATACTGAAAAAAAATTGCCTTTCAAAACCATCTGCTAGACTGAAGCAGAATAATCAGCAGTACACTTCTTTAATTATGAGGTAATTCCCTTCCCTACTTGCAGTGCCCTCTCACATCCCAAGTCATTCTAATTTTGCTCATCTTTTTCAGCACAACAGATCATTTCATAGGAAAAAACCCTGGTAAATATCTGCACTGTGCTGAAGGATATTTGGTATCCATCAAGTTTTCAAAGGTGAAAACTGAGAGAGGTCAAAGAAGTATCTTCATTTTGTTACAGTCAGATTGCCTGCATTAAAAACTCCACACCCATGGATTTAGTGCAGATTGGATGTATCTTTATAAAAGTGATGGCAAGCAGGAATTTGGAGTCAATGAGGACAGGGAAGTGAGCGTAAAACTCACTTTTAGGAGACTTTTACTTCCTAGAGTAATTTACATTTTCTTGATAGTCTGCCTGAATTTTTTCAGTTTTCTATAGCTTTTAGGTTCCAAAAGCTTCAACCCTGCTTTATTAAGTTTTATTTATCCAGTATACACTCCAGAAAATTATGACATATTGACTATTTTATCCCCTTTTGCTCTCATTTCCTAAATATAAATCCAAGTAATTTATTTAGATAAAATTCTAATTTCTATTATGGTCTCTTTATTCTTGATGATTTAAATCCCACAACTTTCAGAGAAACTTTGTGTTATTAGTCTTTACTATAAATCATGACTCTGTTGGTTGAGTATACTGAATATGTTCCGTGCAATAACTGTTGCCTGGTTGTTTTTAATTTAACAGTAAGTCTAATTATATGAGAAAAAGGCTCAAGGAAACAGATACAGTCTCTTTCTGAGGGTTAAATAATTTCAACTTTGGGTTATTTTCTACTCATAGTCCTGATTTAGACATGTAAACATTCTGTGAACAGCATTGTAGGATTTGCTGTAAAGCTATTTTTATTTTTCTTCCCTCTGAATTGTGTGACTATCATTTAGGTATCTTGGAATGATATAATTTAATAAGGATGGAAAGATGAGAAAAACAAAGAAACACCCAACATATTCTTCAAAAATGGAGGTAATAGTAAATATAACATTAGATGCAAGGTAGATGCAAATATTAGAACTGAGTTTGCTCTTTAGCAATTTCACAGAGGGGTGATTGACAGAAGAGCAAACTCTAGAGGAAAAAGCATGTTCCATACACTTCATTATAAAATTCACATCTTTGTTCCTCAGATATGAGATAACTCTATTAGCTCTGCTACCAGTGTCTATGAGACTGGACCACTCCTGTTATTTGCTTGGAATCTGATGGATTGGATTTGTGGTTTCGAACACATCTCCAATCCCTCCTTTTGACAGGGTAGAGAAATAAAACAAAAAGGACTGAAATACCAAGTTAACTGAAAATTTACAGTTTAATGCTGAAGTCCAAAGAATTGCTGGCCAAAGTTTCAGTTTCTTTAAATAATCAGTCCCGAAAAATTACAACAGAAAATAAACTTAATGTACTAAAGCTATTATTGAAAAGGCTGGAATTGAATGAATAGGTGATGCAGTTCACAATATAATACTTTATTTTGTTCATTAGTTGTAATAGTAATACAAGCAGTGATAATGTTTTGATTATAGGATATAAAAAGTAGCTAACCAGGATGGGAATGCCTTTATGCAACATACTGTACAAACAAAGGAGGACACAATGAGATATGGCCTCCTGCTACTTACACTGCCCAACAAAAATTATTTCCATGCTTAGCTTCTTCTGAAAACACGTTTCTGGGTGCAAGTGGCTGATATCCTGTGCTGGCTCTTCAGACTGAGGCATGAATACTCAAAGCAGTGTAATTCTGAGCCCACTAACTTACCAGTCCAGATTCTACAGGTTTTCACAGTATTATGTGCTGATGGAGTATTAAATTTATAGCTTTATGGATTATATTTTGTTTATAGATTTATATTTTTATTTTAAAATAGATTTTATAGGAACAAAGTGATTGTCTTGCTAGGTTTAGCACATTAATATCAGGTTATAGGTGTGCAGAAACATCCTTCAAGTTCACGTTTTTGACTGGTGGCTGAAGGTGGTGAGCACACAATGATGCCAGATTTTATGAGGCACTTTAGGTCCTGCAGCCATGGGAGATTTATTTTTTTCTTTTTCATTACCTCATTCCTACTTCTGCTCCCCTCCCCTGCTGTTGGAATGTATCAGTACTTAAGGTCAAAGGGCTAAAAGACAAGTAAAAGAATGCTAAAATACTTTTGCAATCTAATGATTCATAAGTCTATCCTGTGATTCTGGGAGGATGGACTTCTGAACTCTCAGGCATTTAGATTTAGCCAATTCCAAGAATAAGAAATAGTGTCCGTATGTTGCTCTGAGGAATAACATGCTGGGATAGGACACTGCATCTTTATGCAGGCTGGAGCTTATGTTGCTAAAATGCCACAGATCCCAGAAGGGAATCTGTACCTTTTGATAAATGCCTAGAGCCAGCTAATTATGGGAAAGTGAGCAAGCATGTATGTCTGTGTAATTATGATGGTGCATGCTGAAGCAAGTAGGTACTTAGAGTAGGAAAGTCAAGCCTGTTGGGCACCCAATTTCTCTTACAAATATGCCTGGAGGAACAGCAGAGGTAACCGACTAAATAAATGTGAAAAAAAGACCTTATAATCTGAAAGAGAGGAAAGGTTTCTCCCAGTTATCCTGTGGCTTGCAGCTGTAGAAGATTGGACTCGGTGTCCTCCTGGGTGGTTCCTCCAAGTGCTCTGTGGAAGATCCTATCCCTATCCTATCCCTATCCCATCCCTATCTGTCTGTGGAGTTTGGTGCTGTATCCCACTGAGTTATAGATGACAAAAAGCTTGCCAAAAACAACTGATGAGCAGCTTGAGGTCTGCTTCTTCCACCTGTGAAGGTTTTTTGTCTGGGGACCCAAACTGTCAGTATCCTGAGGCACAGGAGACTGGGCATTTCAGAGCTGGTGCTGTGTTAGAGTCTGGAATACTGATACCCACTATGGACTCTCTTGGTTGGTCTGATGGTCTGGCAAGTCATGGTTACTGAAGAAGATTCTTTCCAAAGAAGGCAGTCCATCCTCTGTGTATTTCTGGTACAGCTCCATGTATTCGTAAGAATAATTTAGTCCCAACACCTTCTTAGAGCCTTTTTGTGGGCTGAAGAGTGATATCATGTCAAGAACTATCAATACAGCTATTAAATTAATGATCAATTTTGTTTGAACCAATTCAATATCCATTCATTCAGGTTTCATTGTAGACTGACAAATGATGGCAATGGGCCCAGCTGGAGCAATTGGAAACTGTCAGCCTGAAAATATAACCCAGACCAGAAGTTTTTAAAATAAGATTTTCTTTTTTTCAAGAAGAAACTAACAGAGTACTTACATGATTTAAATTTTGTTCCAAGAGCTGCTTAAAAATAATAATTTGCTTCCCAATATCTGAAACTCAGACGTTTGAGAAATCAAAGTGAAATCACTTCAAGCTTGCCCAAAACTAATTGGGTCAATGTTTTTTCCCACTCAAATGTATGTAGATGCAAAAAAGAAGAAAAATCTCAGTTAAGTAAGGAAAGTAAACTGGCTTTTAGATGGTCATGTTAGTTAATTTCAGTAGTTATTGTGATAAACAGAAGTGTTTTTTGTTTCCCTGAGTGGCTTTGAACATGAAAGGAGGCATGAGCTGAGCTGCAGAAGCACATGGACCTCACTCCAGCCATGTTCTGCTCAAAACAATCTCTGATGACTTACATTTATAATGCCTCTTACTTATTTGCATTTTGCATAAGATAAAATTCTATCTTTTTTAACAGAAAAAAAGTAAGAGATTAACTCAATATTTACATGGATTTTTTGTTGAAAGCATCTTGTTTTTATTTTGCCTGCCAAAATGCTAATTCCTGATTGCACTCCTGAGTACACATGGGCTAGCTTGAGACAGGGTTGTTCACATTTCATGTCTCTGAGGAGGAGAAAATAGTTGTCTGCTGAAAGTGGGAGATATCTGTAATCCAGCAGAACTACTATTTCCTTGTCATAATGGTTTGGGGTCAGGCAAACAGTACTGCACCTCCCCAAAAGACCATGAACAGTGTTTCAAGCACACTTTTTTAGCTCTTTCTTGGAAGCACAGGTTGACAGCTGCAGTAATGAATCAGTCAACAGGGATAGGACTTCAACAAAATTAGCATCTATATTTTGCTGTTGATAGCCCCCTACCTCTGACTCTTCATGCCAGCCAGCATCCTCTCCAGGCAATGATGTTACACAGCACACATCTTCTCTGAAGTCATCTCTGTCATGACTTAAGTAGCTCTAAATGTCGAGTTTGCTCTGCTGTGGAGCACCCTCAGAAGTCTTCAGGTACTGTGAATCACATGTGAATGGGTTCACTTGGGTACTCATGTGTAGGAATTATACCTTGGTACAGGAGCTATGAAGCTCCCAAGCAAAAAAAAAAAAAGTTTCATTATTCCAAGTAAAAACTACACAATAATTATTGTCAACTAAAATGGAACAGCTTTTGGGAGAGAAGAACAACAAATAAGCAACCAAAGAGATGAAAGATTATTTGGTGGTAAGCTTTCTGACACAGATACTGTGGCCAAATTGTTGGTGTACCAAGCCCCTTAATTCTTGTATAGATTCCTATTGGGTATTTGCTCTCTGTACTTCAGCAAAAAAATTACTCGGATGATGTGGCCAACTGAATGGATTACTTTGTCTGTTGCACTTTCTCTCACTCTATAAAAGATTAAAGTTTGGTACAACACTGGTGGGATTGGCACCTATTTTTTCCAAGCAGTGTTTTATTTTGAAGTGAATGCTTAGAGAACTGAAGTCAACCCTTTAAGTGTTCTGTTTGGGATATCTTAAATGATCTCCTAGGAAACCGACTGTCATTCTACAACCATCAATATGCAGCCTCCAAATTTTACTTATACCTTTGGAAAAATACAGATTGTTTCTGGAACTGTCCTTCTCATCCTCCATGCTCCCTCTTTTGGTATAATTGCTTTTGAGAAACAGAGTAATTTTTCAAATTACCTAATCATTTGCTCAACTACCAGCCAATGCACTCTGGCAGCAAGATGAACACTTCAGGTTGGAATTGTTTGAACGTGAAAAATGAGCTCAGAATATTTTTTTTCAGAGGTGGTTTTTTAAGTTGTTTATATATATTAAAAAAAAATCTTGGCTATGAACCCATTGAATAATTTCTTTTGAGGTTTTTTTTCTAATGTAATCGTATTTGTAGAGACAAAAGAGTCATCCTTGCAGGCATTCAGGGCTCTATAGCTGGATGTTCTAGCTCACAGAACACACTGTAACGGGCCTCTCTTCTTGGCCACAGAGCCATAGAATGACACAAAGCAGACTTTCTTTTTTGTAACCTAGAGGGACATGTTAATTATTTATACCTTTCCTTAATGGACCACCACCATGGTAAAGCTAAGAACCAAGCTGTGAAAACACCATCGCCTCATACTAAACTCATGTTTAGACAGTGCAAGATGTAATTTTTAATAAGCCTGTCTGTGTTTTTTATTTATTAAGGTTACTTTAGTAGTCATAAGTCTATCACTTGGAGTTGTAGAAGCTGTGTTCTGTCTAAATTCAAGTGAAACACTGCCTCCACTACCAACATTTCTTACACAGTTTTTTTAAATAATAAAGTATTTTTGAGGAAATACAAAAACACAGTTGGTTATCATGTAAAAAAGCCTTCCGCTCTGGATTTATGGCTTATTCTGAGCATGAAATGGTGCTGGCACAGGCAGCCCGTAAGAGAAGGACAGGATGTGAAAAATCTTTTCATTACAAATGGACTTGTCTGTCTTCTGGTTGTGGAATGCTAACAATGAGAACAATTGGGGTGCCTCTGGACAGTTTTCAGACAGGCACAGATGAATGGAAGCAGCAAGGAATTTCCTTCGTGAGGACGAATGAATTCATAGCTGTCAGAAACAAGGAATCTAAATTTGGAAATTGGAAGTATGACCTAAACACCTGTTTTCAAGCCCACATCTCATTAAGAATGGAAGCTGGAGGGAAGCGATGAAATAAATGGGAAGAAATTCCCATTCACTGAAACATTTTCAAAGACAAGTCCAGGATGGGAAAACTATCTAAGTAAAATTTTGGCTTAGAGGAGGTCAAACAATAAAAAAATCCCCTTACCTTCCCTCCTGGAATATTGCCCCTCTTGGACAATTCTAGGACTGTAAGAGCTGGAACAGGGCATGCTGAGTAAAGCTTAGGCAAAAGCCTCAAAAATTCCATTATAATGAAAGGATATTAGCTTCATGACTTTAGCAGACCTACCTCAAAGGAATTTTAAATTAATTTGCCTTCCCTACAGCAAAACCAATGCATTGCAGTCGATAATTCCCTGTACTTCCTGCAGCTGGTGTGACAAAGCAAATTTTAAAAATGGGGAATGTGCCATAAAGGCCTGGATGACAGAGGCTACATGGAGTCAGCTGCCTAATGGGCCTTGGATTTGGTTAACAGAAAGAGCACTGTGGTTTATTCAGTGTAGCTGAAAATGAGTGCATCAGTTTGGGTATGAGAATACAGGTCTGAACCTTAGCCTGAAAGTCAGACTTCAGATCCCTTGTCCCATCTCTGAATTTCCAAGCTGAAGCAAGAAGCCAAAGTGCAAAACTCCCAGGTAAAGCCCTTCTTTGGAAAGCTCTTCCTGCCAAAAGGCTGGTGAGAGGCAGCAATATCCTAAATTCTGCCACTCAGTTAGGTTGCTCTTGAATGATACATGGACATATTTTTAGAAATGTGCAGTGGGTCTAGTTGAGATGGGATTAATTTTCTTCCTAGCAGCCTCTGTGGTGCTGCAGCTCGGCTGGGACACTCACAAGGTGTTGATAATATTTTAGTGCTTTAGTCCTTGCTGGCCAGCCCTTTCCCAGCCTCAAGACACAGTCTCTCCTTGTTCTCCATGTCCAGTGAGGAGGCTGAGGGTGCACAGACAAACGGGTGACCCAGACTGGCAGAAGGAATTGTCCATACTATACAACATAATGCTCAGCAATAAAACTGGGACACATTTTTCCAGAGTACCTGTTGCTCCAAGGCTTTTTGGGTGTGAGTCTATTAGTGGTGGCTGCTTTTGCACCACATATTTCTTTGCGCACTTTCCCCCCCCACCTTTATTAAAAAACCTGCTTTTCTCTTGACACACTGTGTGTGTGTGAGAGAGTTAGTCCCTATTCCCCTTCTGATTCTCTCCTCCATCCTGCTTTGGAGGAGTGGGAGAGACAGACAGGGTGGGGGCTCAAACTGCCAGCTGAGGTCAATATTCCCCAAAACACAAAGTTCTTAAAAGCCTCTTTTTAATGACATTGGATGGATTGGGTGTGGAAAACCTTGTTTATCTGGGTTCTTTGTTGATTTAATGTATGGTTAGGCAATGACCAAAATTTCACAGACCATAAGATGAGAAGTGCTTTAAGAATACCTGGATTCAATTTCAACAGAAATGTACCTGTCTCTGAATTTTGAGGGTGTTTAGGAATGTTTTCCATGGATGTCAATGCTGTTATTGCCATGCATCTTGATGACCTCAGGGACTCAAGAATGATAACATTCAGTTCAGAATTCTTCCTCTCATCACAAGCTTGAGACAGTGACATTTCCCGTGCCGAGCTCCTTCAGTTTGAATACACTTCTTGTTGAACTGGACAGCCAAGGCTCTCTTTTACCTACAGAGCTGGCAAAGCAGGGTAACACTCGTCACTTCTTTCACTACATTTTGCTGATGACCTGAATGAAGACATTTTAAAGATGGCAGGCCAAGCCCATCCATGAGGTGGAGGCAGCTTTCTCACCTGAACTGCCTGAAGCAGATGAGAGGTGACCAGCTCTTTACCTCAAGGCCAGTCTCACGACTTGTGTGATCCCGTTCAGCTTTCACCCCTTTGATATTAGCAGCATTAACAACAATCTCTCCTCTTTAAACTAGAATTAAAACTTTGATTTTTGTTTATATTTTATTTTAAGAACAACAAAGCACACGTGCCAGCAGTGGATAAGACATGGGCCAAAGTCTACAGGCTTCTGGCACTGTGGCCCTTCTTCTTCCAGCTGAGGAGTAATAATTTGACACCTCTGAAGCAGCAGGACCTCATACTCTGACAACTGCAGCCTTGTTCTACAGCTCTAAGCCATTCGAACACATGACAAAAATCACAGTCAGCAACATCCATAGTGGATTTTTTTCCCACCTTAGCAGTTCTTTCTCTCCTCTGATGTGGGCTTGGAGATATACTCTGCGGTGCCACTGTTAAGCTTTTCATTTATTTTTCCACGCTTACCTACACAGAATGAAACACTCCTTTTTAGACGCCAGTCCAAATTATTCAAGAATACTTCTGACAGCTGCCAAGTAATTTAGAATGATACCTTCTTAACACCTTCTCAAAACAGGCCTGACAACCCTGAAGAGTAAAATTCCCCCACTTTTAACCATTGGGTACATATCAAGGCTGCCAATTTAATTGAAGCACTTTTTTTTTCCTTAGTTGGGTGAAGGGGCTTCACATTTCTCTGGGCTAGAATACACATTACTATTTATAAATTATTATAATTTTTCCTCTACTTGTCACCATGAAAATCCAGTTTAGCTGATGAGAACTGAACACAATGGGGAGTGTTTTAAAGGATATATTTGCTTTCAGAGAAGGTCCCCTTGAAACTCTTGACGGGTTCTGCAAAAAACATGTGAAGTACTGAACTGATCAAACTAAAATCTTGCTCTCAGGAGCCTGATTGCACCACTTTTATACTCAGAGTGCAGCAACTACAAAATCACCTGATTAATTTAATTCACCTTCTTATCTGCGTAACCCCTCATTTATATAGCAACAATCCAGAGTAATTTACTAGAAAATAAGGTGGGATGCTGGTTGTCTCCTTTTGGAACCCCGAGAAATGGTCTATGGGTAGAGCAGGGAAAACCTGACATGTGTTCAGAATGAAGGCTGTCACAGAGGGTGGCTATCAATAAATATTAATAAAACATGTAACTTCAAATGGAGCCCTCACAACGATCCCATTAAAGGGCAAGTAGCCAGGAAGGCTTTTAGGTATGTGGTCTTCTTTTAGTGCATGTGGCCGTGAGCAGAAACCCTTGGGGGCATGAATATTTGGTTCAGGAAACAACCCCAAAATGGAAAAGAAAAAAAAAAAGCTGCATCACTTACCTAAAACAATATGCCCCTGTGAAACACATGGATATATAATACCTAGGCACCATAAACCATGTGTTCATCATTATGGATAAATACATCTCTCAGCACTAGATATTTTAGAAAGTAGATTAAAACAGAAAGCCCCAAGCAGTGTTAAAATAAAAAAGCTAAAATAAAACAAAACCAAACAAAAAAACCAGGAAGGGCCTGTCAGTGCTGCAGCAATTAACTCTTCTACCTTATCCCTCAATCCTAAGCCCCTGATGACTGTAAGTCCAAGTAGTAGGAAAATTAAATGACATAGATATATACATACATACATAGACGTACACACACATACACACACACACACACACACACACACGCCCACCTACCTAACCAGATTGCTCTTCTCATTCAAGAACCCAGTGGCCAGACTGAAGAGCCTGCTCATCACCACAGGCTCCCAGGAGCATTGCCTTCTTTTCCATTAAGTATTGAACTGACAAAAGCCAACCAAGACCTTTTATTCTTTCATTATGCCAAATAATTTTTGTTTCTTTCCTTTTCAAACTGTGAATATGAAGCCTGGAGGGCACACTCTTTAGAAAAAAAACCATTTTTGATTTTGTTGTGTTTGGGCAGTAAATGACACTCACTCTTCCTGTCTACAGACACCTGTCCTTGTCTATGGCCGCTGATTTCAGTAATACAGGGAATCAATTTTTTTTACACACATTCCTCTTTATATAGGGATAATCGCTCACACTGCCACAAATACACACCAAAACTTGACACAAGGTGGTAGTGGAGAGAAGGGAAAGAGGAGGGTGAAAACATTGAGAAGTATTGTAGAGATCAAATAATTTACATGTTTTCTGTGTGGAAAACTCCCAGCAGAAATTGGAAATTGGAAATTGGAAATTGGAAATTTAGAAGCCAGCAATATGAATGTGATATACAACTTTTAAATTTATGTGAAAAGTTTGAAAAGTTTGAACTAGAAAAAATTACATCGATGAAGAAATAGTGTGGGAGTCAATGCCCTGGATATTTCCAAGAAGTGACTTTGGCGCAGAATGAGAAGCATGATCACAGAGAACTAGAAAATGAAATTTAAATCCTTACAATTGCAACTGGAATAAGAACTTCTTGATCCTAAAGTTAGAATCCCTTTGGTAAAAGAGCATGCAGGGAAGAAGATGAAAGCACATGCCACACCCAACAGAAGAAGGGGATTATCTCATCAATGCTTTTAGCAGCTCTCCCAGACTAGTCAGCACCTTGGAGCAGCTACATGCCATCTCAAACTGTGACATGACAAATCATCTACACAGAAATCCAGGGGAGTCTGTGTGGAATAGGAACCTTCAGTATTTATGGAACCAAAGACAGAATTCAAGAGTAGGGATACTTGAGACTGATGGTACATTTTGTAGGCTTCTTAAAAAAAAAATTAAATTCTGAGATTGATTAATATGATAGCATCATAGGAACATTAAGATTGGCAAAGACCTCCAAGATCATCATGTCCAACCTTGGACTGAACACCACCTTGTCAATTAGTCCAGAGCACTGAGTGCCATGTCCATTTGTTTCTTGAACAATTCCAGGCATGGTGACTTCACCACCATCCTGGGCACCCCATTCATCCTGTGTGAGCATTGCTCAGTGCTCCTCCAGCAAGGAACAGACAAAGCTGAAATAACTTACATATTTTCTTTTCAATTACGGACTTTTATTTTCGATACACAAATGCTGTTAGAGAAGAAAGATGAAAGCAGGGAACTTTGAACTGGGATTAGGACACAGTGAAGTTAATAATCATTTTTGGTGCATGTGATGATTAATTCACTGGCTTGGGACAGGTCCCAAGAAAACTCAGTTGTTTGCTTAAAGCAGCTGTTTCTGAGCAGATCTGCTGAGCAGGTGCTACCAGAAATGCTTCTGATAGAATTGTAAGGTAGTTGTAGTTACTCAGCTTGAGAACAGTTCTGGCATACCAGAGCCCTGATGAGCTATCAGCAGATTCCAAAATGGGTTTTGTTTTCCTTTGAAACTTTTCCCCAGCCTTTGCTACAATCCTGGCCATTGCAAGGTGCCCTGGTAGCATCACACATGGTCACTACAGGTAATTAAAGAGCAGCTACACCCATGATTTGAAGTGAATGTTTTTAACTGGTCCCTCAGGTGCTCACATCTTTGAATATGACTGGAAATATGTAATTTAAATTGAGATAAACTATACATAGATAAATATATAAATACATGAACATGTCTCCAGTGGCTGTCGAGTCAGTACTGCTGTCCTCATACTGGGTGTGTTAGACACATGGGAGTCCCTGAAGCAAAGAGCTCTAACAAACTTGAAGTTCATTGCTTCAAAAGAAGAATAGACAGATGTACTGAGGAGAAGAGCTCTGTAACTAATTGGACAAAGTGCATCAGTCTCAGAAGTTACTTTAAGACTGGGAGAGCATTTGGAGAAAGTATAGTACAATTTGATCTTGGCTTTGCTAGTTAAGCATCTATTTATGGCCACTGCTGGAGCTACTCCCTTGCTAGATGGTTTCTGATGACCCTTAGTGCAGCCATTCCTGAGCAGCCAGATGCAATTTGGATTCCCCGGAACAAGAGATGCAACATGACTGTGTAGACAATGCTTGTGCACATGGGATTTGGCTTGAGACTGAACAGAATTCATGCATGAAATGTCCTCAGACACAGAATCTGATTGGCATGAAGAAACTTCACTAATTTACTACAGCCATGTTCAAAATAGGTAAAAATATGCTGATTAAAAACTTAATATTCTGCACTACACTAAGCAGATTAATAAATTAAATGCATTATTTGATTCTTGGTTTTGGCGTCTGAAAGAAAAATTTAAAATGGTTAATGGAAGTGCTTTCTACTTTTGGATAAAAACTACTAAAAGGGCTGACTCTGAAATATTTGAGAAGTTTGGTTTGTATTAATGTTTAAAGGTTGAATTCTTATCCCAAACTTTTTGGACATTCTTGGGCAGTGGATTGTATGTGAATGAGTTCTCCCATGTGGTTTGCAAGCCTTTTGCTTGGCAGTGTTAGAATTACCACAGGAAGAGCTTTCTCTCATGGCATTTTGTCTTCTGGTCACAAGTATAGCCTGGAAGTCAAGAGGCGTGAGAAATTAAAAGAGGAAGGGAAACAGTTAACAAAAATTCTGTGAAAAGGCTTTGGATTCACTGGAAATTATGGGAAGGTCAGTCCTTACTGTATCCAGATCCTTTCTCCCATGCCTAGTAAATGACAGGATTAGGTCAACTCAGTTCAATGTATAAAGAATTGCTAAAAGGTATTATGTCTCTCAGTTTTCCAGCTGAGGACTTTCCACCCGCCCTGTAGCCTCTAGACCAGCTGAGACAAATGGTTAACACCCTAGTTAAGAGAAACCTTATTTCTTCTCTTGGGAGTCCACACCATAATTAAGTTTGTAGTGCCTCAATGCTTTTCTCCCCCTGGTATTTAGCAATATTGGTTAATTATATTGTTTTTTAATCTAGTTACTCCTCAGAATTCCTTTGGGTTTTATGGATTTAGATTGTTACATCTCTGTAAAGTAGAAGAACATATTTTCATTTTTACAAAATGCATAAAATGCCTATAAAATGGCATAAAATGGACATATGACATGCCATAGACTACATGCAGAATTTGAGACAAATCAGGCAACAGAAGCCAGTTGCTCAGTTTTTGGACAAGTATTTTAACTCCAAGTTTATCCATGTGCTGTTGGAAGATCCATTTTGGTCCAAACAGTTGTTCAAAACCACAACTGATTTAGAAATCATCAACCCTACCCACTCTCATCATTATCTAATCAGATGCTCTTGCCTTGGGAGTGTACCCTTCAATTTTCTCCTGAGAGATTTGCTTTATCCTTAGTACTGGTTTTTGGGGGTTTTTTTATTTCTTTTTTCAAAGATTGCCACAGAGCAGCTTTTCCACCAGGGCACAGATTATTCTGTGTCTTCCCTTTATGATTCCCACCTCTGCCTTTTACTGAGAATGAAAACAACCTCACAGTAGAAAGAGAGGAATAGAGGTAGCTTAACCTTCAAGTTTAATGGAAACTTGAAATAAGAAGTGTGAATACTTCAGTTGAACAATCCAGGTCATTTGGAAAGCTTGAGTTTTCTGTCTGAACTAGAAGACCTTTACAGAAGGGATTTCTAAGTTAAGTTGTCTGTTCATCAGTACCCCTTGACCCCATGGTATGGTTCTACTTTGTCTCAATAAAGTCAATATCTAAAATAAGTGAGATAGATGGTTTTGTACTGAGGGAGTTAATTTTAGAGAGGTGGATTTTGGGTGTGCAAAAGAATAGATCTGATTTAGATGCATGTTTATTTCCCCAATGTAATCTGGAAATCCAACAAAGAACAGTTGGTTTCACTTTCAAGCATTATCACCAATTTCATTCTGCAGAGGGTAATGTTTCAATAATGTTTGGAAAAGTAAGTGATAGAGACAGTATTTTCCTCTTCTAAGAAAAAGGAATATTGTATGTTATGATAAGGGAGAGCTAACTCATGTGAGATGTTGAAACATCCTAAAAATTGTTAAAACATAAGAAGTCCACCTCATACATGAGTTGAAAGAGAGTGACAACTAAAGGAACATTTCAGTAAACCAGAGTTTGGGCTGTACCCAAGGATTTCTGCTCAGCAAAATGAGCTAAAATGATCCTGTTCACCCCTGTCCTTTCCCATAGGAGAGACAGCATCTTCCTGTTATATCCCCAGGCTGTTAAAATCAGCATAAGCTCCTGGCTGTGAGATTCATTGGCCCAGAAGAAAGGGAAGTGGTGGTACAGTTACGCAATTACAGTTTTCCTTGGGAAATCTTTGGTTCTTTTGATTAAACAACTCAGTATTCTTCTGTCTCCTGGACTTATTGCAACAACTGTCTTTTAAGAAAGACTTCAGGGTGATGGGATATTGCTGACAAGATACAGGTGAGATAAGTGGGTCTTTGCTGGGGAGAAGGTGTGAAGGTGTGGGAGAGGGATGGTTTCTAAATGCTTTGTTTCTTGAGTCCCATGGCAGCTGGAATTATTGGTGTGTGGGAAAAACGGTTTTAATCTTTGACATGGAATTGACATGGTTTGGGAGAGATGTCCTTTTCAACTGATTTGCTATAAATCAAATATTTGTATATGGAAATAGCATTTGATTAGAAACTGTCTACTTTTCCTCAGCAGACATAAGGGCTCTGGTTTCAGAGCATCGGTCTTAATATGTTTATCTTCAGAGACATCCAGAATGTTTTACCACAGAAAAGTGATATGCAGAGATTAAATGACTCTCTCAAAGTCATATAGGAAGTCTGTGGCAGAGCAAGGAAATGAATCCACATCTCCTGAATCCTTGGCTGCTATCTTAGCCACTTTTTTTTCCCCCTGAAAAACAAATTTTATGTTAGAATTTAAATTTCTGGGTGTACCTCAAGTCTCATTGGGAGTTCGGCTCCATACATTTAGTAGGGTCACTGTAAATTTTGTCCAAAACTCTTCTGACTCAGAAAGTGGAAAAATAAAGTAGGTCTTTTATGTAACTGTGTCAGAGGCAACTTAGACAGCAGCCAAGCCTTTCAAGGAAAGTGGATTTCCCTTGTGTGCTCTGGCTTATAAATCTTGTCTCTTTTATTTTAGGAATATAATTGTTGCACCTACCAAAACAACACACAAAGAGCCAACTGCAACAGTCAGTGTCTTGTGTGCCTGTAATGGTCTTGGCCAATGCAAAAAAAGAGAAGCTGATATAAAATTGATGAAAAGGAAGGACAGAAAAACCAAAACAAGTGGGTTTAATCACTACAAATAACTCACTTTTGGCAAGACATCATCTGTTGGGTGTATGTAGATGAGTCATTTTGTCTCTTGTGATCACTCTAATCAAAGGGGAGGACTGAACCCTTCCTGGTGCTGATTCAGTCCTACTGAGATAGGTTTCTAAAATAAGTGTGATGAATCATTTTATAGCAGCTCTTGTCTCCCTTCACTTACTGTGAGCACCTTACAGTGGACACATGACTTGGACACAAGAGAAAAGCCAAACATAATTTCTCTCATGTAGGTGCCAGTTGCAAAGCTTGTCCTAAGTTATAGGTAAAGGGATTAAGGCATCTTTGTATTTTTTCACTCTGATTTGCTCCAGTCACAAGTTCATCTGTTGACATTGCCTAAGAGGGAAAAAACAACTAAACAAAACATGTACAATCCAAAAATCTATAAAGAGTCCAAAGTCATTAAACTATGCAGAAGACATTTTCTTGTAGATAAATATAACTTCCTGACTCCATGTACACTTAAAATTCCTCATGAAAGTAAAATCTGTTCAATCACTTAGTTGTATTTCTTCTTCAGTCAGTTAATGAAGGAAAGTGATAAACATGAAGTAAAATCAGAATCTACCCTGAAAAGACACTGTGTTGTAGAATTTTTTAGTTCTCCAGAAAATCCTGTTTGTCACTTGTCAGTCCAGAGAAAGAACATCAAAACTCATAAACAGACAAATTGTTGCATCCTTTTACCAGGACATCAGTGACCAGCTGCTTCTGCTGCTTAAGGTAAATAAGTTCTTTCAGGGAAATGAAAAGAAGTAGCTTCCTCTAATTTCCTTTCACTTTCCAGGCTGGTTTTCACCCATTATCTTTTCTAAGGTATCAATTAAGCGCGTTTTTCACTTTAGAATCTTTCTTCAACCATGTGATTTGAGAAGAAATATCTTACTGTTTATACTGTCTAATGTCTAGCACAACAGCACTTTGACATTTCTGAGTGCTACATTTATATTATTAATTATTAAAAAGATAAAATAGTGTACTAGTATTGATTTAACAAATATAAATGTTAATATTAATAAATATGCTAATAATTATTATTTTAATAACATAAAAACATAAAGCAAATTAAAAATTCAAACTAAGTGATAACAGTACCCACAATGCAAAAGCCCATTGCAACACCGAGAAACAATTTCTGTCCCATGATGTTAGGAGTCTCATTCCTGCTTTGAAAGTCTGTAGCTTTCTGTAGTGATTTAATATCAAATTAAGCTTTAAGGAAGCTTCTGCAGAAATGCACTTAGGACAAAGATGATTCTTTCACTTTAAATTCTAGGGACACAATGGGAAAAAAATTGAATTTTGCCATAATGACTGTACAGCTACAGAATAATCACATAGTTCTTTGCTACTAGTTGTTTTAATAACCCTGTTTTCCTAGGGAGCTATTTCTGCCCCTTCCTTTTGCTTTTTGTTTGCATTTTTGTGCTTCCTTTCTTAGCTGTTCTGATGGTGCAGGTTCTTGCACCTGAGCAGCACTGGGAGCCATCCACGCTGCCTCTGCTGATCTCACCAGTCAAGCTGTTCACTCCAAAACATCCTCTGGCCTCAGGATTCCCTTCTGGCAGTACAAGACCTGAGCTCACATCGTTGGGCAAAGACAAAACAGGAACCCAGCTTAAAATAGTAGATGATGCCATATAGCTTGTCTGGATTTTGTTTTTAACTGGGTCAACCTTGTGGCAGTGGAAGTGATGGCTGAGATGTCCATTTAAAGTCATAAAGTGATCTGGGCTTGCTGGTGAGGACCATCTCCCTCCAGGCTGTTTCAGAGTAACCCAGTCCAGAACTATTTCCAAGCCTGACCATCCATTCGTTCTCTTAATATCCCTCCAGACCTTTGACCATATCTGCTATTACCTTTGCAGCATGCCTCAGACCCAGCTCATCCCTTCTGCATGCTCTTCCTTTCCTGTCTCTGTCTCCCAAATTCCCTCTTCTCCCTCCTGCTAATTCCTCATAGCACTCTGACACAACTATAGGAAGACACTTCCTATCCCATTGCAGGTCCTTTGGAATAAATAATTCTCAGTTATTTTGTCTGCAGCATTGTGGGTCGCTTGGAGATGAAACTGAAGCATTCTAATCCTGAACAGGAAATTATCAAGCCTAGTGAAGAAAAAGCAGATGTGTACAGCTCTTACAGTGCACCTGGTTTTTCTTCTTTAGGAAAGCAACGGGCTTATGTTCTTTTTCAATGAAAATAAAGTTTGTATTCTTTCTTCAGACTATAGATATTAAACTGTGGTGATTGAAGGAAACTGTAGCTTTTAGTTGAAGGAATAGATAATTTGCACAAAAGAATATTTAAATTATTGTCCAAGGAGATCTCAGGAGCCTAATTAACATTGTTTTTAAAGAAAAACTGGGACACCAAGAAACTCTAGAGGTTTGATAAGAAACTGCTAACAGTTTAAAATTCAGCTGGGACAGGGCAAGATGAGCCTGACACTGACCTTACCAAAATCACAGAGAGGCTGCTATGCAACACTATCTGAAAGGAATGAAGAAATTGTAACATCAAGATGAAAATTATGCTCCATAAAAAGCTTGTGACTGTTTTCTGATTATTTCCTTTCTTTTCAAGACTATAGGGTGGATGATTATAGACAGTTGTTAGTGGTAGTTGTAGAGCACATAATGCTTTTAGCACTCCACAAAGAATGCAATCCTGTGTGACCTGTTTTTACATCTGAAAAATCAATAAACAATGCTGGCAAAAGTGAACATCAAAGTAGCTCATGCAAACACAGAAAAAGTTAACAGATTACAGTAGTTTTTGTAAAACATAGGATCTTCATCCACTGCTGCTAATACTAGTATTCCATGGGTTCCTTTTCCTGGTTGACTGCTACTCAGTGTTTTTATCAGACATCTCAAAGGCTATTAGCCAAATAAAAAATATGTGCATTAACTGGTGTTGGAATGGCAAGAGAAGCCATATTAACATGGGTACAATTTAACAGAGATCATAGGGTAGGTTGAGCTTACTAGAACAAGTGCATTCTAAACTCTGTGAACAAAGAAAGGTGATCATGACTTTAAAACAGGCAAGTCAATGTTGCAAATCAGTAGCTCTGGAAAACATGAGGATTCTAACAAATGGTTATTTGTGAGTTCTAGTGATGTGTTGAGACTGTCTTTACTGATATAAATTTTGGTTACAAAAGGAGCAGACAACTGTGTAGCAAAATAAATGGAATATCACTCCTCCATCTGGCGCCAGGGAGAGCTTTTAGGGAGTCATCTATCCAGCTGGATGTCTATCCTGGCAAGAGAACGTAGAAAAACTGGGAAGTGTTGAGAAAAAGCTGTGACAATGACCTGAGATTACAAATACTGGTTTAGAAATACCACAGCTTGAAAGCAATTTCATGTAATAGATAGCTTTCTAATCCAGCAGGACAGGATGTAAACAAGACTCAATGACTGGAAGCTGCAGTTAGACATAATCCAGACTAGAAATTTGCCTTTTTAACAGGGTGACAACTCAGCCATTGGGATTATGGTGCTTTGTCTCTTCAGCTGAGAGCTTGAAATACAGCCCAGGCCTGGACACTTGGCCTCAGTCAGCCTGAGCTCTGGGCTTGAAACAGAAATTACTGGGAGAGCTGCTGTAGCCTGTACTATGTAATAGTCAGTATAATTTATAATTTTCCTGTGCAGCTTTTGAAAACTCTGAAAAACTCCATTTACTTGCTGTGGAAAACAGGACCAGAATTCTTGTGTCTTCAGGAGAGATGTGGCCAATCCACTGAAGAGCGCTCTGCAGAACCAGAGAAGGGGAAGAGTTTTATCAGGAATGTGCCCCACTGGATTGTTTAAACTCACTACATCTGTGGCAGACCTGAATGAGGTTTTAATATACATTAAAATGATTCCGTAGGCAGTTATATACTGTGAAGCCAAAACATTTCCTTTCCTCCCCCTTTCCCTCCGCCAAGCCCTAAGGCTTTTGATTTACAGTAGAAAAATGGAGCCAGTAAATCTATACTGTTCTATAAACAGGGCAGCACAATGTGTGTTAAAATTCTGGGCAATTTCTTGTAATCGTATGTACTTAAGTAAAATTTACATGACCATTATAGGCTGCTTTTGGGCAATGTCTCTCTGTCAGCCTATAGTGATTAGCACATTGGAGCTGCCAGGACAAAATTCTGTCAGCACCACAAGAAGCAATTTCATCAGGTTTCTTTTTACACAGGTTTGTGGCTCGCAGTGGCCCTGCAGCCTACTAGAATATTTTATATTTTTTTTCTTTTTCCTAGCCATGCAGTCTGACTCTTTGGATGGAAATTAAAACAATTTCAAGAATGAGGAGCTCTATCCTATTTCTAAAAATAGCCCTGATCTTCAGCAGGGGATGTGATTCCTTAGCCATGTGCAACAAAGATGACCTCTTTGTCAGGTCTAGCCTGCAGCAGGAGGTGTCTGCTCCTGGTCTACTTTTACATGGGTTCAAAAATAAACAGGCAGTTCCTCTGGCTGGCCTCCCTCTCCCTCTCTGAAGGCAGGCAAGGAACATTCTGTACAAGCAAGCACTCACAATCATTAGAGAGGCCAAGCCTAATGAAGTTAATTGATGCATCAAGGACGTGTGTGAAGGATTTAACTAACATGTCCATGGGTTGCACAGCTACATATTATATCAGTGCACAGTAAACATGGTGCTGTACATTTGGGATACTCTACGGACGTGAGTTGAAAGAGAATGCATTTATTTTTGCAAAATGGAGTCTTTGTGCTTAGATCTGAAACTTATGTAACATGCCAGCGACACCAGAATATATCACTTTTCTAAAAACAGTTGAGTAAACCAGAAATGTGTGTGATATTTTGCAGAAAAAAAAAAAAAAAGCTAATTTAAAAAAAGGTCACTTGAGTCCTATATGAATTACATCTTTTAGAAAAACATAACAGGGAAAGGAAAATTTTAAAGTTAAAGCAATATGAAAGTCATTGCAATGTGAACATGATGGAAAATTAACCCCTCTTTTAACAATCTTTAGTATCCAGGAATTAGAAAACTACATTACAGCAGCAGGCTCACTGGGAGAGCGAGATTTGAAGTGACGAATGGGTGTTCAGTGCCCTGTTCCAGAGGTGCAGAAGAATTAGCTGGAATAAAAGAAAAATGTACATTAAAACATGCTTTCTTTGTGAGAGAGATGCTCAGTACTGTTAGAACAAGAATCTGGGTGGGTCACTTTGACAATTAGCTCCATTACAGTGAGTGGTGACACTAAAAAAATATTGATATGTTAATATGGGATCAAAGCTTATCTCCACATACACTGAAGTGCACAAGCAGAAAAAGGCAAGAAGGGGAGCCCAGGTGAAAGCCTGACATGGATACTGTCCCAGGAGACATCAACCCCTCAGTGGTTCTTCTCCACACACAGGAAGGAACCAAGTGGGGGAACCCCAAAAACCTCCTCAAAGAAGTGAAGCCTCATGCTGGCCCCTCCAAGGGATTGCCAGCCCCAGCACCCTCCAGTAACACCAAGTGAGATAAAATCACCCAGAACATCTCTCCAGGCCAGCCACTTCACAAATGGAGGGGTCACAGCCTGGGGGAATGGGACACTTTACAGGATGCAGGGGGAGCACATCGTGGGTCAGTATGAGATTTATGGGGTGTTTTGTGAAGGAAACAAAAGCTGGGAAAGGGAGAAATTGACGTAGTTTGGGAAGGAAGAAGCATGGAAATTAGGGAGAAAGGGGACAAAAGGGGCTGATGTAAACTGTTTCTTGCCCATGTATTTTTCCAGCTGCACTCTGCGGCTGGCCATCCCAGCCTATCCTGCCTTCTCACTATACACACTGCTCCTGAGGGCTTACCTGTGTTTGGA
Organism: Cinclus cinclus; assembly: GCF_963662255.1. NCBI lineage: Eukaryota > Metazoa > Chordata > Aves > Passeriformes > Cinclidae > Cinclus > Cinclus cinclus. The sequence goes on along the minus strand of NC_085049.1, from coordinate 22,864,999 downwards.
GGTCTGAGTGGCAACCACTGAGAGGAGACCACTGGCCCAAGCCAGAGTCACTGTTAGGTGCTTCTTATGGTGAGAAGCAAGATCTACTTTCTCTGTGAGGAACAGGTTGTCTTTCTTTCAACAGTGTTAAAATTTAATTTAAATAATTGCTTGACTTAATTTTCCGGAGTAATGATTGAATAAAGAACTTGAACGTGGACTGCAGCAGAAGTGATGTGGAGAAGTACCCAGAAGACTGCGTGTGACTGTAGGTACATTATTCAGTGATTTTCTGGGTTTTTCTAAGTTTATTTTTCTTAAAAAAACCCTAAACAACCAACCAACCCAGTGATTCTGGGCCACTGGGCACATCATATGGAAAACAGTTGGCAATAAATGGTGCCATCATATAGACATTTGGACAGAGAGTGGTAAAGTGAGTCCCTCCTCTGCCACAATCTTCCAGTTTGAGCTTAGGTCTGCTGTTTAAATTCTTTGCACTGTGGTTTTCCCATTTGTAAAGGTGAGCTATAACTGCTCCTCCTTAACTCACAGTAAATTTGTTTGAGGCTAAAAGGTGGGATGGGGTGAGGTCCTAAAAGCTGTGCCACAGTGAAAGACACAAGTAGGTAGGTGAAATGACAGTCTGCATAAAACCCCAAAATCTTTACTAGTGAGCTTTGTAGAGGGAGGTGGTTGGACAAGCTAGACAGATAGAAAACTAGGTTCTCATTGTTTGGTGTTATTTTATAAAGATTTAAATCAGTTTTTCTCTACTTAAATATTCTATTTATCTCCATGTTTCCTGATTTCTCTTTCCCATTTTTTCTGGCATTGAAGCCATCATTAGGCATTTGAGCCAGAGAATCCCAGATCTAAACAGTTTCAAAGGCTGGAAGATGAGGGATGAAAACAGAATTTTGGCTCCTAAAATGTAAGGTCAGCTGGGGATTCAAATTCCACTGAGTTTCAGATTGTGTGATTGTGAGATTCCAGTTCAAGCCCATCTCTCCAGTCATAAGGTGGAATTCATGACATTAAAATTCTTTCCACAGCACGAATGGGATGTCATCATAAACACTACATTATGACTTCCCTACAGGTTGCTGCAGAAGAGGAATCTAACCCAGGAACAGCAGAGACATTTAAAAAACATCATGACCTTTGAGTAACAGAAAACATGGGAAAATCTAAGTCTTAAAGAAACTAATTTGATTCTGGTTTGGCACTCTGTGCAAACCCCTGCATAAAGAGAAGTTTAGGTCAGGGATTACTACTCTGCTGCCTCTTTAAACTTCAGGCACAGTTTTGCATATAAATGTTCTAAATCTGAGATCTTCATGTATCCCTAACCAGGCATTGATGCTTCTAAAGTGTAGCAATTAATTAGGAGAGTGTCATTGTGAGAAAGGCAACCACAGTAACACTCAAGTTCTGAATCTGGACATGGAAAAAATAACAAAGCAGAAAAAAAACAAAAGAAAAGAAACACAGTCTGTGTTGGAGCCTTTCTAAAAATCATATGCAAGAATCCAGATGGAGAGAGTGCTGGCTGCTGTTCATGTCTAACATGATCAGCAGATAGATGAGTGGCTTGGAGACGTGAGAAGTGGGCTAGAGAAAGTGCCAGACTGCTAGCTGGGATTTCAAGGAGTGTTTGTGGTAAGCCACAGTGCAGATATTTTTTTTTAACTGTGGCCCAAGTACTGTCTTAGAGACCATGAATGGAAACTTAAGGACCAAATATTTTGGGGCTGGTCATGATTTCAAGATAGTGATCCCATTTTCCAACCTGTAAGCCATTTCCCTTTTAAATCTTGTGAGCACCACTGAATCAAAAAACCAAGCCAGTCTCACTTCACCAGAAGTCTTGTAGCACACAGACCATGGTATTAATAAAGGAAAGGGCTGCATAGGTATTCCACACTTCCCAAGTTTTAAACCTTTCTTGTAATTACCTTTCAATTCTCCTCAGCCTTAACTACTGCTGGGTTTGGGCTGGGGAGAGTCTCTTTTCATATCCCTGCCCTGTTGCTACTGGCAATGCCCTCAGCCTCCCAGCTTCTTCTCCCAGTGGACATCTTGTGTTTCAGTGGTCACTTTCAGTCTGTGAGTTTCTGTCCAGGCTTGTCCAAGTGGTTTAGACTCCTTTCTTTTCCCTTTCACCACTGCTGTTACTAAAGGAGGCAGTGAAAGACAAACCTGGTTAAATTCCTGCTATGAGTATGTGTGGTCAGGCTTTTGTGGACAAAAGTGATGGTTTCCTCTTCCCAGACTTGCTAGAGTGCAGAAGAAAAAGGATGAAAGCCAAAAAGGTAATGGCAGTGTTTATGCCATCCAAAGTATCTCAACCCTTTGGTTGGTGTCATGTCCATTGAGTCAGCCACAGACTGTTCCTTATTTTCTCAGAGAGAAGCTGCAATTACAATTTGACAGGTGACAGTGTTATCCTTCTTGCTTTCTGTATTCTCTGGAATATCCAATAATGCTTGCTCAGACCATCCCAGGTTCTCAGCACAAGGGCAAAATCTGGAAAGAATTATTTGACATTCTGATTTGCAGCAGAACTTGAACTAACCCAGAAAGTGAGATACCCACTGGCCTGCAGGTTTATGCTTTTTAATCTGTTAAAAATCCTCTACCAAATGGGAAACACCGGGAAAGGCAATGTTCCCAGAGATTGGAATGATGTTCCAGAACCCTGGGGAAAAAGAGTCTTTAAGGGCTGAGCATTTACTGCAGATGTCAGGTTGTTTTATAGTCTTGATTCAAAGCACATTAAAGTCAACAAGCATCTTTATCTTGACAGATTTTGGATGAGACCTATGCATGTGGAGGAGTCTTAAGTGACAGCTGGCCTGAGCAGGAATGATAGAAACTCTTTAAAGAATGTGTGGAAAGGGATTTCCAAGCAGAACACCCATGGAGTATTTCTGTCCCTATACTCATGCCATGGGTTTACACGTACACTGCTCCAGAAAAGGGCCCAGCACTCTGTGCCTCTCAGTGCTCCAGAACCACCTACAAGCTGGATAGGGAGAAAAGCCCTTTTCTGGTTGGATTTCCCCTTTAGCACAGCTTTATGTGCTTGAATAATAGGAAACAGCCCTTTCTATTTCTGTTCAAGCTCCGGAGGCTTGGATTTTTCCCAGAATTTTTGATTAACAGCTGAGCCTAAATCAGATCTGCCTGGGGTCTCCTTTGCCTTACTGACACATCATAATATCCTTTCATCTTCTGTTCCAAGCCAGTTCCTGGTTCTCTCAAGCAGCTTGCTCTCTCCAAGAGAGACCACGTCAGTCCCTCTCTCTTCCTTAAACCTTCCTGAGCTGTTTCAAAGTAGGATTGCCTTCACAACAGGGAAAACCTCTTTGTTTGACTGCCTCTGAACTAGACTCCAAAGGACACTAGATTATGCAGCCTGTGAGATGGATTTGGTTAATCAGTTTCTGTAAACCCATGTTCACTTCAGGTTTACCTGGGTGGCTCAGGGGCCAGCACAGTAAAGCCACAGCAGTGGATTTTCACAGCTTTTCATGTAAATTAAAGCACTCCCACAGGACTAGCTCTAGCTGGGATCTGTACGTTATTCCTAACCATCAGTCATACAGAGAAAATCCCTCTATGTGGTTTGAACTTGAATAGATTCATTTCTTGGAGGTGGAGGAGACCAGACTAAACCAAATAAAACTCATTTGCAGTTTTATATGGGCTGCCATTTAATCCATTTAATCATCCCTGAATTAACTGAGTCACACAGGATTTTTTTTTTTTTTTTAATTTAAACTTGGTGCAGCTTGATAGCACTGGCAGTGTAAACAGCAAAAACTGTAAAAGGTAAATGGCCAAATGGTAAGATTGCTCATGTGTGAACTGCATGAGTAGGAATGCAGTCAGGACAAAGCCAAAGCTCCGATGGAGTTGAAACCATCAAGGAAGGTAAGAATCAGAAGGTTTTGTGCGTACATGAGTGGAAGAAAGGCAAAGACAGCATGAATCCATTGCTCAGTGGGTCCAGGGTCCTAGTTACAAGCCACAAGGAAAAAGAGGTAATTCACAGCTCAGATTTCACATGTGAGACTTGTCCTCAGGCCTCCTGAGCTTCTGAGCCTCCTATTACAGTCTGTCAGTGCCCACAGGAGAAAGAGCTGGGGATCCTCTCACCCAGCTGAAGCACAGAGGTCCATCTCAACACATAAGGGGCATTTGAGCAGCACATGCATTTAATAGGGGCATTTAGCAGCATCTGAGGCTGCTAAAGGAGCTGGCTGATGTCACTGAGGAGCTCTTTCTATCCCCTTTGGCAGGTTCTGGCAATGAGGGAAAATTCCTAATGCCTGGTAAAAGACAGGTGTTACACCAACCCCAAAAAAAGGGTAAGAAGGATCTGGGGTAATTGTAGCTGGCCACCATAATTTCAGTCCTTAGCAAAACTGGGGAGTAAATGCTCCGAGAAGCTACTTTATAACACATGAAGGATGTGAAAGTAACTGGAGGGAGTTGGAATGGATTTACCAAGGGAATGTGTTGGCTGCCCAGCTTCATTGCTTTCCACAACAGAGTTTGGCTTTGTGGACCGTGGGAAGGACAGGGATGCTGAATGCCCTGATTCTCACCAGGCCCTCAAAGCAGCTTCTTGTGGTATCGCAATGAGTTATGAGATATTGTGAGATACAGCTGAATAAGAAAACTGAGTAAGCCTTTACTATTACTCTTTAGCATTAGAACTCAGCATATGAGACCCTGAACCATTCTTTAAGTGACATGAAGAGTCCCTTTGCACTTTCCTACACTGTGGGACAAGATGGACAGAGGCAGTTCTATGGAAAGTCAAGACCTTCCCAAATACAGAACCTGTTGCCTAACTGGAGTCATGCAGAGACACTGTAGATGAGACTGGAAAGACAAGAGTGTTTAAAATACTTTACCTTCTGCTTATCCTCAGAGAAGACTACAGTTAAAAAGGGAATTTGGGTCACAGTAATTTAACAAAGCACTTATTTAAGCTGCAAAAATTTCACCCAAACTCATTCCTACCACCAAGTAAGCACCAGTTAAAGCCATAACGATGAAGGAAAATCATCTTCTTCTCATTCTGTCAACCCAAGCTCAGCACTGAGGAAAGCTCAGCCAACCCCAAGCAGTTGTTCCCATTGGATATTCTTCCAGAATGTCACATTTATGCTTTAAATGATGCTGGCCATGTTTTCTGACATTTTCCCCTAAGGATACACATCCGTCCTTCCTGCCTTCTAATGACTCATAGAAGTTCCAGGTGTTTCATTTACAAATCTGTAACTGACAATTATATTTTTCTTACACAGAAGAACAATCAGGTAATGACTTCAACCATAAGCTCACTCAAATTTTTGGGAATGTAAACAACAAAGGTATGGAACAAAACTATGAAAAGGAAAGGAGGAGTAGGGCATTACTGCAGTAAATAAATTGTGTCTGGGTATTTAAACAAAAATAGGGGGTTTTTTTTGTCCAAAAAAAGGTGTCTTCTCACTTCCTATTCAACGCTTTCATTACATAATGTCAAGTATGTCAAAACATCTCCAAATTCCTTCATGCTGACAATCAGGTTATGCTTACACAAAGTTTGTGTGTGTCCTTCTCTGGCAGATAGCAATTAAATGGCACTGTTTTAATTGCTGTTTTTAGAACTGACTTTTATTTGTTGCCAGATGAGGTCACAAACTGCTTCCTGTTGGTTGCTAGACATTTTCCTAAAACTCAGAACTGACAGCAGACGTGCTTTCTGTTGTCTGCTTGATCGCTTTACGTAAAAAGAAGGAAGTGTTTGGGGAGACATGAAGCCATGGGACACTGGTCAAGAGGTAGGGAAATGTTCACCCCCTAAGCATCATCCTACAGCACAGGAAGATTTCAGCCACTCCAAGCTCCAAGCAGACAGCTGCCTCACTTCAGGTGTGGATTTTTCAGGATGTCGGGGTGCTTCATCACTGCTTGCCACAGCGCAGCCTTCATGCTTAACACAAGTTCCTTGCCTAGAATCAGACTTCTCTATAATGCCCAAGTTTTGCCCAGAACAAGTTTGCAGTCTTGTGCTGCAAGTACAGTCTGACAACGTGAACCTGGGATACTTCCAGGGAACTCACTTCTCCCTGTCCCGGCAAGGCTGTAGCACCCCATCACTCCTGGGTGTCAGGAGACATCCCAGCATTTTCCCACTCATTCTTTCCATGGTCTGCTCATGTGAGGACCTTCTGTTTATTCCCCAGAGTCCCTGTGTAAACTAACACTAACTTTTGATTCCCCGTGGTACAGGCAGCCCATAACTCTCACAGGCCTCGGAGTGAAGGCTGTGGGAACATTTGCCAGATGAAACAGATGATATCTCCTGTCACACCTGCTCTAGAACTCTGACAGACCAGGTGAAGTGTGATATTGGCATCCACTACATCTGCACACACAGACACACTGCTTCGAATTGTCTGAGACATCAAGATGAGACCCCGGTAGACAGCCTGAAAAAAATAGCATTTTTGAAAAATGCAAGAAAAACTAATTCCTCAGCAAATTACGTTCTGTTCACTGGGAAAGTTTTCCCCCAGTGCTTTACCATTTGAAAAGTACAGTTAATCAAACACAGCTTCTTTTGTAAAGTGCAAATCAGAGTTTCCCTGAAACAGTTATCAGATTGATTCTATGCACAACATCAATTCCCAGTGAAAATGGCTTAAGACAGAAAGTGTACAGAAATAGTACAAACTAGTTTGGTGACCAATCCTGACCCAAATCAACTCATCCAGATGAGATTTTGTGGGATGTTGTAGTGAAGACAGAGGGTTTTCTACCCAGTCTCTTTGGAGAGTAAGTAATCTTGAAAAAACCTTTGCAGTGTCATTGTTCAGCATGTGTCTTTGAGCAGGAGAGCTTACATGGCATTGTTCTTCACTTCTTCTACAATAATGGTCTCTGCAAGAATGAAGCTGAGGAGCTTTCAAGAAATCAAAAGCATAAAGTGCTATTTATGCCATGAGGGATAGCAATGCAGTACTTTCCTTCAGAGTCCTGTGCGCACCTTTGCAGATAATTCACCTTTTTCCCAAAACAGATATCAGACCCAAGTTCATGTATTGAACAGGACATCCTGAATCCAGCCTTGCAGAGGGCAGAAAGGAGAGAGATCTGGAGGGATTGCAGCAGCTGTGAGGAGTGTATGTTAGTCCTCACAGGTAGAGTCTGACTCTCAGAGGCTGCCAGCTAGTTCCAGCATCCAAAGGAGGCTTAAGAAGATGCTGAAGGGCGTAGGGGAGAAGCCATATGAGGGGTATCTGAGGTCACTTGGCTTGTTCAGCTGGAGGAGAGGAGACCGAGGCCAGAGCTCACAGCAGTTCTGCAGCTTCCTAATGAGGGGAGGAGGAGGAACAGGCTCTGATCTCTGCTCTGTGTGACCAGGGCCAGCACCCAGGGAATGACTGGAGCTGTGTCACGGGAAGGTCAGACTGGATGGCAGGGAAAGGTTCTTACTCTAGAGAGTGTCGGGCACTGCCCAGGCTCCCCAGGGAATGGTCACAGTCCCAAGGCTGCCAGAGCTCCAGAAGCATTTGGACAATGCTCCCAGGGATTGTTGGGGTGTCTGTGGAGGGCCAGGAGCTGGACTGGATGATCCTTGTCTGTGCCTTCCAACACAGGATAATCTCCAGTTCTGATTCTGTGAACTCACTACAATACCCACCTCTGTGTCTGCCAAAGCACATCCCATGTTTTGATGCCTGCCACACTGCTGAAGCTCTTCTCGGTTCAAACCTGCACTGTGCACCAGCACAAACCCCAGTTCACAGTTCCCCACCAAAAGGATTTGGCATTGTGCAGACCCTGAACTTTTAGGTCAAACACACCATTCCCACATTCATTGCAGCCCCCCTTCGGGTCCAGCCCGTGTGGAGTTTGTGGCAGGAGTACATCAGCTGTTTATGGACCACAGTGGATGGCTGCATAAAGATAAATTACATAGAGCTGCCTTTGTTTCACATCCATACCTGGCTTTTCAAAAAATCCACTAAAACATACTCACACATCATGAATTCTGGATTTTAGGAGTATTGGGGATTATTATGTTAATGCTCTTCACTCACTGACTTCCACAACAACTCAGGCAATAGATCTGCATCTCTCACTGAAACCTCCCCATGACCAGTCATTGATCTTTTCACTTTTTCCCAAGCACTTTGGTTGTACTGGAAATATTTTAAAATTATGAATATACTTGACTTGAAGTTGTCATTCTGCTTAATTCAATCACTTTTAAATCTTTCCCTGAGTTGCCCTTGGGAATACATATGCAGTGACAGGGTAACTGAAGGAAACAGCCGTGCTGGTTTGAACATCTGTGAGATGGGAGCAAAAAGAAAAAGAAGTTCATGTTACTCCTCCTAAAAAAAGTGACAGATGTGAGTAAGAGGTACCACTCATGAGACACCTCTGTGGAGTAAACATTTTGGAATAATATTCCAGGCAACAACTACAGAGGCTCTAACAACAGATTGACCAGCCATTTATTACATTTCAAACAAAATGACTCAAAGGAAAATGTTCCAAACAGGCACCACTGGGCATTTGACTCAGCCTAAGCAGTGTTTTAACTATTTCTTTGCCACACAGCATACACGTGAATCCTGCAACCCACACCCTTCTACATATGCACAGCACATCTGACTAGTTTTTCCACCAACTTTCTAAAGCCTGTAGCCATCACAGGGTGCTTTCCTCTCAGTGTGGGATGTCAGGTCAAAACTAATTATTTTGCTGTTTTATACTTTTTCTTGTTTTGTTTCTTTTCTTTCTTTTTCCCCTTTCTTAAATAACATTAGCATTCTGGGTTAGCTGAAGGGCTAAAACCTGGTTTTAATTTAAATATAAATAAAACCAGAAGTGACTGTGTGATTGTACTAAAAATAAATTGTTTTCTTTTCTAAATGTTTCACTGATCTTAAAATTGGGGGAGGAGGGAAACGGCGCAGGATGTCCAACTCTTTTTTAGTCTGAGGGTGCCTCAAATCTGTGGCATTCTGTCTCTGGAGAAGTGGGTCTTTTCTGAGATACCATCACTTTATCTGGAAATGTATTTACCACACTTTAGCAGCACATCTATTCAGAATGTGGTTCAGAAATCATGAAGGGAAATCACACACCGTTAAGACAGAGCATTCTTGAGCGAGCCCCAGTTATGGCAAATTCAGCAGCAGAAAAAGAGGCTGTGGTGAGCGCAGTTACTGAAATTTTCCAAATAAATAAAGCAAACAAGTTGCTCCAGGAACAAACTCGTACCTATATGATTTATAATAGCAGGAGCTGGGCCATGAAGGCAAGATGAACTCAATGAACCAGCAGTCCCAGGCCACCCGTGGGCTGCAGGGCTTGTAACCAGTCCGTGACAGCTGGGACAGACCTCATCTGCTCCGAGGTGTGTGTGGCTTCTAGCAGTGCTCAGCAACTTCTACTGGCTTGCAGGCTGCTGATGAGCTCCAATGTGGGTTAGTATCAACAGGCAAAAATATAGGGATCCTATTTACAGCCTGCTGGCAGCAGATAGGTAAAAAAAAAAAAAAGAAAAAAAAAAAGAAAAAAGCCTTTCTCCAAAATCAATGTTTGCTTTACTGAGGGCCTCCTTAGGTGTACATTGGAAACAATTCTGTCTGTCTTCCACCACAGTTCAGTCACCCTACAGTTTGGTGTGCCAGCCAGTAGTAGTTAGCAGTCCAGAATCAACAGGTTTCTGCTGTTGAGCACTACCAGACCATATTGGCCAAAGGCAAATGGAAAATGTTAAATGTGACATGCCACCTGATGAATGGTGATGAAGAACAAAAAGTAAAGTAGGGACTGTGGGCACCTTGGCTCTTTTTACACTATTTGTGGCATGACACACTGGCCCACACCTCTGATGTGAGGAGTGTTTCAGCAGCAGGACTCTTCCTCTGCAGCACAAACCAGCCCCTCCCGTCATTCCTTCTAAGTTCAAAGGATGTCATGGGACTGATTGCCTAGTGCTGTCACTGTCAGCCTATGCAATCATTTCATCCCAGGCAAAGCCACTAAAAATAAAATCAGTGTGAACTCTCAGTTAATGTCCTTTGATAGCAGGAACTTTACGCCTGCTGTTCAAAACCATGGCTGGACTTTTGAAGCAGAGAAAGAGGGAGATGTGCAGTCTCTGAAGACAGGCTGAAAGCAGGACCTGTGTACTTTGGCCCCTTTCTGATTATCCTGTCTACATGTAGCTCTCTGTGCCCTAACCTCTGCTCATGAATTTTTCAATGTGAGGGGCTGCCGCATCCAGAAAATGTGCGTTACTAACACTTGGCATTCTGATTTAAGTTTAAAATAAGGTATTTACTCTTTTCCACTTTAAGTCAAGTTATGGGGTTCAAGTACTACATACTCCATATCCATTCTGACCTCATTCTTTGGATTCTAGGTGTTAATTGAAAGGTAATATTAAGGCCCTTGCTAAGGAGTATCTGTTTTTTCTCAACAAGTCAGTGGAGTGACCTTTCAGAACCACAAACCATCACATTAGATTTCTGCCTGTTTTTCAGTGGCGGATGCTCCTCAGACACTGCATTCTGTGACGTTTGTGCAGGCATGGCAATCTCTGTGTCTGCTAACACAGCCCTACACCAGCAGAGCACCTGAGAACCAAAGAGCTCTGGCACGGCTGGAGATGCGGCGCTGTTTGGTGAGGTTGCCTGCTGCAACCAGCCAGATGGACACATGGAATGAAACAGGGGATGGGATTCTGGAGCTGGCCATGAAGCCAAGCAGCCTCAGGCAGTGAAGGCAAGGATGGACTTTGAGCAACATGATTTCATTGGAAGGAGAGGGAAGAATGATTACTTGCTACCTAAAAGCTGTTTTCCAGTTTTAGCTCCCCTGCTGCACAGCCTTGTCTGGGGCCAGTGGATAAAAGCACCATCCCAGAGACTGAAGTCAAGGGGACTTTGCACAACTCTGCCCTCAGGTAGAGCTGATTGCAAGATCAGGCTGCAAGCGTGGGAGGGTTTTTGTGCCAATGGACTCTTGGTGTGGAACGCCAGTCCCTCGAGCAAGGAGCAACCCACACAGTGCAAGTTGACTACAGGAGAGTGTTTGGAAAAAACCCTCCCTTTCAGCGTGCCACCAAAGAAGCAAAAACTGCGTGCCAGTGGACAGAGATGCTGCATTGCTAAAATAGTTATTTCATCCCCAGCTAGCTGGTGGCACTGCACACACCTTCCCCTTTGTGTTGTGCTAACAAACAACACACTCCTCAGGCCTTGACCTTCTCCAGGCTGGCCAGTTCTGCCAGGGCTTCGTTTATGTGCCTGGCATATACTTCAATGAGCCACACTGGCACAGAGAGCTAAAATAGGCTTTTTTCTTCTCCTCCAAAAGAGAAGAAAGGGTTCGCTGCAAATCATTCCAGCACTATCAGAACCCTTTTCCTACCCAGCCCCATGTCTCACCCAAGAGGAATGTGCATAGTTATTATACCGATTCCATGTTGTCACAGTTCGATCCTGAAAAGAGTGTGAAATGTGCTTTTCCACATAATTTACTGTTTCCCTATGATTCATGAAGCCTCTTTTTCACATGAATAATTGGTCACTTCTTGTTTATGTATCACCATGGTTCCTAGCAGGCCAAAAAAATAGGGGCAAAACTAATATTTAATCACTAGAGCCACGTGCAACCTTCCCCCCACTCTCGCTCCCAACTCCTTGCTTTTTACCTCCTCCCATGAAAAGAAGGCACAGATTTTTTATGGAGGAAATAATTCCTAAAAAAAAATCCCAACAGCTTTAACTTCCTTAGAACTCATTAGAAATTATTTTTTCTCCATGCTTATATTGTGTTTCACATTTTCCAGTGTAAAGAAAACAACTGAAGACTCCCTTATAAACAAATGAGAAGGTGGAGAAGGAGGAATGTTCTAAGTGCATGGCTGCTGGGAATGCCAGCTTTTCAAGTACAAATTTGTTTATTTCTCAGGGGAGATACAGTCAGGATGTCACTTACCAATGGGCACCTGAATTAGAAAGAACCTCAGCAAGTTCTCAGAAGAGCATTTCAGCTTCTAGACACCTTAATGACACTTAGTTTTTACAGTGCAGTAAACTGAGGTACAAACTAATTTATTTACAGTGACTACTCAGTGAGTCACTGCTTAAGCAACTCTGCAGTCAAGCTTTGATTTGCAAAACTCCTCCTCTGCCTTCAACTACAGCTTCTTAAACAGGGCTGCATGACTAGCTCAATGTGACAACATCTGTGACAGCTAAGTGTGGATCTCCCTGTCTGTGGATATTGGTTCTTCCTGCCTGGAAAACTGAGGACCACCTTGTGCAGTATTTTGACAATATGAAAAAGAAAAAAAAAATAGAATCAAACAGACGTTTTGTCTTGACAGCATCATACCATGGCAAGCCAAAAACACATCAGAAAAGAGCAGTCAGCAGGGACACTTAACAGCATAGGAAAAAATCATCCTGGCTTAAGACTGGCTATCAATCCAGCGCAGTATGTCGTGTGATTATACAGAATGAATGCAAAAAAAACTGGATGCAAAAGAAAATAGAGCATTTTTCATTGAGAATACACGAGGACATTAATCTCCTTTTTTTACCACAAACCCAAAGCAACATCAGGTTTTAAGGCTGGAGAAAAAAAAGGAAAAAAAAAAAAAAGCTGAGTGGTTTTTACCTCATATAGACATTAGACAAAACCTAAGCCTCAAGATCTGATCTTGTTAAAAAAAACCAGAAGGGTGAACTGTGACGTTTTTGTTTTCCTTTTTTTTGGCAGCCAGGGAGAAACAGGAGGGAGTGAAACTTTTGTGAGTGTTGGGGGTTAGGACATAGGAGGGGAGAAGAGGACAAAGGAGAGAGAAAAACAACTGCTCAGAGTTGACTTTTCTGATTCAAATACACCTTAGCAGCACTCAGTGGAAAGCAGACTCAGAAGTGGAAAGAATTTCTGGATCCAGATCAAGACAGCAGAAATATCTTAACTTTGCTGGGCCATAATCTCCTGAGAAGGCTTGTGAGAATTTGATCCTGTCATTCCCAAACTAGAATCTTAAAACTGATTTGGACCAGAACTATAGTTGGTTTGAAAATATTATTACTTCTTCCTGTGGAAAAGAAAAAAAAAGGAACAAAAATGGAAAATAATTCAGCCAAACCCAAAGTGCATGGACTCATTACAAGCTCAGGAAATCAACTCTATTTAAATCCCTTTCAGCACCACTCTCCAACTTTAATAGTGCGTGTGTGGAAGCAAACATTACACACAAGTTCATCCTGGTCTCTTACCTCCCTCTCCCCACCCCAACCCGAGTTCTGCATCTCAATGGTCACTATTTGTATTTCCTTTCTGATTAACCTTGTCAAACCTTTCTCTCACTAACCACCACTTTCATTCTTTTTGGTATTGCTCACTCCAAGGTTTCTGTGATCATCAGTATGGCACCCTTGCACTCTTGTGTTCGGTTCACTCCCTGCTCTGCTGACTTCTCTGGTGTCAACTCCCAGTGCTGTGTGCTCCTTTCTTATGACCTGCTTTGACGTTCCCTTATTTTGACTTCTATCATCCAGCCTTCTGACCTTGCGGATGGAATATATCAGTGTTGGCTGAGTTCACCCAACTTTCTGTTTGCTGTTCTCTCCTGCTGCCGGGACCCTCATCAGGAAATGTGTGCTGAAGAAGAAAGGACTCGGGAAGAAGGAGCAGTGTCTCCCCTGGCACTGGCAGTGCATGCCAACCTCTTCCTGTAGGCTGTGCCCTTTCTCCCTCCTTCCCCTGTTCCTATTCTCCCATCTTCTGACGGCAATAGAACAACAGTGTGAGATGAGGAAAGAGCTGTGGGACACTTTGCATTGGTTTTCCAGCCCCATTGACACCACTGGAGTGGGGATCCACTTAAAGGAGCTGTCACTGAGGCTCCCTTGTCAGGGCATATCTGGTGGGTTGTCCTTGGCTGGCTCTGGATGTCCAGCCAGCTGCTTGCTCACTGTCCTTCCTCAACAAAACAGAGGGAGAAAAACAAGAAGAAAAATCTCGTGGGTCAAGGTACAAGGAGCTCATCTTACCATCAACAAAACAGGCGCATCTTGGGGAAAATGGATTTAATTTGATGCCAATTAAAATTGAGTTGAATGGTGAGAAACAAATGAGACATTTAAAAAAATTTCTCTCCCTGGCCTGTTTTCCCCCCCCGGGCTCAAATTCCCCTGTGGGGACACACAGGCTCTGTCTGGCACAAGGCAGCCTCTGCAGTTCCCCTTCACCAAAATATTGACACCAACACCGACTACAGTATGCATTTTATTATTTTATTATTATAAAGTTCCAGGTTCCAGTATCTAGAAGTTCACCTTTTTGCTCTGAATCAGCTCTAACTTCTGCAGCTGGATTCACTGATCTATTCCTCTGCATGTTGCTGAAAAGATTGAAGAGAATTTTTAGAGCTACAAATTAGTAAGAGCTTTTACATTTGTTTCTTTTTTTAAAGACTAGCACCATGTTTCTTATTTTAGTTATAAATGTGTAGCCTTGTTATTTCAATTTCATGCTCAGTGCAGTTTTTACCTGTTCAATTTTTTAGCTTTGAACTGTCTTTATGTTTAGGCAAATTTTTCTTGGATGTTAATTTCTCTTTAGTGTTTGATACTACTTTCTTCAGGGAAATAAACAGTTTTATCTAGCCCTGAAAGTTGATAGCCCCTGTATGTTGATAACTCAAAATCACTTTTTTCAATAATTGCTTTTATTTTTTTTTTTCTTGCTTGACAGGTAACTCTCAGATACTGAATTCATTTTGAAATGAGCAGACTTCATACATGAGTAGAATCCACATGGCTCAGAATTATCACAGAAATCCATAGTTTCATCTGGAAGTGGTGGCAAACACCTTTCCCAGGAAACACTAAAACCCTGATTATTCTGAGCAAGTTTACCTAGTTGTTTTTTAATTTTCCTCTAAGCTAATGATGATAAGCCATTTGCTCTACCTTCCTTTTGCTCCATGCAGTGCTGTTTTCCTTGGGAAATGCATAGCAGCAGACCTACTTTAAAGGACAATAAAAATTACTCTCCAGCATGGCAATTTGTTAATGTTTTTCATTATCTTACATGTCAAATATTGCAGCACTGGAAAAAAAAGAATATTCATATTTCACATTATTAACTCGGTTTTAGTCCACTAGTAAATAATTATTTACTTACAGTACTAAATTAAATCATCTCTACACTGTTGATGTATCATTATTCTTCTACAGTTTCCCCTTTTTTTCCATTGAAAGACACAAGCTACCTTTTGGTATTATTTGTACAATGAGAATCAGTAATTTTCTACTGCTTTCCCAGTCAATTCAGGGTGTGAATTGTGGACTCTGTGTGCTCTAATGGGTCAAAATCCATTGAATTGTCTTTGCTTTAATGAACTTTAGGATGACACAATAAGCTTTTAAAATTTTTCTCTGTGTCTCCTGAGGACCTGTGGTTACCCAATTTTATTTATGCTCTTTGTTTTAAACCCTACTTTAGCTATCCATAAGGTAACCAACAGGGAAAAGGATTACTGCTTTTCCTCAGCAGTACCAAACTTTCCTTCTATTCATTGGCAATCGTATTTGAAATGCATTTGCTGAGATTTAAGTCATAGATCCTGTAAATATATGTTTTGACCACTCCATCTCTGCACATTTTATCTTGTTGTATAGTGTGCTTGAATGAGGTAAGACTTGGAATTTCTAATATGAAGAAACCTTCCCGTAAACAAGTCCATTGACAGAAATTTGACACATGGAGCACACATCAGATCTCACATCTTTGCCTTACCTGCATCCAAGCTGCCTAGCAGCCTGTCAGCTTTGTATGGAATGACCCAAATAATGTGGGAGTGGTCAATTCAGGGATTGCATTATTTTATTCACATTTGTGTCTGGCTGTCAACAGGAGCTAGTGAGGACTCCACACTCAAAACACAGAGGTTACTGCTCTGGGTGATGCAAGGTAGGCAGTTGGTCAATTTTTTGCACAAAGTTTTCTAGTGTATCCTACAGCAGTGACATTTGTAACATTTTCTTCTGCATAATCTTAATTAAAAAATATTCACTGAGAGTTTTGAGGTGATATGATATAGGACAACCTGACAGAGTGGCACAATGCTTATGCTGTCTCATTAGTACCAGAAAATTCTAGAATCCCAAATGAAGATCCTGTTAGTGGAAAGCCACTGTGCAAATCAGCCCCAAGCCTTCCCCCTGAGGGGCAATTGAAGTTATGACCACATAACTAAAGTTAACAGCAGGACAAGAGAAGCAGGACAGAAGTGTGACATCTTCCCTCAGAAGAGCCACATTCCAGCCATGGTTACTCCCCTGGTGTAGCCATGGCTGGAATTTATAATATTTGATGTTTTCTTTATTACCATACCTCTCACTATGGTATTTTCCCCAAAAAGGGGAAAGAAAAAAACTTTCCAGCACTTGCATTTCCAGTGGAAAGCTTGAATATTAAGGCATTCAAAACTACAAAGCACAATAAAAAAGCACGATTATTTATTATTAAAATGTCTAAAGCCACTCTGTGACTTTTAAAAATACATGAAGATCTTGGCATATTTAATGATAATGTTTGACTAGGATTTTCTAGCATTGTCAAGCATGTATATATTGGGCCACTAGTTTACAGGCCATTTAATGAGAGGAAAACACAAGGGTAGAAAGTGGGAAATTCCTCAAACCTGTCAAAAGAACTCCACACATTGGTACCAAATCTGAACCTAAAGTTGAATGATGTATGATACCATTTCTGTAAAAAACCCCAAATTCCTAAGTTGGGAGAAAGTATTCTGTCCCATCAGCCCATTTTAAGAATTAAGGACAAAGGACTCATGTTTGAAGATGTGCAGTAATATCCACACCCTACCTATCACTAGAAGAATGCCAAAAGTTTTGCAGTACTGATAACCTCCTTCTTCTCTATGCAAAGGTATATCAGGAATTTCACAAATAAAAAAAAAGAGAAAATTCAAGATCTTTCCAAGTTTTCTTTCAGTATAGTATCTGAAGTGAGTTTAACACAATGCACAAGAAGCAGCTACAGAAAATTCAACATTAAAAGGCCAAGACAGTAGCATAGCATGTCAGGAGCCACTGCTGAGTACCAGTATCCTCACTGGGCAAGTGTGCTAAAACATTTCCCTCCAAGACTCAGAACACCATAATTGATGTAAAGTAGGGGAGGTCCCCCTGCAAATTTGGAGTACAATGACAGATTTGGCTAGAGAAGTTGACAGGATGGTGTCTTTGGACATGGAAGCACCATGTTTCCAGCTAGACTCCAGTCTGTAATACTTTTCAGTGTTTTTCTTCATCAGAGTCCTTTCTAAGGGTGGTATAGCTGACTTTCCCCCACAGCTCCATTATGAAGAAGGCAAGGCATTAGCTAGAAACAATGAGCAAAGTCCCAGCCTTGCTATTTCACAGCAGAAGTAAAATCCACTAGCAAACTCTGACTTGCAAAATCAGCAAACACATCTGTTCTGGTTGATTTCTGGACGCTTTCATAACTGTATGTATTCTTTTCAGAGTACTGTGAGAAACATGACTGACCAACAGGCTTCCTTGTTTAATAAAACCAAACCAGCTGGCACTCCAGTTTTGCCTTCTTTAAAGGAAAAATGCAATAATTTAATGGATCTCCACAACAGAAAGTCTACAAAGAGTGGATCAACTCTTGCTATAATGTAGAAAACCTTTTTTAAAGTTGTTAACTGGCTTGTCCAGGAGATGGTTTTGATTAAACTGTGCATAATACCAAGAGTATATGAGGGATATAAAAGACTTTAATCCACTTAACAGTTTAACCAAGAGGAAAAATTTGAACAAAACATGCAATTGCTAAAGAAAACTGTATGATTCCTCAGCGAAAACCAGCACAAACCTCTGAATGCTTATGCTTCAAAATAAATATTAACATTTGGTTCCAACATACAATCAGTCAATCAATCAATCAATCAATCATCCATTTGAATCTTAAATATTGTGGAGAATGTCTGTCTCATCCCTGCCTTCAACTCACCTGTTCTTTGAAACATTTGTTGAAGATAAATTGTGTTGAAAATGTGCACACACACTGTGACTACGGCATTTATATTACATATTGATATAGCCAAATTGAGAGCAACTTCATGCTTGCCCTGCTTGTGATAATCTATGTTCTTCTGAGTAGTCTTGTCATTTCTGTGCACCTATAAGTCCTTTCTGCACTTACTGTCTGGAGGTTACAGGAATTTTTTTTCCAATCTCTGCAAGTGAAAAATTATTTAATCCAAGAAGCAAACATATTTCTGATTCCCAAGAAGATGATTAGATGATACATTATCTTTGGACACAACATCTGGATCCTCTTCCATTTTATTTGGCAGACACGTAAAGACTTCTCCATTGTGTATATAACTTTGTTTTTAATACTAGTGTGGTAATCAAGCAAGAACATGTTTATCATCCTGATTCAGTTGTATCCCCAACAAGCTCTGGAGAAGCTCCTAAAACATTCTGCTCAGAATGCTCAGGAAACATTGACATTTGTCAGACTAATGTATTTGGATGTCAACATGTCAACCTTGCAATGCTTCCAAGTTTTAAAAAGCTTAAATTTATATTTTAAAATTTAATTTAATTTAAATTAATTTTCATTTTCTTTTGGAGCTTTTGATGTAATTTTGAAATACAAATTCTCATGTCATATTATTTGCTGAGATGAGACCTTCTTAGCGGCACTAGAGTAATAATGAGACACAATTTTTTTCCTCACCAACATCTCCAGACAACAGCTAATCCCCCTTCTCCAGGACACCACCAGCAGAACATGTACTGACACTTTCTTCAATGAACTGATCACAAAATCTGCTCTTGATTTCTTGGTATACTTCTAGAACCATGCAAAGACAAAACTGTGTGCGTTATATTCATCATGGTCACAAATGCAAGAAATGTGGAAGATATTTTGAGCTGCAAATAACCAACAGCAGAATTCCTGCTGACTTCCTGGGAGCCAGCACTTCCTAATCATGCTCTAAATATGTGATCTATTATCATAATAAAAGACTAGGACGTTCAAGTAATGGAATTTTTTAAGTTATTGCCACAAAAATAGAGACTGACCATGTATCACCATGACCAGTAATCTTCTGGAAAATTTATGCAGTAAGATTGACATGAACACTTAAACAGTGCCCTAATTTGGTAGTAGTATAAGAACTGGAACATCCTTCAAAGTTCATTCAGCAAAAACAGTTCTGTTTCTCCCTGGGTTAAAGAGCCTCCTACAGCATTGTGTAGAGGGGGTGAGTTAGAACAAGTTTCTTTTTAAATGCAGAGAGCTATTTGATGACCATCAATGCTGAAAAAAGAATGCCATTCACTTTGGCTTCTGAGAGAAGACAAAATATTTTAAGTTGAAGGAAGAGAACAAATGCCAATTATTTGACTTCTGATACTGTTCTGTACCTATTAATATAGACCAATTATCAAATATGAAAAAAAAGATAAATTTGTAGCATTTTGTTGGGAATCATATTTTAGGATACGTGTATTAATAAACATCTCCTTGTTTTACTAGTGTTCACGGCTACACTGTTTAAAATTGTCATCCAAAAAAAAAGAATACTTTGAGCGTTCATTCAGTAATAGTTTGTGCATTGTATTATTCATTGCAGACAATGGAAAGCATCTAAAAATGCTGGTTGTCAATGTTTGAAATGTGAGGAATTATAGGCAATATAAGGAAATATGAATCTCAGATGCATATTAAAATGGTTATAATTACACAGCATTTAAGACATGGATAAAATATCAATATCACATCTATCACAGAAAAATACTATTATTGCTACTATCATAGGATAATAACTATAATTATAATTATTATCACAAGAATGATGTATCACTGAAAGGTGAAACAAATACAAAACCTGAGCAACTCAGCAAACACAAAACTTGATAGTGCAACTTGGGTGGTTTTTCTGTGATGTTCTACTGTTCAAATATGACTCTAATTCAGCAGCAGGACTATTAGTTGTTTTATATGGGCTTTAAAATTAATAAACAATGAAAACAATGGTAGCAGATGAATTTTCTTGAGCTTCAGAAGAACAATATTCTTGGACAGAACACAGAAAAGAAAACAATTTTTGTCAATTCCTGCAAGAACAGTGAATTGAAGGCATGAATTGTACCCATGTAAAAAAGCATTTTCCAGTCCAGCATTTCTTTGACACATTTATAGACCATCAATGGAAAAAGAGTGCCACAGATGTTATAGAATCTTTCTATACATCATTCAGGATGTCCATGTAAAAAAAAAAAAAAAAATTAAGACAATCTCATCCACACATTAAATCACTCCTGCAATGGAGTTTAAGGTACCTAAACAAAGTCCATTTGAAACAGCAATGATACTGTACGTGATCTGAAAGTAAGCCTAAATTATATGAGTCCCCCTGATAAACAATTTATATTGGTGGCTAATTCCTTACACGAAACAAAACAAAATCTTATCATATGTTCCCTTCATCCAAGGGGTAGGGAAAAATCTGTAAACTCAAGTATGGGTATGGGAAATAGAGCAAGACCAGGGTCTTGAGTATTGTAGGGGAGTTTTGGTGTGAAAAGGAATTAGTCTCTCTAAGGTCATGTCTGCACAGATAATTTCAGACAGTCAGCCTTGCCATTTACTGAACTGGCAGAACATGACACACTTCTGGTCACAAGCCAATGTAAAGATGCACAAAAAATTCAAAATATTAAAGTGATCTCAACCTCTGGAATGACTACTGCTTTTTCTTTGTTCTGCCACCTAATGATGGAGTAAAGGAATTCAATGCTTCAAGGAATTCAGGAGTAATTTGTCGACGAGATTCTTACAGCAAGGCAATAATTCAAACATTCCCATAACTTAAGTATTGACAGTATAAAAAAATATGTTGCCCATTATTCCCTTTTGTACATGACTTGCACACATGTGGTCTCAGAGCCAATGTAGAATCCTGTAGAGGAAGCAGATAAGGAGCCAACAGAAATCTACAGAAATATAACAGAACTGAGCAGTTCTAGACCATGAAGTAAAAGTGTTAAAATAGAGCGGGTCTGACTAACACCAAGAAAAGACATCATTTTAAACACTGGATCTACTGTTGCCCTGCTTTTTAAGTCACTTCTAATACACTCAACAGACTGTCCAACTCATGTCTTTATATAACAAGGTTTATGGTTTCTTTCTAAGATGAAGTATATGACCATATAGATAAAATGTTTATTATATGAGCTTTGTTGATGTTCTAGTTCTTCCATTTTGATTCTGAGGATTAGTTCCAGGGTTTCTTGTTCCTTCCAGTACAGTCTTGCCAAAATTTAATGCTACCAGCCAGGCCTCAGAGGCAGATAAAGTTCTACCCTGCAGACATACAACATGCTATTTTCTCTTTTATGTCATTCTCCAGTTTGTATGTAGGAATAAAAAAAAATAATAATAAAATGTAGTGTCAACTTCTAAGAGACAGACTGGATTATGCAAACTTCTCCCTGGCTGTAAACTGAAAGAGAATGGGCTCAGATTGGATATTAGGAAAGAATTCCTTTCTGTGAGGGTGGGGAGACCCTGGCACAGGTTGCCCAGAGAAGCTGTGGCTGCCCCTGGAACCCTGGAAGTGCTCCAGGCCAGGTTGGATGGGGCTGGGAGCAACCTGGGATAGTGGCAGTTGTCCCTGCCTGCGGCAGGGGGCTGGAACTGGATGATCTTTAAGGCCTCTTCCAATCCAGGCCATTCTATAATTCTATGAGTCCCTTCTCCCAAATTTCCACAGACCGAATTCTCCAATGGCTAGATAGAAATAATGAAAAATATCCCTAAGCTTTAAAGCTTTGGATGCAGTATGGAGATGGTGGAAGTTACTCTATGTTACAAAGCTCACCTACTGAATAGGTCTGGGTTTGCTCTGAGACTTGGAGTTTTGAATGTAACCCCAGCTCCCAGTCTGGTCTTGCACATCTGTGGTCTAGTCTGTAGTTTTGTTTGCAGGGTAGAGAGGAAGATCAAAGGACTAAAACTGTCAGAGGTGAAAAAAAAAATTGTACAGTTTTCTGTGACCATCACAATTTTCAAGAACTGAAATTAAATAACACATGATCTAATGGGAAAATTACATCACAGTTGCCAGTGAAACTGGCATCTTCATCTTACTGACTCCAATCATAACCTTCTACAAGTGCTTTTACATAGTGTTGCAAGTCAGAATACAAATCTCTTCATTAGGAGAAGTCTGATAGGTACCTAAGGCTTTGGCTTTGAAGGGGAACACTTGGATGTCTTTAGTAAAAAAGGAATATTATTTCATGTACAGGCCTAGATCAAAACTAAGAAGTTCATTTAGGAGTCTGCTCATACCACATTTCCACAATTGAACAAACATTGTGAGAAAACACTAGGCAATCAATTTCCTTTTACAGTACCTCAACATTCAAAAAAACAACATGGGGACATCTGTGTCATCTTTGGTGCAGTTACAGAAACAAAAATTTCACTGGTTTAGGAACAGAAAATGAGTAGGCAACTCGTTAACATGAAAGGATTTTCTTGTCTGCCAGAAGAAATGGAAACTGATCAGTCAATAAAGTATCAAATAGAAGACTGGATTTTAATCCATTTGCAAGATAAGGTAATCATCTAGTAAAACCAGCACTGTTTACTTCTTCAGCGAACCTTTGTGTATACAAAAGACAAAACCTTTGGGCTTGATTAAAAAAAATGAAGCATGGAAAAAGATTTAAATAAAAACCTTAACTTTCTGCAATACATATTTCATACTGCCAAATACATATGCAACCATTTGGTGTTCTTTTTTACTGTAAGAAAGGAAATTTATGAAAAGCGCTGATGAAAAAATCAGCTAAACAAAAAACCCCAAAACACTTTTGAATAACAAGAACCACACTTAAAAAATGCCCGTAAGCTCACCATAAGAGAGATCATTCTTAGTTTATTTACATACCTAAGCATGAACACTTATTTTCCCTTATTTCATTCAGAGCTCTTCTACAACTAAGGCTCCAGTTCTACAATCAATAGAGTGTAGGCACAGAAATTCCATTCCATCTCCTGTTAGCAAGACTGGAAAGACCTATGAGTGATTCAAAGTCCAATAATGTCAGTGGGGAGTTTTCCTACTTCCTTCCATGCACTTAGAAAGGGCATGTGAGGTCAGCAAGCTGCACTCCTTATTCTGTCAGAAATTCCACTGAGGCAGTGCAGTATCAGTCTCCACATAATTACATACATCTTCTTCCTGAAACTGAGGTCAGTCACATTAATTGTAATTTCATGAGCAAATGACTTTTGGAATTGAACTAGCCCCGTAGAACAGAAATAAAATACATGATATACATTGGTCATGGTAGTGTTTTCTGCTACTCTAAACAGATGTACTGTTTAGTTTTTAAATTTTTCTGTTCCTAGAGCTGGATTTGTTTCTAAATGACTTAAGAAATGCCTGACAACACTCTTATGTTTCAGTACTGATTCTTCTGTTATACAGTCAAAAGCAGTAGGAAATACCAAGCTACTCAGGCTCACCTTAGGCAATGTAGTTGGGCAGATACTTTGGAAACAGAGATGCATTTGTCTCCATTGTTTTGTTTGTGTCCATTTTTATAAAATACCAAAAATGATGGTGAATCACATTAATCCATGGCACCAAATTTAAAACAGACATAACAGGGAAATGTTTTCATCATTACTGCAGTTATCTAGAACTTCAACCATGGGCTACTAAAAAATATAATGAAAGCAAAATCCTAAATAAAACAATTTTTTTTTCCCCAAGGATCTTTTTCCCAATTCATATTTGCTATCTGATAGGAGTAGTAAAATAAATAAAGAACATAATCCACAAACATTTCTATCAAGCATTTCAGATCAATCTTGACTGAATGATACAATCCAAAAAGACTGGAGTATATTCATAATTTGTTAGTGGAGATTTGCAGCTTCACAAATCACTCTGTATCATCAGCACTGAGTATGTCAGTCTGTGTTTTCCTCTGGGGTTGGCTCTTCCTTCAATAAAACATTTAACTGTTTCTGTGCACATGAAAGGAAAAGTTCCAAACTATGCAGATTTCTCTGACGGACAACTCCATCAAGCTGTTGAAATAAAAGAAATAAAAGATCAATCAACTTTAATAAAACCTGAAAACAAATGACAGGGTTTGTCAGCAAAAATCCAACCATATTCAACAACGAAAATTCAGTAACTAAAGAACCTAAGTAATTTCAATGTGCATAATTTAATAACATCTTTTCAATGGAGTAACTGACCTTCTCCAAAACAAAATAAAATGTACACAAGGCTAAAAATAACTTTAAAGCTGTCAAATTCTACACAATCAATCTGAGAATGCTAAAGAGCCTAACTGCCATGCTAGGTCAATCCCTACAGAAATTACAACTGTTGCTTTTCTTAAAAAACACTGCTTCAGGTTTAAAGTGATTCTACACATGACAGCATATTCAAAAAATTCAAAGCCTACTAGTAATTTAAATGGCAACATGTTTAAGTAGTTCCTAGAGGAAGAAGTCAACATATTTGCTATTTACTTAGCTTGTTCCTACATTTTATTCCCTAATGCCAAACTATACACACATAAATATATACTTGCAGAACAGCCAATATTCTCCACCAAAAAAGATAAGAACACCATAGCAACATTTGGCAAGTTATATCACATAAATGACAAAAATACAGTGTACTGAAAAGCATTTGAATTTTTAAACATTAATACATAAAATGCACTGCAAAATTCCTTCCATTTGAACGTTGAAGTTCAGATGTCAAACAAATACTATCACAACTGAGAGATGTTTTCAATCTGACTATCCTTTAATCAGCCCAAATTCAACTAAATACCCATATAACGACGACACAAGGTGAGAATGAAAGGTAGTGGCACAAGGCTAATATGGAATAAAAATTATGCCACTCAACGTAAAGGAAGTAATGAAAATTTTGAAGAAGTCAGCACTTCTGTCAGATTATTGTGCACAAGCTCATATGCAATGGAAAATGGAAGGTTTTTCAAAAAATAAATCCTGACTCATATATCTCGGACTCACACCTTTAATTACAGCTTTCAACAAAAATCTGTTTATCAATCAGCAGTCCAGCTAATTGATCTAACAGTAACTTGAATGCACATTTTGTTTTATGACAGAGAGACTATTTTTAAAAATATCGACACAGAATGCAAGGCAAGGATAGTGACAGCTTTCCACCTCACTTTGAAACTGCACTCAGGATAAAATTGCAGCACTGTGATTTCATATAAAAAGGGAGACATTTTTATGACCCTGTGCTTTTCTGCTCCATGAGATCCTCTAATTTATGCAAAACCACGTAGTTGGAATATTTTGGCAATTTATTTCAACAGAGATGAATGTATCAAATCTAGTCACCAGCAGAACACACACATTTTCCAAACACCACACAATCATAAAACTCTCCTTCAGTAATAGAAGCACAGAATCACAGGATGGCTTGGGCTGGAAGGCACTTTAAAGATCACCCAGTTCCAACCCCCTGCCTTTGGCAGAGACACCTTCCACTGGACCAGGTTGCTCAGAGGCCCATCCCACCCAGTCTGCCTGTGTTTCTACTTCTGCAAATTTCCAGCTGTTCAAAATTTTGCATCCCTCTGCAAAAGCAGGCATTAGGGCTCCATACACAGCCTGATGAGAACCTAGCCCACTGATTTGCAACAGATTTTAAAGCAGATCAGTTCAAATAAATATCAGAAAAGTCTGTTCTTGACATATTCAAGTAACAG
Organism: Cinclus cinclus; assembly: GCF_963662255.1. Taxonomy (NCBI): domain Eukaryota; kingdom Metazoa; phylum Chordata; class Aves; order Passeriformes; family Cinclidae; genus Cinclus; species Cinclus cinclus. The sequence continues at coordinate 22,839,122 of NC_085049.1, read as the reverse complement.
CTACTGCTGACAAGAAAATGGAAGAAACAGCAAATTAATCTCTAAAGAAGATGTAAAGAAGAGTCTGGAACAAACAAACAAACAAACAAAAACTTGCTCAGTTGTGCTGGTGCATTTTCTCTGATTTGAACAGAATCTTGCCTCCTTCATATCTTCTGGACCAAAGCATTTTACTTGGGGAAGCTTGCAGAGCTTTCTTGTTCTTGTGATCCATATTTCTTTGGGGAATGAATGGACAGATACAGCACAGTTCACATAATATCATCCATTGCATGTTAAGAAAGAACATGAGATACCTCTTCCTCTAATTAACATAATTCTCACATTATGTCATCAGATTCTCTTGCTTCTGGTCAGTATATCAATTGGAGAAACTCAGCATGAATCTGAATTTTAGTGGTTTCCTTTTATTGCATATTATATCATTATACTCCTAGACAGTTGAGCTTTGACCACAAGCTTTGGCGAAACTCTCAATTTTCTTTTCTTGCAGCCTTTCCTTGCAAATTCTGCTTTAAAGAGACCAGAGTAGCTCACTAGATGCGTGTTCTGATATGTTGCTGTTAACTTTCTTTACCTAGTCTGCAATCTCAAATTGTACAGGATTAAATTTATTTCACCAAGTACTAAAGTAAATGTTTAATGTGCGTAGTGATTGGCTGCAGTATGAAAAAAACAGAATTTCTTCAGGCTTGAGCAAGATTTTAAAAGTCTCAAATGAATTAAGTACACATTTGAGAAGCCTTTGTTGAACTGAAGTGGTTAGTTGGTAGTCTCCATTTGTGCATTAAAAAAGCTTATTGCTTGTTAAAAGTTTATGTAAATGCAATAACATAAAACTTGAGAATTCAGTTCCCCCTTGTTTGCTCACTTTATGAATATGCATTGGCTTGAGCAGGACATTCTAAAAATCTTCCACGCTACAGCAAATGACAAAACAATCCATAAAGACTCAGGATCTTCACATAACACAAAAAGAGGAGCAACAAATGATGCTGCTTTGAAAATGGTACTTTTGAATGTATTCAGAAGGAGAACATGCTTGTTAATGGGAAAATTGTCTTGGCTGGGAAATAAAACGAATTAAGCTTTGTTATATAATATATTGTCTAATGAACTGTTAGCAATGGACACAGCTTTTTAGAAGAGTGTCTCCACATTGCCGTGCTCCTGCTTGCATAATATACCACAAAATGGGAACATGTATAAGATATTTTAAATCTCACTTTTCCAAACAGTCCTCTCTCTATATTTTTAGGTCCTGTTCACTTCATGGAATGATCTCATTATTTAAACAAACATAAATGGACATCTGGTGAATTCCAAAATGAATGTGACTCATATGCAAATGTAATCAGTATGAATAACATATTTGGGCTGGAGCATTCTCACAACCAAACCAACCCAACTGTTTGATTCTATAGATGCTGAAAAATGCATCATGTTGGTTCAGATCTGCCAAGAAAGGGCATTTTCCTACACAACAGGAAAGGGTATTTTCCTACACCATTTTCCTACACTGTTGTCATTACTAGTCAATATTTCTCTTTCACTCTATGAAATCTATTAGTTCAAAGTTCCCAAATTCTTTAGACTGTGTCCAGTTGGTGGAGCTTTAATTTGCTCAAAGCATTAATATTCCAGAACTTCATTATTTTAAGTTACTCAACAGTATCTTCTAACTCTGTACAGATTTATTCTTTTTCTTTAAGAACCAGACGTTGCCTCCCTAGGCACTTGTATGGATCCTGCTGAGAAACAGGATACATGAGATTTGGAAAAACCACTTCTTGAATTCCACTCCTTAAATTCCCACTATCCTTCAGACATTTCATTTACCCAAAATGAGAAGAGTCTTGCAGGACTGTCCAACACATTCAGTGCTATTTGTTCCCCTCTCTTTAAAGCTTCAGCCCACTTCTCAGATCTAAGTGCATTTTCACACTGATTCTGGCCAAAGATGCCTGGATAAGACCCCGTGGGGTCTCACCTCACTCATATCCACAGGACATCCACCCAGGGTGATGTGCCATTGAGCCATGCAAGGCCTGACCTGAAGGCACAAGCCCCAGCAGAACTCCTGAGTGGATGCAAGAACTGGACTTGGGGGGGAAAAAAAAACCCAAAAAACGGTACTGTATTACCACCAGGAGAATGCTTCCACCCCAGGTTGCTGAATTTCACTTTAATCAATCCTTCTTCCCTTGCATCACTGCATCACTTCAGCCACCCAAAGCTCAAACCAAACTTAGTCAACCACTATTCTCTAGCTCCACATTTTCCTAGATTTATTACCCTACCTTTCAAATTTTCTGTGAAATGGAAAGAAAGTCTACATGAGAGATGCCTAAAGCAGAAATCAGTTTCTTACACAAACAACTGAGTGTGCACATCCTCCATATCTTCCCCTTGCAATATCTACCTACAAATAGGCTTGTTGTCATGGCATTCATGCTTATCTTCCTCTATAAAATATTCACCAACTTTTTAAAATACTTCAAATTACTAGAGAGAAATACAGTCAGAACTCTATAAATAACTGCTGTATGTCAGAATTATACTCTCCCTTTCTAGTAACTAATAAAATAGGACATGGAAAATATAATTTTAGGTTAAGCACCGAAGGACAGGAGATAAAATCCTGAAGTAAAGGTATATTTTGTTATTAATCTCACCATGGCCTGAAGTTCACCCAGAAAAGTGAAGAAAACGAAATTAATGTTAAATATGGCACTTCAGTTTTACTGTCTGTATAAATATAAAACTGCTTAAAAGTGTATTTTTCAAAATTATTTCTCAGATAATACAACTTCCCAATACCAAATGTATATGCAGCTGTAGAAATAGTGGCTACCTTTATTCAAATACATATTGAAAAATTTACCTGTACGTCAAGTGATAATTAGAGGATTAATGTTATATAGTAGTTCAGCTCACTACTCTGGCTCTGTGACACTAACAGGAGTAAAAACTGCAATCTTCTTTTTATCATGAAATTCAACAAATACAATGACCAGAAATTAAAAAAGAGCAAAGATGTTGAGGAAGAAAGCTTTTAATTGTACTTTTATTACTGGTGTTTTGTAGCTGATCAGGCATACATTAAATAAATAAAAAGTAATGCCATTATATTGTAATGAAGCAGAGCAGTTTCCCTAAGATGATAAAATCAGAAATAAGTTTTTTAGTCCCATTATTTAGTCCCATTATTATTAAAATGCTATGAAGTTCATAAAGAAAATATTCCAGCAGTGATATTTATGCTTATATTCATCCATACAGGATGAAGGGCCAGTGGGGGAAGACTTAAAATCCTTAAAAGTGTCCTTGTTAATTAGAGAAAATCATGTTCACGCAAGGATAGGAAAATTTCAAATGCAAAATGAATGTTTTGGGGAATTGAAAACGCAGAGATGTGTGTGAGAAGAGAATGGGTTCTGAAGGTGGATTTAATCAGCTGATAATAAGGCTTTCCATTTATTTAGTGTTTACAAGTAGCTGCTGGTTGGCTGTTAAATAGGATTCATCACCAAGGCATTCTTTTGAAGTTGAATAAAGACTAACCACAGGAAATTATTCATAGACATCAGCCTGGCATAATTTAATATTTTCCAAAGGACTTGCAGCATTTTTATATATTTCCTGTCCCCTCTCTGAGGAATGTTCAATAGAAAGGGGACATTTTGACAGGGGAGGTAAAAACAATTGAAGCTTTGTTATAATAGTTGGTAAGTAGTTTATTTAGCCTTAATTTTTCTATGTATTTTTATTACTGATAAATTTACTTAAGCTTTGTCAATTTCCTGTTTGTAAACTGATTTGAATTTGCTGTTTTTCTGTAGAATTTTCTATTACATAAATTTACTAACTAAAAACCTTTTATATCAAATAAAGTAAATACAAAGTGAATAATGATGACAGGCATACTTCAGACTATATTTTTGATAAGTGAATTAAACATCTGTTCTGAAGAAAATTAATATAAGATTAAACTAACAGTTCCTATTTTTACTCGAAAAGACTCTGGAATAATTTTTCATTTTATTCTATAGTTCTAACTTAGCACTGTTTGATCAATACTTAGATGGATGTGTCCATGGAGAGCAAAATAGTCAGAAGTACTGCTGATGACAAATTGCTTTTCTAAATACTTTTGTACTTAATTATTAAGGTCTAGAGGAACAAATTTAAGTCCCTCTGAAATCAGTGGAATCAGGAACATATATTACTTAAGTGTAAGGAAGAAATTACAGGGATGCTTGATTTGTTCATGTACATAAATATTTTATTTAAAAAATCTGGCAGTGGCATTCCCTCCTCTGTGCAGGGACTTGCTTGACAATGACAACATGTTAAAAATATACTGAGCTGCTCCTGGAGCAGGGAATTCAGATATAACACAACACAACTTCTTGCTTAGAGTCAACCACTGATGTTGCAACTGAATTTGCCTTTAGGTATTTCTGTTTATCCTAATTACATCTTTACGTAATAATAATTACCTAACAATAGGTAATTATTTTAAAATCATTTTGGCATCAGTCTGAGCTATAAATTATGGTTATGGTCTTCCTGAACAATGGTCTGAACTTCAATTCTAAGTGATTAAATGATTGCATTTTACATCTGTGATATTTTATAAATACTTTTAGAGACAAAGTATTTTGGAAAAAGAATGGCTTTTAATTTATGATCAGAACCTTAACTTTTGCAGGCTCCTCCTGCCCAATTGATGGTGCAAAGCACTGTTGTAATTTAGTGTTTGGATTCCACTGTCCTGATATTGGCCAACAAACCCAGTCCAACAGACCCTTGCAGTGTTATTAAACACTCATCAGTGTCTTCTCACTGCTTGATTAGTCAATGTTCCTCTTTGAGGAAAATTCAAAGACAAGGGCTTTTCTTTCTACAATTTTTATGATATATAGAAAGGCTTTGTTTGAGTTTCTCCCCCACAACTAACCCACTCCAGTGAATGAGCTTGACACGATCCTGAAAGGTTCTGTAGCTGCAGAAGTTCACTACATGCTAATATTTTCTAGTAAAACTATGGGTCCAGAACTCTTTCTCAGCTCACTAACATGAACTTTTCCCCAGAGATTCAACAGAAGGCTTTAAAAAAATACCCTAGCACATTAAATAGACCATATAGAAAAATTATTACCTCGAGGAACCTGCAAATCTAAGAGCTGGATGAGGAAACAATGAGCTACTTCCTCTCATTTCTGTAATGCACGAGAAGGAAAACAGATCCATATGGTACATATGCACAGCAGAGCTTATTTTAGAGTTAATCCCAGGACATGACATTTTTGTCTGTCCACCTGTGAATTTCTACTATTGATAACACTCACAAAGTATATAAAAACAAGGTTCTTCATGGCTGTAATTTATACAGTATCTGCTGCACATTAGAAAGTCATCAGTGCTCAAGACTCTAGGAAAGACTGATGTTTAATAAATTATATTGCCATGTGAAAATGTTTTTTTTTCTCCTTTAAATAAGTAATGCTGCAACTTCCAAACCTTAAGGATTTTTATGCTCTGAATTTGATCATTAAATAATACCATATGCTGAACACATCTTTAAAATAGATTTGCCCAGTTTGCTGAAGGTGGTGGTAAAACACCCTGTCAAACCTCTCAGAATCTGCACTGTTTCCCAGCTGGACCCAGGAATGTAAGAAAATAGTAGCTTTTCTTCATATAAATACAAGAAAGAAATTTTCTTTCAATCAAGGAAATTAGATTGAGTGCAAAAAGAACTAAAAATGGTTGCAGCACCTGCTCAGACTACTGTAGAAGGTAGAAAAACAGGCATTTTCTAAGCCCACAAAAATAATAATGAATATTTTTGTGCATTAGTATATGAGAAATCTCTGCAGTGACCTACCTACTTAGCAGGTTACAAACAAGGGGTTTCTTGACCAAATTATTTCTAGACTATCCCCATACACTAAAAAAATGAGTTACCACAACTGCTGCTATAATTGCTGACCTGTCCAGAAATCTGGTGGTTGTGGTTTTAAGTCACAGACTCAAGATTCTTAAAACAAACATACAGAAACACATGCAAACACTGTCTTCAAAATCTCTGACTGACAAATGGTTAATATTTGGCCCTGGCAAATGTCTGCACAGTTTCTGAAACACAATGGATTACAGTCTCCACAAGGCAGGCATAGGCAGAAGACTAACCACAATGTGGCCAAATCCATCAGATCCTCTGATAAGAAAACAGAGAACTAGGAATTTGCAACAATACCTAAATAAAGGATTTATAAGTGACTCAAGACTGTTTGCTATCCAGGCTTGTCAGACCCTGAGTGTTCATAGAGCGTATAAGTCCTTAATAGATTTCTCCTAATCTCCAACTGTTTTAAGTAAACAAGTCAGTCTTGGGCACTATCACATCCTGATTTAATACAGCTACAAATGACTTGGCAGAGATTACACAGGACTCCTGTGGAGCTTCATAAACCCAAATTGCCAACTCTCCAGGAAAATGCCTGAAGACTATCAGACTATGCTTCCTGAAAAGCCCTGAGTGCAGGGCTGGGTGACAGATCTGGTATCAAAGATCTGCTTCATTTGTCAGTATGCAAATGCATTCCAAATTAATCCAGAGTAACCACGCTTGGTTAAAAGCAGCGACAATCTTCCTACGCATAAAAATTGCTACTGTCATCAAACCAAATAAAAACAATGGTATCTGATGGGCTCATGTTGAGTCATGCTCACAGAACTGCCTTACAGTACCCAGATGATATCTACAGATCTGGATTAATTAAGCCTAACTGAAAAGCAAACAGCAAACACAGACATTAATGAGAACAATCTTTTTTGTTACTGTCAATAAAAAATGTATTTTGCATTATCTGTGATCAAGTACGCAAAATAGAAATAATCATTGCATCATAAGTGTTTGCAGTGTATACAAACAAAAAAATACCTTAATAATGTGCATGACTGTGAAACCACAGTTGTGTGACTGCTATTCCATTGCCAGGGGTGCTTTCTAAACATCTATACTTAATGTCATCCTTCAGGAACAGAAGGCTCAGCAGGAGCACAACTTCCTTGCCTCTAAGAAGGGTAACAAGTGGTTGATAACAAACATGACAGAGAATCACTGCTTTAGGCTGGGAGGTGAAAAAAATGTGTTATATGGAAAGCTGAAGCTACAAATAACATAATGAGTCAGACTGTGATTATCTAGATATCAAGGAGACTGGAGTAGCATCATAATTATCTGAAGGTTCCTGTGAAGCTTTGACACTATCTGCCAAAATCTCTAAAGCAAAGTATCCCCTAACAACACACTGGACTTTGGTAAATAGAAGCAGCAGGAGAAAAATCTCACCTCTTGGTTTTGAGGAACACTTGATTTAACAGCCAGGTTTTCATTTTAGGATGTGACAGGATGAAACAGTACATTCTAGAAGTCATGGGCAAAGATGATATCACATGAAAGACAGGTATCTTTCTAAAATTACCACTGTAGGTTACAGCTGATGGATTCACATGAAGATATTAAATGAGGAGAAACAGCCTGCAGCAAATCTGTGATAAATTCAGCATTAAATCTGTGGCAATATACATGCACTGGGATAACTAATTATACATTAGGGTTCAAGGAAGACAAAATCAATGTCCTACTATTCAGAAAGAATTTTTTGAGCCCACATTTACTACTGGACTTCTTGAGTATTGAGAAGATTGAAGATAATGTTTTTTACTGACAGTTACATTTCACTGGAAAACTCAGTTTGGAGTTTGAAGCCAAGCTACTGCAGCAAAATTCAGGGCAGCTGCTGGCAAAGCAAATTCATAAAGCTGCAGCTGTGACACTGCCATCAAAGACAAGACCTTCTTGTTTTAAAACACACAGAGATTGAATGCCCACGGCTCTCAGCAGGTCAGCACTCCCAACACCACAGGCAGGAAGATTCCAAAGGAGGAGGGAGAAATCACCAGCAGGACACAACAATCTGCAGCCTTTCTGCTCCACACAACCCCAAATCCTTCCTGAAACTGCCAGCCAGCAGAGACTCCTCAACAGCAGGGATAGAGTGTATTCCCCAAAAATTCCTTTGGCTACCTGCCTGGCTATTCTGCTGCTTTTCCAGATGCAAATTTGTGTCAAGGCTTTGCTGAGGAATTACACCCAGGATGTACAACCACAAAGGGAGCAGCAGTTTTTCACATCGGCAATACTTTGCTTTACCTTACTGAAAAAAACCAAACCAAACCAAAACCAGAAAAATAGAAGAAACTGTTGCTTAGCAGGGTTGGGTGAGGGGAAAAGGCAAGGGAGAGGAAAATAGACTTGACCAAATTATGAGTCAGTAGCCTGCAGCCAAAGCAGAAAGATAACATATATATTTATTAACTACAAGTCACTGAAGCATCTTGATGGATTTCTAACACATGGGTGAAGATTTGAATGCAAAAAGTAAACAGGAAACCACACTCATTTGCTTCATCTAATCTTACTATTGCTGTAGATAAGAAAATTTACTTCTTTACAAGTTTCTCTAGCTTCATAGACAACTCAATTAAGTCTCAAATTTTGATCCCACCGGCTTTGCTGCAGGAATCCAATTGCAGGAAATAATCATAGGAAAGATTCATCAAAACACATATGGCAGGGCCAACTTTCCCATTTACTTTTTTCAAATCAGAGTTCAGCAGTAAGATAAAAACAGGGAAAGACATACCTGAGAAAAAGAGCAAAGGAGCTGCAAGGTTTGGGATAAAAATACCTTGAATTTTCCTGCATATAACAAACTATGAAAAGTCTCAAATAATTCCCCAGCTAAAAGAGTAAGCAGATAAAACTACTGAGGTTGATGTATATCCACATAAAAGGACTTGGGTATAAACGAGAAGCAGCACAAAAGCCCCGAACAAACCCTCAACTGTGAATATTCCTCAGCTGTAGGAAAACACAGCTCAGAACAGAATAAACCGTCCTTAATACATAAACTTATCTACTCATTTTATGTGTGCAGTGAACAAGAGAAAAAAAATTGCCCTCAAAACTCTACAGCCAAGACAATCTGCCAAGTAATGTGACTTCGTGGTAGCTCTGCAATTACTCTGGGCTTATCTTATCCTGGTACATGGACAGGGAAATTCTACAGAGCACCTCATTAAAACAACTGTGATTTATGGATCTTTGCAACACAAACACAGAGACCACAAAACTGCCCTTGCATAATATCATGGAAATGATGGAGAAAAGGGCCTTCTGTATTCTGCCCCTTTCTCTTTGGGCCCCATATCCAGTGTAATTAAAATGGTATCACAAAAATCTAGGGATGGAAGAGACAGTGACCCAACTTCTGATCTTTGCACTGGGAACTCATAATAAAATCAATCAGAGTGGAACAATTGCTCTCCTCTCTTGCAATCTGACAGACTTGCTGGTGCATGCCAAAATGCCTTCGCTGAGCACGGCCATCATTAACTTTCTAAGACTCTTTAGGATCCCCTTGGTGCTGAGAGATACAGTAGGGACCTGGAAAAAGCCAAGAAGTTGACCTATGACTAAGAAAATAAAACTGCAGACGATATTCTTAGCTTTAATTAATCCAAGTGATCATATTGAACTGATTAAACTTTCCATCTAGTGCAAAGCAATGTGCATGACACTAACTTAAAGATCAAATTTATAACTGCTGTTATGTTACAAAAATACCTAGTTGTACATACTTATAAATTCTGAATTAAGAAATGACAGTGAAATACAAATCTACTTACAAATTTATAGATTAATCTGAAAGACAAAGACAGCAAATAAGTAAGGTTTTATTTTAATAGGAAGGACAAAAAAAAAATCCCCAAAGTCCTCCTCCTCCTCCTCAAAACATTCACCTATTCAATCTAATAGAATATTAAAACTTTCACCTTCAAAATTCAGCTGACTAACTTTGTCACTAGGATGGCAAGATAAGGGTATTCGTGTTCATTTGCACACATGAATGCATAGATTTTTCTAGGCTTTGTTGTTCTTGTTCTTAGTTTTTGTTTCTTAAATTACCTACTCTTGGTTAATCAAAAAGTCTCTTGAAAATGCCCATGGACAAGAGTCAGAAGTTGCACTAAAAGTGCTTAATTCCACACATCTAATCAAGAACTTTGAATTTTTTTTCTCTGCTTAGTATCAAAACATATTTTGAGAATGTCTTACAGAACACAAACCAACCAATCTTAAAACAGATTATCTGCTTACAATTTTCACATTTCCAGAAGCACAGCATGAAATTCTAACACTGGGATAAATCAGGAGCAACACAGGAGAGCCTCACTTACAGAGGGCCAGAGGTGTGTAAGGATGCCTCTCCTTCCTGTCACACACAGCTTTCCTAATGGACAACAGAGACATTTGGGAGCCTCCTTTGCCTTCTTATTAAATACTTGCAGAATAGAGGGACCCTGGATGACAGATCTTGTCTTTCTCTGGACCTCAGGTGTTGCCTAATCACCTGATGATGAGAAAACCACACCACTCTCCACTGATATATAGATTTGGGTGACAACAGTACAGTGCACACTGCAAGTCTTTATTCCTCTGAACACTCTATATCCACAGAGCCAGCTCAATAATTATGTGTTTGCAGAGCAAATTCAAAGTTACTCTTACAGTAATTAAGATGATACACATTGGATTAAAAAAACAATACATCTCAATCACAAGAGTAGCTTTGAAATAGTGTAGTATCCAGTCGTCTTATTGCTGAACATTATAATTCATCCTGTTATTTTTTTCCCTTTTTGGCTTTGATAGCACAATATTTTCTCAGTAATAATACCATTTGATTTCAGTTTCAGCTGGAATCTCGCCTGACTAAAGAGTACAGGCATAATCTCAGTCTTTGTAGATTTATACACTGTGCCACAAAAGGATATATGAAACAGTTTTAACTTAAGTAAAGAATTTCAAACTCTGGCAATTTTATGCTGAAGTAATTGCAGAAAACCTTACAATAGGCTGTGTATGTAGTTTCAACTGAATCGCTTTCATCAGCATAAATGATCACTCAAAAAGTTTGAAAATTATAATGTTGGTTATTTAACAATTTTCTTTGTATTTCAACGAAACTGACAGAGGATTGTATTTTTTTTTCCCCTCTCCATTTGTTAAAGACAGAGAACTATAATTTCCAGGAAATTAAAATTCTCTTGAATGCGTGATGTTTCGCAATTGAAAAGTGGCAGAAAAATGCCAAAATGTCCTCTGAAGAAAAATGCTTGATAGAATCAATCGATAGAAACACTATATTCCTCCACAGGAGACTACAATTTCCTTTTAATATTTATAAACAATAATTTCAAAGCTTATAGAGACCTAAAAGTTCAGGATGAAATGCCAGGCTCACTTCTGTATCCCATGCAAATGCATCACAATGCTTCAGGGTCCTTATCCACAGAGGAGAAAAGGACAGCCAGGTGCACCAAACTCATCTTACACTACAACTTCCCATAAATCCCAGGCTTAATCCTTTGGATTTATACTGCTCTTTGAGCTGGGTAAAGGAGCAGTGTGAAAATGCTCCTAAAGCCTCAATGTAAATGTTTCTTTAATCCTATTGAAGCCACAAAACAGGCCCAGCTGAAGGAGCTGGAAATTGAGCTAAGAAATTCTCAGTGACCCCATCACTACTTTCTCTCTTGGCACTGACCTGCTGGTCACAAGTTCACCCTGGGCATGGCACAGATGTCCTGACATCAGGTGGATTCAGGACATCATTGTGGGGACCCCTAAGACACACTGGATGGTGGTGTGTTCTGCAGTGACATGACATTTTGCACTGGTAACTTGCAGCAGCTGAGTTATTAAAATAACTGATACAGAAATAGAAGATAGGATTAAATATTTCTGAATGCCACTTCGTTGCATTACACAGAACTTTTATGCTCCCCAAACATGATACCGAATTCAGCCAGAAATGATATAACTTTATTGCTTTTCTTTAAAAGTCAGAAGAAGGGGGAAAAGTTGAAAGATAAATACTCAAGGTGACACCACACTTTAAAAACTGGGAAACTGGTCTGTTAAAATGTGTTGGTGGTAACATTTAGGGTTTGGACTCCCATTAATGGGGCCCCAGGGAAAATATAAACACTCTTTCTGAAATTAAATCTTGAGTTTGCCCACCGCAGTCTTGTTTTCAGCTTCAGCTGCTGGCACGTCAGCCTGCAATTGAGGCCTTGCATCAAATGCCAAGCCAAACATTCAGGAACAAGAATGGTAATGACACCCTATTTTGTTCTAAGGCACGTTAAAATATAGCGAGTATTATAAAAAAGAAAGACCAAAAAAATCCCTCATTTGAGATTAATAACTTAAAAGAAACTGATTTTTGTAACCTCTCCCACTTGCACTTGTCTTCAAATAATAAACCTTCAGAAGAAAGCTGTGCTTGACTCTTGAAATGAAGCACACTTGCAGAACAGTAACACACATCAAGGTTCTGAGAACTGCCTAAGGGCATAAGCTTTACCTACAAGAGCTCAAAACTAAATTCCCTGGTTTTCATACACGATTTTACAAATTACTTAACACGAATGGATCAATAAATGGAAGTCACTTATTTGTAATGCAAGTTTCTCAGGTGGGATCCTTCCTATTCACAGAGATATGATATACTCACATCAGAACTCTGTTACTGGAACTCCTCCTACCAGCATCTCTCTAAGTTATCTCTTGTATTCCCACACTCTTTTCCTAAACACAAGGTGAGAGTGCGTTGCTCCAGCTATAAGTTTCTCCCTCTCTCTCTCCCAAATCTCCAGCCTTCTGTAACCTCTCCATGTAGATGGATCTAGAGTAAGGGATGCAGTGCAAGATACAGCCCCTGTTCCAGGTAAGGAATTGGGATCTCTTGCCCAAGAAGGGAATAGTCAGCCCTGCCTATACTAATCCCAGTTTCTGTGATGTCTCATGATGCATAGGAACTATCCCTGATATGGGAAAAATTGTAGTCTGGACCTAACACGGGATGTATAGATTTTCTTATATAAACATTGCTCTGAGACACTCAACCCCTGATGTGAAACAGGGTTGAAAACTGATCTGACTCAGAGAGTAGACTGTACTCATGACTTAAACCAGGGATTAACAATAATTTACCTGCCATGTGTAGGGAATTTGAAGAAGCTGCCAATTTACCAAGGAGACAGAGGAAAGGGTGTACCAGGAATTCGTACAGGATTTGTTCCATCACTACCACAAGATGTTAACTTGAGGAATATAAGATACAACATACCTTAGCCCACTACCCAATAAAAGGGGTGAATTCCAAGCCTTATCTTTAAAATCAGCCCCTCAATGTGAATATCAAAGCAAGACCAAGTAGGTGGCCTAACCTATTAATGACCTATTCATGGCTAATTCATGACCAATCCATGGCCTAACCAATAGCACTGTGTAGAAACCCTGCACTGTTATTTGCAGACTTCATTTAATGGATGAGGGATTTCTTTAACCAGAGGGTGGTGAAACACTGGAGCAGATTGTCCAGAGAAGCTGTGGATGCTCCATGCCTGGAAGTGTTCAAGGCAGGGTTGGATGGTCCCCTGGTGGGACAGGTGGGAGGTGTCCCTGCCCATGGTGGGAGGGTTGGAACCCAACATGATCTTCCAGGTCCCTTTCAAACCAAGCCATTTGGATTCTATGATTCAGGTCTGAAAGCAGCAGATTTGTGTGTTTGCCATGCCTCCCCTGGAGTAAGGAACTAGAAAGAGGGCAGAGTGCTGAATCCTTATTATTGTTCTAAGCTGGAGCCAAAAATGGTTGCAGCAAACACTTTTCAACCATGCAAGCACATCAGTCCTCAACATGAATCACATCAGCACTCCTGCTGGAACCATAAAGTCAACTATAAATTTTAAAAAACTGAATATTAGATGCAATAACCTGCAGTAACTATAATACCAGTCTAGTTACTGAAGGTAATGTAGTTCTTTTCTGCTCAAGACATTAGTAGGTAATTTAGAAGCCTTTCTAAGCATATAATTTTACATTCATATGGAGTACATTTCTGAAAAACAGGTATAGACTTTTCTTATTTCCATTCATCACCATGTCAGTTGTGTAACTATCTACTTTATTAGTAATAAAATAATTGAGAACATTTACTTAAAAGAAAATAAATACTGCATGTGCACAGCTTAAAAAATTAGGCAATGTAAGTAAAATAAAAGCAGCAATTTCTAGTCTAAATGTGATTAGCACCTGAAAAATCTGAGCTCTTGGGTTTAAAGCTAGATTAGGATTCATGTTTCAAGAGAAGATCTTGTGTAGTTGCAATGGTTACTGCCAGTAGATGTATCACAAAAGGATTTGCCATCATGCATTTATGGAAGCACAGAGAGGAAAGCAAAGGTGCTGCCATCAACAGAAGCTCAAGGACTTGTCAGCTAATTAGAGATGTTACCTACATAATGAAAGCCTAGAAAGCATCCAATTCAATAATTTCAGGAAGGACAAAATATAGACAACCAGTAGTAGAAATCTATGTAAATTCTTAGTTGGACAGAAAGCCAAACTGCTTTTTAAACCACTTTTTAATTTTAAAAATTTGCTCTGATTTCAGTTAGGACAACAAGCCTTAAGATTGGTGTATGGATAAAATGAAAATGGGTCCAGCCTTGTGACACTTCCTCAGTGGCAGAAACACCAATTACATATAGAGATTTTTCTACAGCGATAACATCACCTTTGAAAGTAGAAAACTAGAAACCAATGGCAAGAAAAAACATGGCTTTTATTCTGTCTGATAAGAGAGGCCAATAAGCCAAAGTTATTTCCAATTAAATGGATATTTGAAGGTGTTTTCTGGTAGCAATATTGTTTTAAAAATATTTTTTACAGTCATAGCCAGTTTCAGCCACCAGACAGACATCTTATTTCTCTTCTTCTGTACTGACCTTCATCATTAGTTTGATCTAATTCTTACTACAAAAGGGGTTATAAATTGCAAGGTCTTTATAAAGACTATGTGACCTATATGATAACTAAGGCATTTATGCCAATACTTAGTTCTTTAGTAAAGAACTAAAATTTTATTTCAGCTGCAGCCCTTGATATGTAAAAGGAGAACTAAAGTCAGATTTGTTTAGGAAAAACTTAAGAAAGTTGACCAATTTCTGTGATGGTTCTGATGGATGAATAACAGAGTAACTATGTGGAGGGGTACATATCTTCTCATAAGGTCAGATTTCAGGAGTGAATTACAGACAATTTCTAAGACAATTTGAAAACCCAAAGGAATTTGCAGCACCGTCTCCTGAACAAGGTGGATAAATCTAATTAAACTGGAGCTTCATGCATTCTTTTTTGTCTTTACCTTAAATAAGTAAATGTAAGATATTAGTTTTCATCATAAAAATCTTCTCTGAAAATATCAAAGAATGAGGAACTTGCACAGAAAATACTTTACATTTTATGAAAAAAATCTACATAGATAACAGGGATTATAACAATTTTATAAAAGATCACCTTCCACAATCTGTATTGGTAAAGGTGCTATCAAGATAGATTTATACAGGCTTCGCTGTTAAACTACAAAATCCAACATAAAACCCTCAAGAAGTTCTGAAAGAGCACTGATGATAAATCACATCTGTATGAATATATTTAATCATGAAACATAGCACATACCACTTAAAAAACCCTGAAATGGGATTTTGTACCATCACAAACCCCAAAAGTCAGTGCACCAGTTAGAAACCTACTCAAAAGGTGGAAACAAAGGTCTGCTTGTTTCCTTCAGGCAAAATAAACATAGAAAACACACTCTATAAATACAGTATATTATTAGAAATAATCTTGAAAAACAAGGATAACCATGGAGGAAATTAGCAGCTTTAATCTGATTTACTGTCATATTATGTCAGATATATCCTGCTGTCTTGGATATAACTTGATCACTGTTTTTCTTCCCTTCAAAAACATTGTGACTACACTTCACCCATGCACAGAATGAAATGCACAATTCCCCCTTCAAGTGGTAAATATTTGTTGCAGAATAATCCCACTGAAAGTGGAAAAACTATGACTTGCTCTTGCCTGGAATGAGATGACCTTCTATAAAGGTGTTTTATCAGGGTAAAACATAATTTTCCAAATATTCCAAGTCTTTTTCAGAAAAGAGCAAAAATAACTCTGGTTCTTCTGGTTACATGGCAAAGAACCAAGCTGCATGTCCTGGCACATCCCATACATCCCTGGGATGGGCCTGGAATTCTGTTTTCCAATAGCACCTATATTATTACCAGACTAAAGGGGTAATTCCTCTATGCAAAATCAGAAGAGAAACTTGTCTTTTCTTTTTTCACTTCCCTGTGAGACAAACATGACTTATTCCAGCTTGCCATTGATTCTTGAATATAAACACTGTGGTGGAAATAGGCCCTTAGTTTCTGTTATATCAGAAAAAAATATCTAATAAGTACAAAACCCCAAAAGTATCTCTTCGGCTATTCTCAATTCTGCAGTATTTTGGTAAGCATTAGTCAGAGAAATGTTTAGTTCTGTTTTCTTCTAAAGGTTATGAGGCACAGCTGCACAAATCATATGGGAACACACAGTAATACAGTGAGTTTTGTTATAATGGTGTTATCTCTGCTCTCAGCATCTGACCATTAAATAAGGATGGGAGTGCATTTATGACAAGTGTCTGACCTTCAGGGAGACACATGCTGCATTATAAATAAATTTGTCATTCCTGTGATTGCTCAAGCCCTAACACTTAGTTTTTCCCTGACAAGCCATAATATGCCCTTTAAAGCCAACAAGAACTGTGTACAATTAAGAGACAAAAGGTGACTGATTAATATCCTCAGCTTTGCTGTCAGAAAACAAGCAGTAGATTTTCCTGAGGGGAGATGAATGTCAATGTTAATAGGAAAAATTAAAATCTGCTTGTTGGCTAGCTATTCACCTCATGAAGTGAATCTTTGTAATTTAGAAAAGTTGTTTAAATAATCTATTCACTACAAGATTATTGCGTAGAAAACTTCTCTTGTGACTCAGGTTTGTACACCAACTTCAAGAAAAAATTTTTATCTCTGTACAACCAATGGTCACAAAAATTAAAAGGTACATAAATAACAGGCACATTAATATTAGATCACTGGCTTTTGTCTGCTATAAATACATAATAAATAAATAAAACATATTGAATTAATATTTTAAGCATTCAGTTGGAATGAATAGGCAGTAAATTACTGAACTATGACATTTATAAACAACTTGCAACATGTTGCAAGTTATAGCACAGGCAAAATATCTAAATTATTACAACAGAATACTTTTGTAAACCCCTATTCTACAAAACTTCCTTACATTTGTCTGATTTTAGAATTAACAAGGCTTAGTTTCTAACAAAAAGTTTTGTTGAAAGTTTTTATATTTGCAGATTATGTTCAAGAAGCCAGAACACTGTCCAATCATGAAACAAAAGGAGCAGGGCAAATAATTTGCTGACCTTTCTAACGACAAATAATTGGATATATGTCCTAGTTTGAAGTACAGCAGGGATCAATAAATTGCCTTGGTCATCAGAATTTTTATGAGACACCTGGAAATACAAAAGTCCACCAGAATTCTCTGGGTGGCACTCTGGTCTGTATAGATGTCCCGTAACAAAAAGACATACTAGCTTAAGCCAGCAGTACATAGCTTTCAATATTTTCATTTGGTTATTAAAAAAACTATTTTTATTAAGTTAGGTTGGCTCTTTTACTACCTATCTGCAAATTAATAAAAAAAATAATCTCAGCCAGTCATATAAAATGTAAGTATATTTCAGGAATTGTAGTCATAGAACAGCAGGATCTGCACTAAACTGCACATCTAAAGGTCCACATTATGAATGCAAAGAAAAGGCCAACACACAGCTTCAAAACAAGATTAAGCAGCAAGGAGATTAATATACTGCCATACTGATATTACTTTATTCAGATATTGCTTATCTGCTATTTTACTATTTATTTTCAAGCTTATTTTCAGTTCAGAGATGAAGCATTACTCCCTTAAGTCAGCTGGCTTGGCTTCTCTCAGACCAGTGGATTCTGAAAATTCACCTCACTACCTTAAAGCAATTCCTATCCTTCCCTCTTCAGCTTCATGGACAATGAGGTGCAGGCAGCACCTCCTTTTCTTCACATCTTGGACCAGTGAGAGGAGACAAAGCGCAAGCAAAGGACGAGGGAAAAGCTGTGACCTGGACCCCACTTTATGCAGGGAACTGTGGAGACCCTGAAAGGCATTCCCGAGTTAGGGAGACACAAGAGGCTTCTCTCACAGCAAATACCAGTGTACCCCTGTTCTGTTACCTCGCTCTGCCCCGTGCCCTCTCCCTATCCCTCAGTCTTTTGGTCACTCCCATCCTGTGTCCCTGTCAACTCCCATGCCCTAACCCCACCTTTATGCCACCCCCATGTCCCCTGGTCACTGGTCTCTGATGCTCTCCCTGCCCAGAACACCCACGTACTTTAACCTAGACCTCACCAGGAGATCTGCCTTTGCCTTTCCCTCTGACCCTGGACTATCCACACGCATGACTGAAATAAACATCTCTGTGGAACCCTTACAAAGGCCCTTCCTGCTTCTTTACCTGCTGCCATCTCAACAGCTATCCAGGGTACAACAGGGAATGATCACACTTCTCCTGCGCTCACATATCTGGAACACTTGCGACACACCTCCAAAATTTCAATCAACCTTGGAACAGCATCACGCTCAGGAGCGAACAACAAATGCGAAAGTTCCTTGGAACTCGCACAAACCACACTTTGGGAAAAAGCTTTGCTTATATCCACTTAATTCAGCATCAGCCAACTGAAGCAAACTGTTTGGTAAATGGGTCAAAGGCCCACCTGAAGTCCATAAAAAGTGGAGCAGACCCAGCCAGTCTCTATACTCCTAACAGAGAAGCATGTACACATTAATCAGATTTTAACCAAAAATATTACAGAAGCAATGCAGCTGGGCAGGTCAGTGAACGGCACTGTGATGCCTCTCTTTCGTAGCCCAGACTTTGGGAGCTCTAATCCTAAGCCAGGGTTTACAGGACATTAGGCTCTACTTCTTGCTCTGATCCCCAGGTAACACGCACAAACATGGATGCATACAACGACATGTGAGAGCCTGTGTACAGACAGGTACATACATTCTACCACATCAGCAAGATGTTTGAGCAAAATAAAACTATTAACCCTTAATAAAAAACGAGAACTGTTCTACCTCATAATAGGGAATACCTTCAGAAACATTCAGTATAAAAACAAACACTAGAATTTTTTAACAATTCATACAAAAATCTGCAAACACTTCCCAACACTCATTAAGATGGGCACAGCCTCAGGGGCTGGAATGTGTCAATTTGTGCATCTTGGGGCAATTAATGTGCTGGGGTTCCTCACTGAGCTGGGTGCTCCAGTGCACTCAGGTGATCAGAAACTACAGTGCAGGGCCAGAAGCTACAGGATGGTGAATATCAGGCAACAAAAGACAATAATGACAAATAGGCCTGTGAATCTTGAGTTTACATCAGAACAGATGGACTGGATATTCAAGGACAAGTGCTTCCTCACTCTTTACTGAATTCTAACCAAACTGAAAGATTTTGCTTCCCTCTACATCTATGACTTACAGAGCTCTATGGCACATGATATGCATTGAATCCAAACCAAAAATAACATTATTTGTAAGACAGAAGTGAAAGCAGTGACTACTTCATTGTGTTTGTATCTGTGTGCTACCCTTCACCTCTGTCTGTCCCCTCATTTCCTACCCCCATTTGCTACCCCACCAGCAACAAGGTGAAATACTGTTTTGCCTTCCTCATATTTATTGCAAATGCAGGCAAAGCAAGACTATATAGTCAAATACACCCTCAGGCAATTAATAAACATAACTTTCTGGACATAATGTGAATGGACCTTTGCTGGGGAAAACAATTCTAGCTAATAGTTGAAGCATGGGAATTAGAATTTGAATCTTCAAGGTGTTACAAAGGTTTAAATAAATCCCTGTGAGTTTGGTAGCTGTGGAAGATATCTTTGAACAGACAGGACAGCCTGACTCTAGTTCAGCTTTGATGCCTGCTTTGGAATGGTGGTGGCTATGAAATAAGCATGACATAACAAGGAGTTAAATTCCTGATTAAAATTTCCTTCACATCTTAGATATCCATATTCTTAAAGTGTTAGGTGTGGCAACATTAAAAATCCCATTTTTCTAGTATAAAATTTTTCATTTAATATAGAACAGAGAAAATAAAACTAAGACTGCAGTATACAATTAGAATTGCTGCCAATATAGTGCTATATATCTGTAAAAATCTGGGTTCATATGATATAATTCCAATGCATGCCAATCTTCATTTATTTTATGAAAACACCTGTTTCCATCACAGGTTTTTTGGGGTTTTCTTATAGCTTTAGTGCTCTTTTTTTGAAGGTAGAGAAAAATGCCAACAACTTCTCTCCTAGCTTTGGTGACTTTTTTTGGCTTCAATATAGAAGTTACATTTAGTCTTCTTAGCATTTTAGCATGATTATACTGTTGCTTTTTGTTGAGAAACTTTCTACTAATTCAAACAATCCCCTGCTAACCAAGTGCAAATTACTGCTGTGCACATGGTCTGAAGGGCTCTAACGATGATACAGAGTGTCCACTACCTTTGCAAGTTTGTACCTTGGGTGCCCCTGTCATTCAAAAGAAATCCCAAAAATCTCTCTGAATCCTAGACAAGGCATTTTCGCTGAGTTCTTTCTAGGAATTCCTTACATAAACTGCTTCTTTTTAGCACAGTTCATAAAGTATATTTATTACTCTTACAGGTGTATTAGCTTTGACCATTTCCTCTGCCTCTTATGCAATCATGTAAAAGCTATTATGCTACATGATTTGGAGTTAAACAAGTCTTTCACTTCCAACTTGAATACAGGCAGTCTTTATAAATCTTATCCCAGAAAAATCTAGTTCTTCTTATGCATGGTTTTTTTTTTTTAATTTAATGGATATGTGTCAACTGATCAAAAAGAGAAAAAGGTCAGCTGAAATATTTGAATATGCCCTATGAAATGAAAGGAATTTGTGTTCCTACCAGATAAACCAAAGAGATTTTGTTTCTTTGAAGGTGTTATTTTCTGCACTGGAGGCCTTATTGACCTGTTCATTTATGGTGCTTACGAGAAGTTATGATAAGTTACTTTAATAATAGATCTACTTTCACCTTCCCCACAGTTTATCCTTCATAAATCACTGACTTCAGATCTGCTCAAACATCCTTATGGATCATATTTTGCACTGGATTCTATTTAAATTGTCTTTCCAAATCAAACAAATCCTGCTAAAAGGAAATGTCTCCATATGTAGCATAATGGATGGAGTTCACCCAACTGCAATCTTAACTAGTAGCAGGGTGAAACTTCTGAAAGTAAATCCTATTTCCCATACTATTATTTGACCCATAAAAGCAAGGAATATAAAAGCAGAGGCCAAGCTCATTATTTCTACTTCCTTCTCAGGACAACATTTCCCATTAGATTCAAGCTGAGTGATTTTGTTTATTGAGAACACGAAAAATTTGATCTCAGGCTGCTACTGCCGTATGAAAGAGGTTTTTAAAAATTATTTTTTGCTTTTGTTTTTATAAAGAGCTTCAAAGGGAAGAAGTGTGTTATTTTTTCTCCTCCTACTGAAAGCAAATCAAAGTCCCTTGAGCTACATTTTACTGTTTATACACAAGCATTAAACTG
Organism: Cinclus cinclus; assembly: GCF_963662255.1. Lineage (NCBI taxonomy): Eukaryota > Metazoa > Chordata > Aves > Passeriformes > Cinclidae > Cinclus > Cinclus cinclus. The sequence goes on along the minus strand of NC_085049.1, from coordinate 22,817,342 downwards.
CCAGGATATAGCATTAATAGAACAACTGAAAACAACTTTCAGAACATTGCAACATTTCATAACAAGACCAATGCACTGACTATAAATCATGCTTAAGAGAGCACCAGTTTATTTTCAGGTTCTCAAATAATATGGGTTGAGAGGAAAAAATTAATGGCGTTTGTGTGCATACAAACTGCACAATAAAGTTCATTTGTGAACATAAAATAGCACCTGCTATTTATATTGAAAAGTTTTCTATTATCTGAGCTCAGATCACAATTTAAATCTAGATAGATTGCATTTATGCCCTCCTTTATGTTACTTTATGTAACAAGACATGCTATAAATTTTAACTGAACTATTAATGTCTGCTTTTCAGCTTGTGATAGACTTAAAAGTCTACAAATATACGCGAAGAAATACATCACAATAGCAAATTGTTTGGAAAAGTGAGTGAAAGATCTGAATACCTAACTCCTGATTCTGTTTTCCTGTGCATTTTAAGAGAGGTTTGAGGTGTAGCGAACTTTAGCAACTTCTTACTTTATGATGAAAGCCATTTTCCACTGGTAACTCACCCTTTTCTGCTCTTTAATATATTCCATCAGTTCCTCTCTTGTCCTCTTTACTGCTTCTTCGATTGCTTTTTCACTTCGTTTCTGCTCCTCCATTAATGCTTCCTTGACAATTTCCTTTCCAAAAGAAAAGCATGTAAGTGTATATGAAAAAAAGTCACAAATGTAATAAAAGGTCATCCCTTCTTCTCCTGCTAAATATTTATCACCTCTATGCTTTTTTCTCAGTAATAGCTATCCTAAATATAAGCAGTATCTTTATAAAAATCAATACATTGAGTACTAAATGGTAAATAAGAGAGGAAAAAAAAGAGAGAAATAATCACTCTAAAGCTGTGTTAATAAAAATACAATGTTCCCTGAGAGCAGAAAATAATAAAGCAATCCAGGTTTTACTTTCCACCAGGAGCAGGGATGGCAGGGATTTACCAATTGCTGTTATCAGGCTAAAGCACTTCAGCTGGAAGAGACCTACAAGATCATCTGCTCCAGCTGCCTTAGCCCTTCAGGACTGCCCAATAATTAAGGCACATTATTAAGGGATTCCCCAAAAGCCTCTGAAACATTGACAGTCTTAGGGCACTGACCACCTTTCTGGAAGCCTCTCCCAGTGTCTAACCACCCTCTTTTAAAGAAGAGCTTCCAAATGTCCAGGCTGAACCTCCCCGAAGCAGTTTTGAGCCATTCCCACACCACAAAAGTCAGCTTCTAAATTGTTATACAAATTATCATAGCTTTTTTGTAAACTTATATAAAAACTTGTTAAAATCATTAATTTGCTTCCAAACTTTGGAAATTCCCAGGGACATTCTGTGCACAGCAGTAAAAAGCAGTAAAGATACTCACTCACTCAACCCCCTAAATTAGCATTACTCTAATATCAAATGCATTACAGTAGAGAAAGCCAGGAACCATTTCTTAAAACATCTCTATCACCTGCAGTTTTTGGTTAAGGAAACAAATTGCTGGGCTAAAGTCACTGCCCCAAAACTGAAGTCCCAGCTTCTCAAAATCACTCATGGAATAAGTAATGACATTATTGATCCAAGTGGTCTGTTCCAAGATTCAGGAGAACAAAATGACAAGCCTCAGATTCCTATAAATCCTGAAAATGTAACATTTGCAGAAAGAAAAAAAGAACCCCAACAAACCAACAAAAACAAAACCAAAAAAGTAAAAGTAATCACATTATCTTAAGTGATTTGTCAGGGAAATCAAGAGGAAGATGGAGAGTGTCTCAGAAATCAGGCAGAATTTGGCAATTCCAATGCCTTTGTTCTAGACATTCCAAATTGGAAGAAACAAACACTAATGGTACACCTGAAGAATTCAGCAGGAAATAATGGAAAAAGCCCTCAGTGGTTCAAACAGGAACACAACATGACTTCTAGTGTATTTATTCACATACACTATTTATGTTTTGTGGTTTTTTTTTAAATCAAAACTTTTAGAAAATCAAAGGTAAATATAAATGGATTCCTATTACTCTTCACTGGTTAGACATAACACTGCATTACTCACAGATTTGTTTACAGGTTTGCTTGACTGCAGAGCAGTACAGACATTTTATGCTACATATTTACAACTTGGATTTGGGAGAAGGGAAGGTTGGCTGGAGGACAGGTGGAATTCCAAGGTTTTGGAAGTAGAAGACATTTATGAAGTTGCATAATTCATCTGTATATTTAAGAGGGGCATTTTAAAATATGCTATTAGTGTAAAAAATGAATAATCCACCAAGTTGGATCAAACTCTTTTTTTCTTTTTTTTTTTTTTTAAAAAGTCCCTTTGGTGGAAGTTATTCAAGTGAAAAACGAAAGCTCTATTTCTTACCTTTAGTTGTTTGTGTTATTTCAGCCAAAATGGAATAGTTTCTGCAAAACTACACTTTTGCTATTTTTACAGCAGAAAAAGTCTAAAATCCCAAATTTAAAATGTGCAGCTATGTAGTCCCCACTCTTCTGGAACACAGTACACATGAAAATCATAGTTGTGAAAAGTGTTTATGATTTTTTTCTATTTTAATTCAGTTTACCAAGGAAAAATCCTGAGAAAAAGGTCTCTTTCACTACAGAATTCTGGCAAGACTAACAGAAAAAGTAGCAGAAAATTACATATTACACAAATCTGCTGTTCTTATAATTATATTCTCATGTCAGTCTAATTTGTCAAAAGGTCCCAAAATACTTTCTTGTGTTAGAACAGAAAAGATCCCACAATCTGTTCCATTAAACTCTTCAAAGCAAATTACAGAATGGATAAGATGCTATAATTAATATGTAGAAAATCTTACACCCATAAAATACTTGCGATCAATTAAAGCATGTTAAGTATCCTTGATACAATACTTGAAACACTACATAGTCCAAATAAGTATTTGGACTATAGAGTCCATATAAAAACATTATTAGATTCTATTAGATTAGATTCTATTAGATTAATATGTCTATTAATAAAATGCAAGCAAACAGAAAACTAGCAATTCCCCTACAGAACACTAGTTTACTACACTGACATTAAAACAGAAAAAGTAAAATTGGGAAGAATTCATTTTCATTTCCACTGGTATTGGCACAAGTGCCCAGGGTTATGGTTAAATCATCATCCTGTGATGTATTTAAAATGTGTAGGTGTGGCACTTGGGGACATGGATTAGTGGTGGCCTTGGCAGTGTTAACTTAATGGAGGGACTCAGTGATCTTAAGGGTCTTTTCCAACCTAAGTGGCGATTCTATGATTCATCCACGACGCTCTAGTTAACCAAATTAAGTGCTGATGTATCTTCCCAATTTATAAAGAGTTCTCTGTTTCAGACACTTATCACCTCCTGTTATCACCTAAAAATCATCTCAACAGTTACTGTCACCAGACGGATCCTGCAGCCACCAGACTGGACAATCTGATGTGACTGCACAAAAGGACTCCGGCTTTAGTGGGCTTCATCCCAACATTTGGTTACAGCAGACTGTTGGCAGCTGCCCACAACACTTTTGATTTGTTGGGGTTATTCTGTGGTTGTTCACCCCCCCATACCCTAGGATGAATCATATGGAGCTGTTTGTCTGAGATCTGAATAGCTGTTTCTCATCTGAGTTGAAATGTTACCCTGCTCACTGGATTCAGGAGAAATGAAACAGTTCCATAAAACACACAGCTTTCTTCACAGGTTATGTGTTAAGAACTGGGCACTACAACCTCTGACAATGCTCCTGAACTGGCTGACTTGGTTTGCACTGTCCCATACCTGCAGTTCAAAATGGGCAAACAGAGTCTGTCAAACAATGACACTCAAGACTAGCAAAAGACAGCTTTGCTGTGATATCACTAAATGGAAAGAAAACTCTTTAATCCCTCTCACTCAGAAGTCTTCAATAGTTCCTTAGTCAACTCAGTCATATACTTCTGATCTTAATCAATGATACTAGTTTTTCCCTCTGTGACAAGAATCCTCACTTCTTTTATACGACCTTCCACTAAGTGCTCAGTCACTGTCTTTGCTCTATTTCTGATATTAGCGTAAATTATCAACTAATATAAAGGTATTAAAATGCAGATATTACCTATTACTGTTGAACCAAGCCTTAGCTGCAGGTACATTCTCCCAATATGTGTTTATTTTTCCTTCATCTCTTTGCTCTTTCCTCTTATGCCATATCTACCTAACTTAGATTTGCGTTGCAAAGGTAAAACTCGGCGATTATTTCATCTTTAACTACAAAGGGTAGAGTGTTATTTGAGCTTCTTAGTACTGTTTTAATAGACTCAAGAAAATGGAAAATCCCAGTTTCCTGTAAAAAGCTAAGGAAGAACACTCAACAAAATGGCACTTGAGGTGCAATTTTTCTCCCTTCTCCCTTTATTTTTTTTTTAACATTTGATCAGTGGCTGGAGTACCAAATTATAGTCACAAAGTTGGCTTCTTTACATGAGTCTCTAGACATGGGCTTCACACGACACCAGTTAGAAGATTAAGAATACCTAATCAAAAATAAAATACAGTTATTCAAATACTCAATTGACAAATCACAGTCAACCATATATTAGAAATGACAACCACACATTCACAACATATAAATCTCTAGGAAGACAGAAAGAAAATGCAGTGTACTTGATACACCAGAGAACTCCAGACAGTATTTAAGAAATAAAGCAAGCCATATGTTGCTTTGCAATTTTATAGGAAAAATCTTTTGTTTCCACACAAGGATCAGGTGGCAGCACTAAACTTTATCTAGGAAATGCAACCACAGACTGCAATGTTAGTGTTTTTTCAGAAAATAGTAACCCTCAAATTATAATGTCTGTGGTTATAAGCTACTACAATCTATTTCTGAAGTCAGACATGGTTAAGGTCTGTATGCAGTGAACTATTCCTTTTCCAGACTTTGTGAGCATATTAAAAATAAACTCATCTAATGGCAGGGATCTCTTTCCACTCGGCGCTACTGAGTTGTGTCCTTCCTCATACATTCAAGATTACACAACATTTTCTTTTAATGTGTCTCTACAAACACTGGCCACACTAATATTTCTGCAACACAATGGAAAAACAAAAAGAAGGTGAAACTGAAAATAATGGTTTGCTACCTTCTTGAGAGAAATGTAAGCACACACACGCACTGAAAGATGAACGACAAAGGCAATAGTGATACCATGTTATCAATTGACTATTTAGGTAGGAATTGGTATATACAGAAATAAACCCCAACGACTTATTGTATGAGTCCACAAATGAACATAAAGAGCCTTGTTACAACAGTCCAAACATGGTACTAAAAAATAATTTTTTCTTCCAAAGATTAGCACTCACCCTCCCAATCAAAATCCTACAGACGTAAAAAGTTATTTCTGAGCAACTCTGCTAAGTCAAATATGCCACTTTGGTAAGTACTTCAGAAACAGAATAAAGAGCATATAAAGGGAATAAAGTTTTAAATTCTGAATCCTCCACAGGACGACACAATCCTTGTATAAGATGAAAAAAATAACAAGTGGACAAAGAGAGACTGATAAACATGACAGTTTGTATTCCCTTAACTGACAATGCCCTCAAAGCTCTGTGTATCATAGACACAAAGAGCTTTGAGGATAAAGAAATTAAATTTTAAGAAATTAAATTATATTGTGCCACACTAAAATCCTCCCTAGTAAAAAAAAAAATAAAGAAAAAGGGCAAGTAACGCCAATATATGTAAAAGTTGATCTTCTGGTAACAAATACTATAAATAGCATTATTAATGATGAAAAAGAGACAACAGCAAACCCTGAAACAGAGGCAAAATGCAGTTTCTCGCCTATTTAACAGGGAAAGAGTGATGGAGTAAAGGGGAAAGTTGCAACAGTAATTATGGCAGAATTTTCAAAGGAGAGGAAAAGAAAACATTACTAAAAATAAAGGAAAAGTGGGAGCATATATGAAATTGTACCTTTGTTTTTAGATATGGTATTTTATCTCCTACAGATATGATGTCAAATACATGCTGTAAACAAAAAATTATAATTAGATCTGAAGCAGAAGCACGATACAGTCTAGAGTAACAAGCAACAGGGTTGGTCTTGAGGGTGCAGAAAGTATTTGGGAAGTGAGAAAGGAAAAAAGACTAAGAAACCTTTGACTGATAGTGGTGCATTTAAAAAAAGAAATATCACAGAGATCTATCAGGGTTTTCATTGTATACAGAAATAGCTCACAAAGGGGCCATGGAGGAAAAAGTGAGTCATACTTCCAAATTTGATATGAACCAAGAGGCCATCTTGCACAGAGCAAATTTACTGGACAATGAAAAGACAAGACAAATGTATAATCCCCATATATTTCCTCTCTTCCCCTTAAACTGTCCACCAAAAAGTTCCATCAACACCTACTCATTTGACACATGAGAAAAAAGTGAAGTGGTTTTAACAGAGTATAGGGCTAAGAAAGGGCCGTTTAATAGCTAATAAATCTGACTGAAAGCTAGAGTGGGAAATAACGTTTTAAAAAACTTTTTTTTTCCCCTAGTCCTTAAAACCTTCTCAAATGCAGGGCAGTGGAGAAAAATATTTAGACAAACAGGAAATTTCAACAAAAAATTAACAACTCATTTTAGCACTTGTAGAAAAAAAACAAAAGCCAGTTCCTTTGGAATAAAGGCAACAGCTTCATGTTTTCATTTACATGTATTTTATTCCCTTGCACATAACTGGGTGTGGAAATCCTTGAAAATTTCAATACCAATTTCATTCAGGCTTGCCAAACTACCAACAGAAGCACTCCCTCAAGTAGATGAGAACCAAAAAAAGTTTTGATAAAAGTTTTGATGTAGCAGGTACGGAGCCATTCAATCTTTAGGACTTAGCACCAGGTGTCCTAGATATTTTTCTTTTACCTGCTAAGCAATGGCATATACTGGTATTCATAAACCCATGGAAATTCCTTAAACACAGTTTAAATAATAAATTCTTTTTCAACTATCTAGATGTTTGCCATTAAAATTGTATCAATGCTTTCTAAGACCACACATTACAAATTTATTGTTCTGCAAAGAAATGTGAACATACTCAATTTTCTTTAATTCTTAAAGATTTACCAGCAAAGACTACTGGAAAGTTCCTTTTTTTTTTTTCTTTTTATTTTTTCCATAAGTGTTTTAGTTAACTTCTCTTGCAAAAGTATTTTTTCTTTGTAAATCTCAGTGTATCTCAGTTGTGGCTTGGCTAAAAAGGATACCACCACCTCAGTTTTCCTGAAATACTTTCCCATTGGTAAGATAATTCTGCCTTAGTGCTTTTCCTCATGTCCAAGAGGAAGCAGAAAAGCAGAATTTATGTTAGTTCTGTTAATAAATTAAAGGTTGGTGATTTTTTCGTTTTTTTTTTTTTTTTTTTTTTTTTTTTCCTAAATATTTGCAGTCTTCAGAGCACTTGAGTCTCTAATGGATCTGCTGTGTGGAATATCACAGAGATGAACTCAGGCTCTTTTTCCCTGGAGAATGAGGGTAAACACTAGATTATATACAGTATGTTAAATTTAAGCCTCCAGGAAATGACAAATGTGATTCTTTGCTTCAAATGCCTTAGCAGAATTATTTATTTCAAGCTACGAGATGGACTTAAATTTTCAGGGCTCACCCTGCTGCTGCTAGCTTTCATTTTACTTTTAATGAATTAATTTTAAAACAAAAATAGTGGTGCATAAATTCTCTTCAGTTTCTTTTGCTAATTCTCTGCCATACCACCACAGATTTCAACTCCTTTATGCAGCTGACTATTCAGCTCAGTGATAACAACTGCCATGCAGAGAGCTCTGTGCATTATAGCTATGGGAGCTAACCTGCATTCCCCACAAATTATGAATTTAATATAATTCTGAATTTTATTCAGAATTGCATGGATATCATCATCCTATATCCCCAAGGAATTTCTGAACTTCAGTTTTTCTAAGATTAAAAATAAACGTAAAGAAGGATAGAGAGAATTGTCCATTGTTTTTTCACTTTAGAGTGGTACCCCAGGAACTTCACTGCAATTTTGAATTCTGGGGAAAAAACTTCTGCCTCAGCCACACTATCCATTATACTTTCTCCTTATCTAGAGGATATCCACTTTTTATTTAAACAGGTGTTCTAGAAAGTAAATATTCTAGTGGAGGAATTTCACCAGGTATTCCTCTCAACACTGACAACTACCAGATATTAAACTCTCCTTGCAGGGAAGATACCACTGTAAAAAACGACAATGTATGAAAAACAGAAAAGAAAATACTGGAGACATGCCAAGCTACATCTAGGCTGCAGAATAGATGTGTTCCTAATCTATGATGACTTTTCAATGTGTTGTAAAAGGATCACAAGGTTCCTGTGCAAATGAACATCATCTTTAATCAAAAGACTACTTGTTTTTTTCAAGGAGGGCTTGTTTTTCCTGATTTAATGTGCAAGCCTGCTCTTCTCCCAAAATGAGAATGCTCTTCTAAATTAAATAAAACAAAATAACCCACAAAAAACTCTTATAAAACCATGAAACACCTGAACAACAGTTATAATATCTGAAGATGCTGCCTGTCTCAACTAAAATGGAAGTCATCTGGACTTTTACTACTTCACAGCCTCGAGAGAGCGCTCTAAAAATTTTTTTTTCCATTTCCCCAGTGATGCAAAAATATCTCATTTATCCCTTCAGAGTTATAAGGCTTCAAAAAACAATACCTTTAATTTAAGTACAAATACCATGCCTCTAAGACCCCCAGCCACTGGAACAGTCAAAGATTTCATGAAAAGCTTTCATTTAAAAAACCCAACAAAACAACAAAACAATATTCATGTTACCATAATCCTTTAATTTCTTAAAGAAAAAACACTGAAGGGGGTATGTCAAGGTTGTTCCATCAAGTTGAAATATTAACTCAGTATGTCTTAGTTCCTACTTTCACTGTAAGTTTACCTTTAATCTGCTGTTTCATATTTGGTAACAAAATAAAATACTAAATATGATTTATTTATTAAACTGTCTCCAAGTCTTCTGATTTTTCTCTGGCAATGTCAAATTAGTAGAATAAATCTTAAATGGAAGTAGCATTTCCTTATCTGCAGACTTGACAATTTGACTGAGGACAAACTTTTTTCTTAGGACAAAATTTTTTCAAGCATGAATATCTCACAAGTAGAAGGCATCTGTATAAACCTCACAGATTTGCATCCCCTATGGGTCTCCTTCCTGGCCATTCTGCAACAACACCATCAAAAAAGTCTAAAACAATACCTGTAGCATCCCTGCAAAGGAAACACTCATCTTTTCTTCTTTTGAACAAATTACTTAGATGATGAAGGGAAATTACACTGCCTAATTCAGCACAAGTTTGATCTTCAAACCCTTATTGTTCTGCTAAAACTGCCTAACCAATGAAATATAAATAACCCATACTTAAATGGTTTTTTTACATTTTCTTTCTCATATATAGCCATATAAGTTCTAGTGCATGTGTTTAAAAACAGGTGGAAAAAACCCAAAAGATTTTATTTTAATAAAGAAAATTAATGGATGAAAAATTAATCTTTTAAACCAATGAATCAAAGGCCTTAGTCATGTTTCTCTGGTCCAGAACATAAAGGAAAAGCTAACAAATTCATTCCACTTTGACATGGAAATTTATTTTTCCTCATTTTCATAATTTAAATGTTTTACAGATACATAGTGGTGTAAAAACTACAGTTTTTAAAATATGTATTTTATCAACTCTCACACCATGCAGGTGAAAATGCTTTTTTCTCTGTGGGCTTTCATCTCGAAGAAAATAATAAAATTTTCAATGTTTTTGAAGTTTCCATTAATTATTCCTAGAGTTGTTTGTGGGCATTTTGAGTGTAAGCCATTCTGCCTCTCCCATTTGCAGACCATTCTGCCTCTCCCATTTGCAGAAGACTAGACTGACCCATTTGTGATTTTCCCATTTCACAGACTTACTGCACCAGTGAAGGAAAACTCCTCTTTAATACTATGCTTTTTTTTTTTTTTTTTTTTTTTTTTGAGTTCTAATCAATAAAGCAAATGCCTTTAAAAAAATTTACAGCAAAATAAAATTTTATTCTAGGATGTTTTACATTTCATTGTCTAAAATGTTAGACTGTGTTTACATTTTGGCCATTACAGAGCTGACTAAATATATTGCCTAAGCAATAACTGCAAGAGAGTCAAGAGTGCAGTTACAGCTTTTGCAAGATAAATCTTACAGAAAACAAAACATAAATAAGAAACAATTCTGTGTGGGAGTCTCTACAGAGGAAAAAAATTAATGCCCACACACGAAGTGCCTTGTAGGCCCAAGTATTTCTCATTGTTAAACCAAAGCTTTATCTGACACCACATACAAGTTATCATTTGGCACATCAGCTCTGCAGGACTTTTGTTGACAGAAAATTTTAGTACTGGTGTATGCTTATAATTGCAATGGCCTAAAGGAGCTATGCAGGTTCTTGGCATAGGAAGAAAGGAAAATTTCTCCAAGAAACCAATTTCTCCATGAAAGTCCATCCTCCCCAGGGAATTTGTACTCATTAATTAGAGAATAAAGAGTGTAACTTCATATATACCACAGATATATGTGATAGAATTTTGGAAATCTCAAGAAAAGTCTGCACATTTCCTTAATTAAAAATAGATCAGGTATTTGAAAAATGAACCTGACATGAAGGTGAAATAATCATGTTATAACTGAATAAGAGAAATTATTCCTGTTACAATAAAAGTTGTCAGAGCTGTTTGGTATTAAAAAAAAATGGAATTAACTAATGAAACTACTAAAGGACTGCATGAAGTGCAAGATATTTACAGCAGAATTAATCACAAGAGCATCCAACACCTCAGTTCTTCTCACCACCACAAGTACATCACTAGGTACTTCCACAATGGGGACTACTTGAGTGGAAAAACCTGTCCCTTGGAGAGGCCTGAATTGCTTCCTCAGGGAAATGCTGACATGACAGAGTATTTAGGACTTTTTCAAAGAATATATCCATCAATATTAAACTACTTCTAACATCATCCTGTCTTGTGACAACTTCAAAGGGAACATCAACCATGAGAGAGTCGGTGGTACCCTGCAGAGTGAAGGCAAACCCGCCCCAAGTTGCTCCCCCAGCTTAGTGCACATCTCTCCATACCTGGGACAGCCAGTGCCCCCCAAACCCATAAATACAGAACCCTGGCTGAACTCCAGCACCCAGCCATGGGACTCTTTCACCAAAAGTCTTCAGGATCCTTCAAAACCCTTCTCAAAGTTTGTTACCATCATCCTTCTCCTACTAATCTTGTCAAGTTCCACAAGCTATAAAATTGCTGCCTTTACTCCAATAAATAAGCACTTTATAGCTCTCTCTTCCAGGAACAGATTCTCTACATCACTGGTACTAGTTCTCACTCTGGACTGTCTGAATGATTTGTATCTAACTAAAGCCCAAGCAGTTGTTCTCAGCTTGAATTCAGCTTTGAACTCAGTTGTTTATCCCTCTGCTCTGAAGAAGAGTTTGACTGCCTGAAGGCTCACTGAAAGTCTAGAGAATCGACATTTCACTATTTGATACTTTACATTTAAAAGAAGCAAAGAAGATATAAAAAAATAAGTAATTCTCTTTACATTAGGAATTTAGGCAACACAGAGTATGGTAATGGCACAGCACCAAATTTTATTTTGGTAGCTGATTAGGTATTACATGAGGTTATTAATTTTGTTTAAGACTGGAATGGGAAATGGTGTCTGTTTCCAAAGAGCACATTTATTTTACTTTTAATTCTTAAGTTTTGGGGTTTTATTCTTATGCAGCACATTAAAAAAACCCACAGCAATATCAAATTCCAACGTACCAATATACACTCCTTAAATTTCTGAAGACTGCAACATTCAAATATGTCACCAAGAAATCAGTGAATTCACAGGCTGCTTCTCCAAATATTTCCAGCATCACAGACCAAAAAACTCAACTTTTTAGTGTAAAAACACTAAAAGCACTGTTAGGAATTTTCCTCTCAATTTGTGTTAAGTGACATACAATTATTGTTACAGAAACCTCTCCAATGTTTAACTCTAGAAACATTTCTGGTTCATTACTGGTTTAAGTTTCTAGTTTTTATAACCCTCCCTCTTTATTTTGCACCTGTTCTAGAAGGAACAAATGTAACATCTTCAGTCTCCCACAGGTAGGGAAGTCATCTAAACTGTTTGCCGCATAAATGGCACTCTTTGAGCTGCCCATCCTGGGTTCCTGTTGAAGTCAGAGGACAAAACCAGGTATGATTTATATAATTTCAATATATGTACCTGTAAAAGTCACAGGAATTTTGTTCTGTATGTGCCAGCCTCTCTCCATACACAGTCTAGGTGAAGATAAGCTGCTTACTGTGCATTGCAAATATCAACTGAGTGACAGATGTCACAGGAAAATGTACCACAACAACAGAAGACATTCAAAAGTAAAAACAAAAATATATAAACCAGGTACATGGAAGGGGAAAACATACTAACCTGGTTCTGCTTTCTTTGCTCTTGCATGGCTTCTGAAACAGCCTGGGCAATCTTCTCTCGGTGACTAGCACGTTCTGCTTCCCAGAGTTTTCTTTCTTCTGCGTGAATCTTCTCCATATTTCTCCTCTCATCCTCTACTGCTTTCAGAACAGCTTCTTGCACTACTTCTTTTTCAGCCTGTGAAACAGATCAGGCACAATTAGATGAGCAACACACCCAACCTGAATGACTAACTCATATACTATATCACTTTCTTCTAATGAGGTCTATGAGCTGACAAGATATGGGATGTGAATATTTTAACTTCTGAACTATGAAGTTCAATTTATCTTGTGGTGCTACCAAGCAGTACTACCTCTGGGCAATGACTAGTTTGCTTAACACACACACACAGAGACACACACACATACACACTACACACTACACACACACACACACACACAAACTCCCCAAAAACCCAGTAAAACCCATACAATAGTAGGCACATCATGGCCCTCCCTTGATACTCCCATGTGAGAGAGATTCCTGCTCTTAACTACAAATATCTGAAGTACAAAATCTGTCCCACCATCTTCTGCACAAAAATTAGCCAATATACAGTTAAAACAAATGTGTCTTCAGTCCCAAAGCTCCTTAGACATGCTACAAGAACTACTGTTTTAGTTCCTCCCCTAATCATTATATTCAACCATTATCTGAAATCACTGAGAATTTGAAGCCAACAGCTCCACATATGCTTAGCCACACAAATACATATATCAGCAAGACAACCACTGCATCATATCTACAAATAAATCATGGTAAACTGAAGTTCAAAGGAAGCAAACATGGACTTACGAAACTTAATCACAAGTCCCTCAGTTTTAATAAGCTTTTTAAAAGCTTATAGGTCATTCCTATGCCCCTTGGAGGTGGTATGGAACAAGTCAAATCAAGTCATCAAAAGCAAAAAATACTGTAATCATCAGATACCTCCACTTCCAACTAAAGCCGTTTCTTTCAATTCATTGGAACTTCATTTTCCACTTAGATATTAAAAATATGATAATTAAATTGGGTTCTTTTATTATACACACATTTTCCTGTATCTATCAACCATGTAAGAAATGTTTGTGGTACTACTGAATGTTAGTCAGTGAGGTGCTCAGCCAGTATTCATATACTACACAAAAAAGACATACAGAATACATAGCCTGATACTGTGCTAGGTAATACACACCACTAGCTTCCTCAGATCATGTACATGCAACTGAACTTTTGTACTGGATTCTACATCAGTATTAAAAATTAATTCTGCCTTAATATTTACAAAATTATTGCTCTAACACCAATGCACTTACCAGTGAAATAGACAGGAGAAATCATATTTAAAAACTGACTAGTCATTTTTAGCCAAACATCAGCTTATATAAAATAATTTAAAACTTGTTAAACTATCTCTGTTTGTATATGATTTTGAGAATAGTTCTCTCCTCATTGAAGACGACCATATTTAATGAAAGTTAAATAAGAAATGATAATTATCTGTTAAGATCATCAGTTGACCCTGCTACCCAGCTCTTCAAATCAAGATGCACTGATGTCAAAACACCACAAAAACAGATATTTAGGTAACAGCAACAACTGAAACTGCAATATTGTGACTTCTTGTTATAAACAATTCAGAGGCTATTGTCCAAGAGAAGGAAGCTACATCTCTGTATCAAGGCATGGGATAGAGCAGATATGTTCATTTTCAGTAGAACCAGCTTCTTCTTAACACAGATGAGAACACAGAGCTTGATAAATATAGTTATGAAACAAAAGTGAGTGTCTGAACTTGGTGTTTCTAATGATACACATGGAATCCACATTGCACATCCACTTATTAATGAGAGATACCTTTGCAGCAGCTGCCAGAGCCTCCTTGGTTCTCTGTCTTTCTTCATCCAAACATTTGTCCAGCACTTCCTGTAAATGTCATGAAAAATTAAACTGCAATAGATAATAAAGGAGTGGCTAAAAATAATTTCAAACAGTCAAAGTGCTGAAGAAAGCTTCCTCTTCCTGACAGTAATTGTGACAGAATAATTCCCAATAAAATCCATTATGCTGATCTCTACTTTTTTGGTAAACAAAAGCAATACCTTGTGCTTTTGTGACTGCTGCATCATAGCTTCTTCTATCTTTTCTGATAACACTTCCTTTTCTGCTTCCAAAATATCAAGAAGTCGCTGATGCTATTGGGAGAAAAAAAAATCGTATTTTGGTAACCACAGCCAGTGAGTAAAACAGACAAGAAGAATTCATCCAAGACACTTAGACTTGTCAGTTGCTCACAAAATTACTTAAAATGTTGATTCAGTTCAATTATATTCACAGCACTCCTTTAAGCAATTTCATGTAATGGAAAAAATTACAATATTAAGAAATATTTACTTTCCTGAATAATTAATTTTTCCTTTCAGTCTACAAATTATTAGGAAAAAAGTTGAAAAATGAATCACTATGTAAAAGCAACACTTACACAAGTGATAAAGGTGGTCTAAGCAACGCCACATTTTATTTCATTTAAACAGTTGCAGAATTTAAATCAGTCTTGCACTGC
The DNA here is from genome assembly GCF_963662255.1 of Cinclus cinclus. Taxonomy (NCBI): domain Eukaryota; kingdom Metazoa; phylum Chordata; class Aves; order Passeriformes; family Cinclidae; genus Cinclus; species Cinclus cinclus. Next base: position 22,802,203 of record NC_085049.1, on the reverse strand, counting down.
CTCAGTTGTACACACAGAGTAGATGAGAAATGTATTTCTTTCAACCATTTGTGATATCATGACCCTCGAGAGCCAGGAAATGTGAACAAATGAGAATGGTGCTTTCGTGTCAATTCCTTGTAATCCTAAACATTTTTTCAGGGAGAGAATGAAATCTGAAGTGACCACATATTCTATATGCAGATATAGGACTGTTCATAATCACAATCCATTTATTTTTCTCTGTATCAAGTAAAGAATTTGCAGGATGTGGGTTTGTCTCTAAGCCGTTTCCCAAGGCAAAATTTATGCCTGGAAATAATTCATGCTATGTATTTGTCATGATATAATTGCTAGCAAGTCAGTACATTTTTTTACAAGTTATTTAAGAGATGATCTATTATAACCTGAAAGTGCACTATCAATACAGTAATGTTTTACAAGATCACCAAGAGGAAAGTGTTACAGTACTGTTTTATAATAATATAAGTGTATAAAACAAATGTAAAACTTGTACACAGTTAAGTAGGAAAATCCCCCTTTGACCAGCATATCTAAGAAACAGTCATTTCTATTTCACAGATTTTGTTATGTTTTAATTTCAAGTGTCTCTAATGGCAGCTAGAAATACATTACCAAACTGCAATACTATGTTCTGAAAAATATTTTTTCTTTTGAAGAATAGAAAACTTTTAGACTGCTTTATAAAGTAAAACACCTATCTGCCCTTCCAGGATAAACATGTAAAGAGGCATTTCCTTGTGAATTCACTTAAAATAGGTCTGAATGTGGCAGACATATTCTAATGGAAAACACCTGTGGAAGGAGTAGCAAAATTCACATCATGTTTATACTTAATGACGTATAACTCGCTTTCCTTGTGTTGTCAGACATTAGCTTTAACTATCAGGGTACTTACAGAAATTACATTTTCCCAGTAACTCAAAGGTGAAACAATAAATGGATTTTATTAGTTAAATTCTCTCCATGACTCTTCACTCACCTAACTGCACAGGTTACAAATATGTTATTTCACAATGACACAATATAAAAACAAACACATGCAAATATTTTTGCAGACATATGCCACAAATCCAAGTTTAGTAATCCTGTCAATCAAAATTACAGGAGATTCTAAGGAGAGTTCCTCATCTTGAAAGCACCTGCAATAAAATGGAGGTCAGTTTGTTCAGTAAAGTGAGACTTTCTAGTTTAAGCCTGGCAGGCAGTGAATTCCACCTTGACTCTGACCGTAAGATTTTCAGGTTTTATATGAAGACTGTCCGTCGGATTTCTGGGTTACCTGTATCCACATTTCAAGTTGCCACAACAAATCCAGCTACCAAATGTATTTTGGTACATTCTCAATGGAACCAAACTTTTCAGCTTCTAAACTCCAGAAGAGTTTTAAAATTTTATTTTCCATGTACATATAGCAAGGCATTCAAGCCTATCGTGGAAGTCCAGGAATGCAGATATTTGAATTAATACACTATAGAACATGTACACATGGCCAGTGGAGAAAATCAATGTCAGTCCTCCCGATGATGAAACAGTTTGATGACCACAGCACTTCACACAATCTAAATGTCCATGCAGAATTAACTTCTCATGAACCTGTCAGGGACCTGCAATCCTGAAAAATACAGACATCACAACCAAAGCTTTAACTACAAAAATTACTCTAACTACAAAAAAATTGCTGAGTAAGTGAACAATTAAAAAGAAACCTGAAGGCTGCTGTGACTGCCATGTGATTACTTTGATTGAGTTAGGCTCTCCAATCTCCCTGGTAGACAAGAAAATCTATATGGTATTGCATTTGGAATTCTATGGAATTCACAGAAATTCAGCAAGAACTTAATGAAGAATTGCATCTGTTTATAAAAACATGTTAGTTCATATTTTTCAAGTACCAGAGGTAAGGATTTATAAGGACATTTAGAAAGCTTTCCTATGTTCTTACAAATAAAAATCTTAAACACAAATACAAACCCTATTAGGTTTCAAAATAGAAGCTAATAATTTCTGTCATAATTCAATGCACAATAAATAGTATCATTGCTTCTCATGGAAATACAGAATTTATAATTTCAATACTGTAAGTCCATTGTGAATAGTTTGGTATGTCCTTTCCTGTTGTAATATAAATGCTTATTCACATGGAATAATCCTTCCATAGATGATTACCTTCATATCTGAACTTCCAAAAGATCATTTATCATCACAAATATTGTAACAGCTGTCCATACAACCCAGTAAAGCAAATTCTCTTGTATTAGTTCCAGATAAATACCTTGGAGAACTGTTTATTTGGCTTCAGAATCTATATTTGGCCAGTCTTGTTTTTCAGAGAGAAATATACCTTAAGCTATTACATTACATAAATTACATTAAAAAATGTGTAAATGGAAATGAAGAAAACAGAATAAAATATTATGTGAACAGCTTCTCCCTCAAATAGGTCTTGAGTCCAGAAAACCCTTATGACATAATTAGTATGGGTACAACATCAAAGCTTCCATTCTGTATGTAATTAATATGCAATTTAATTACTAAACAAGAATGTCTTGTTTTTTTTCTTTTTTTTTTCACAGTACTATGCCCCACAGCAGTGTTAGTCCTCATATAGAGGCACGGAATGTCCTGGAAAGCTGAACTAATTAAAATGATGAAGAGTGATCTTGGTACTATTATTAATCAATTTTCTAGAAAAAAAATGCATTTGAATGCATCCCAATTCCTTATTTCAGAAGCACAGATCTTTCAAAGGCATATTCAGGGATCTTGGTAATGCATATCACTTGAGCAGGAAATCTGGGAAGTTATGGATAGAAAAGGCTTCTGTCAACAAAGAAACTTTAGTTATTTCTGCATAATGACAGCATTCAGACAGACTTTGAAAAAAAAAAGCTGTAATTCAAATAAAGTTATTAATGATTGTATCAACAGAATTCCAAGCTGTTAGTTTAAATGGCTATGCATCACAAGCTGTTCTAACCCTTCTGGAACTATTCTTTAGTCTGGGACTAAAAGATTTTAAAATAATCCATGTACCTTTTTAAGTAGAAATTATAGAGAAGCATTTGGTACATGGAATTTCTAGACATACAGAATGACTTTAGAGTCTGGTACTAAATGCTCACAGTGAACTTTACATACAACCAGTGCTTCCTCAGTTGATCTTTCAGACAAATTTATTGAAGGGAATTGATGGTTAAAAAACAAACAAGGAGACAGTTTCATTTCAGCATGTTTGAGAGCTTTCAAGTGTCCTTGTATTTTTAGCTAACAGGAGATAACAGGAAATTTTAAATTTATCTTGGCTTGTATATTTTTGTTGAGCTATAGTAAAGGCCTCTGAACAATAGGCATCTGCAGAATTAAAGACCATATCTCTTGACTTAAATGGCTACAGCTAAGCAGCTTTATCTCACAAACCCCTTTTCACCAGGAATTAAAGCCAGACAAAGGGTGGGAATTATATGAAACTCATTCGGCATTTGCAGTTTCCACAGGTAGAAATTATCAACATGTTCATGTCTCCCAGACAGTATTAAAGGAATAATGGAAGAGCATTGAGATTTCAGGTAGCACTCTGAGTTATATATACACTGAACTCTAATTCCCAAGCAATGGAGAGGCCACTTTCTCCTGGCAACTGTACCTGTCAAGAGCACACTGCCTGTGCTTCGAAAAGTAAACCTAAAAAATGCTTTCAAGGCAGAGTGATCTGTCTCCTGTAAGTAGAATAATGAGTTCATCAGACCTAATGGTCCTGTGAAAAGTAACCAGGTATCTTCCAGGTTTCCTGTGAAAGTTAGGATGGTGAGTTACAGACAGAGGAGGCCTTAAATTTGGAAAAAAAGCAATTAACCCCTGCAAGGACCCAGGAAGGTTTTAAACAGAAGTTGAGGTGATGGTCTCTTTTAATAAACAATCTAAGAAGCAGAAAACAGGTAAAAAACCAGTCTAAATATGTTGGAACTTTGAATCCAATTATTCAACTGTTAATAAACAAATATACCTTACTTGAGTTCCTGGAATGAAGAGCAAAGATGGCAACTGATAAAAAGTGTCAGCTGCAGAAATGAAAACACGGTGTGTGAACCAGTGAGGGACAAAATAAATGTCAGTGAAAGCTTCACTTTGGAGCACCAGGGAAATTTTCACCCCGTGTAAATTAGGCTGCACATTCACACTGTGTGTGTATCTATCAGGCACAGCAAAGAGTTGAACACTATGTAGAGATATTCAGATCTAAAAAACCTTTAGCTTATGTACAATAAATACTACAGCTCTTTAATACGTCACTTTACCCGATTTCCATAGCCTAGCACTCTCACTTAGACTTCTTTCCAACAAAGCTGTAATTTACCTCCTTTTATTCCTTAGACAGGGAGTGTAGGGTGAAGAGTGCAAAATTCTGAGTTGTAAAATTCTGAATTGCAAACTGTCTCATGACATGATGGCCCAGTATAACATAGGAAAGAGGTTTCCAAAAAAAACAGAAGAAAACCCCCAAACTTTTATAAAAAGTTATATTCCACAGTGGAGAGAAACACTAGTATTTCTACCCTACCCTCTGGAAAGTAGCATGAGAGGGTCAAGAAGACTCTTGTGAAAATCAGCTTAAAACAAAATGCATTCAAAAATAGGTTATAATGTTTTCCTCCCTTCTCTAGGCAATGGTTCCAAATGAAAATCGTTTGATGTAGATTCAAATATAAATACAGAGGTCCTGTGGTTTTCTTGATTCCTGTAAAAAAGAAATCAAAAAAATCTTTCTTTTTTTCCTGGAATGTGAGTCAGAGAAGACATTGTAAACAGATTCAATCACAATAGCAACTAGTCGGACTTCTTTATTATTTTTATATATTACATTTATTTCTGAAGAATCATGAAATTTTTCTTTCAGGTAAGCATCATTTGAAGGATTACATAGAAGATATTACACTGACTTATGGGGTGAATGAAATAATGAATGAAATACATTTTACAGCTAAAATGATGCATTAAATCTATCAATAACTAATTCTAACTTAGTGCAGTTATAATTCCTTGCATATTCCTATTAATCCTAAACTCCAAATTTAAAGTCAAACAAACAAACAAAAAAAGGGTGCCTCGCATGAACTGAAATGCTTTTTTAATATTAGAAATTTTTAAAAATTTCTTTCTGAGTCCTGTACTGTTTCATTTAAAAGAAAATGTGTATAGGACTTTGTCCATAAACAAAAATACATTTATTTTGCTATAGTAATGGACATCCAATTTATGTTTCTGCAGATTGGTTCCTTCTCAATATTGAGTAAATCATCATGCATGGATCACCAAATTTGGCAGGGATTAATTCATTCTGTTAGCCGCTATGCATAGCTTATGTAAAAGTAGTCAGATAATAATTCAAAAATAAAACAGCAAAGAACATCAGAGAACAACCAAAGTTAAAATGACTATCCTAACACTAAAAAGGAAAAAGAGGCCTTGCATTAATCGTTGTATGACTGCAACAAGTTACTGGTGTTTCCCTGTTCCATAGATCTTTCATCTGAAGAAACAATTGTCACACACCAAAGAAATCATACTTGGAACCTTCTTTTAATGCCATCATTATCAAAACCAGTATATTGAGACACTCATATGTCTAATTCACCCTCAGTGAAAGACCAGTTCTCCTGGTCTTCAGTATCTACTGAATTTTTTAATCTAATGAAACTGCATTGTAGTTATTTGTTTAATAGAGAAAAACACAATAATGTCATCTGCAATACTGGGGGTCTTTTGTACCTTCATAATATATGGACATAGAATCATCCTTCTCCCTCAAGACTTGGGGAAAATTATTATCAGGAACATTAGCAAATGTTTCAGAACTTCATTCATCAGCATGAAAAATAAAACACTGGGAGGCTTTTTAAGAATTCAACACTTCAAATGTGTTCACCTATTTTAAAATAAACTTTCTTAACTCATAAAGTTCTACTTTTATTTCTGTCTCTCATGAAGGGATCTAACAGTAGGAAGAAATAACACAGGTCATGGGAAACATTATTATCTATGTGAGAGGAAGGTGACATAACAAAAAATACATCATGATTTTGTAATGTTATCAAAATATTCCCATTTCTACATCCTATTCAAAATATTATCCTGGGGACAAAGGTTACCTTATTAAAATACTAATAATGGTTTTCTGCTCCTCTAAACAAGGCTGCCTACATTTAACAGCATTTTCTCTTATACTGCACCTCTTCAGCACTGCTAAGGTCTGCCTATGTCAAATGACAAGAACTGGTAACTGCAACTGGTTTCTAACACTGTCCTCACTATCTGTGGCATCTTAAGTGTTTGGCAGTGCAAGGTGGAAAATCTGTCCGCAGAATTCCAACATCTGGTACATATTTCCACTTCCTCAAATTATAACTTATTACTGCATGGTTGAACAGTATCTTTTTGCCAGTTTGTGGTCCAAGTGTCTAACAAAGCAGCAAAGCTTTTCCAAGAGACAGCTCAGGAATCAGCAAAACATTATTACATGAGAAAAGCTAAAACAATGTAAATATAAAGAAAAATTGTAATAGTGGTAACAAAATAACTAAGGATAGGCTTGTACTCAGGGTTCCACTCGGCAGCATACAGTGAGTGCACAAGCTGTATCATTTGAGGTACATCAGAGGATGAAATTAGGTTTAAAACATTTTGCTGCATAAGTACTTCATTGTTTTTTATAAATAAAGTAGGAAGATCTATAAAGGCATCTAATAATGAAAATACTTTTCTTGGGAAGCATACATAGTAATAAACACCATTAAAAATTCAACATACTTCAACTGCTAGGGATACAGAGATAAAGCAACTTTATAAAAATATGACAATAATAAAAAAGTATCAATTACTTCTTTTATTTTGTGATCTAATGCATTTCCCAACCCATATGAGTTCTCCACAAATTGCTCCATTTATCAGGAAGAAATAAAGGAAATTAACTCCTAAAATAAGACCAATGTAAACAGCAAAATATTCAATAATGGAAGACAGCAAAACAGAACAAACCCATTTTTTTCAACTACAGCTGACAAAAAAATAACCGAGGAGAAAAATCATTCTATATTACTTAGTTGTTCAGAGTATCAACAAGAGTTGAGGGCATAAATTCCTAACAAGTAGTGAAGGTTTGAAGGTTACAAGTTATATAAGCAAATGAGAGAAAGGGAAAAAAAAATCACTCTAAAGAGGTACTTTCAAATGCCACTTGACAAATCCAAGGAACCAAATGTAAATTCTGAATAGGATTTTTGGTGGAGATGCTAAAAGTATCCTGGCTGAATTAACAGCTCAAAAGGACTGCAAAGTCAACCTCAAACTGGCCTATGAAAGTAGGCATATTGAAATCAGGTTAGAGAACTCTGGTAAGGGTTTATATTAAAAAAAAACACCACCAAACAGTTATTTCTGGTATGATTTTTCATGGAATGGCAGAATCACAGAATGGGTCAAGATGGAAGGGACCACAGTGGTCCCACAAGTGGACAACATCTGGTCCCACTTCCCTCCTCAAGCAGAATAAATCCTGAAAAAAAATTCAGAATTCAGGAAAAACAAGCAAGCAAACAAACAAAAAGCCATCCCAGCACAGGAAAAGCAGATTCTTGCCCTTTTCATTTTGATTCTCTCTAGATACATGGAAATGAAGGAGGTATTAGAAATTCAGGAATAAATTTCTCACATTTGCCACACAATTTTAATCAATCCGGGCTTTTTTGTAAGTTCTGAGGAAGTGTAACTTTGCTCTTGGCAAAAGAGCAGCAGACCTGAAAAGACATAACTAGATGAATTATGTGAAGGTGAATTACATGAAAATGAAACAGGAAGAACTGACTGGAAGTACTTGGTTTTGAAGGGACTGAATAAACAAATATTTCTACAGCAGCAAATGGCAAGATTTCTGGGAATTGAGAGAAAATGCCTGAAGAAGGGAACATGGTTAGTACACAAAATAATTTCCAAACCTATCATAGTTGGAGTTATTGAACCCTAAAGGTTATGCCCATCGCAGTGCTCATATTTTCAGCCTGCAAGTCTTCAGGATTACTACTCTCACTGCAAAAATTTGGCCAGTGTCTCCTAAAAATGCAAATATTCACAAGACTCTTAGAATCTACTTTGCATATGGTCCCTTCAAGATCAGGCATTAAAAAATTTCACAATTACTACCACCAGATGGGAAAAACACAGCCTCTTTCCTTAATGAGAGGATAAAACCATAATCAAAGTTCATAAAATAAGCATTATTAGAGGCACATTTTGAGTACCTATAAAAGCAATTATTGGAAATCAAAGAAAATTATATCTCCTGTGAAATTAAGTTTCTGATTGAGGTAAACATTTTTCCTGGTATACAAACAATCACTGTAAAAGAAAAGGACTTTCTAGCAGTTGTCAGGAGACATACTGGTACTTTTCACTAAAGGTTAAGTAAAACACGTAAAAATGAATAATCCAGCTACTAGAGAAGTAAAGACATCCCATCAGTTTGTGACTACTGTCACACCGGTTTTCTGCTTGTCCACAGACTTCCTGAAAGCATCACCAACCTTTAAAGATGGGCTCCAGCCAAGGGAACTTTTATTCTGACTGACCTTTCAGCAGTTGTTTCCATATTGAAGATAAACCAGTAGTTCTCTGACTGAGTCTCAAAGAGACAGAAGATTTCATGCCACAGAACTACTATTTATCATACAAATGACAGCCAACATCATGATAGAGTGGAAACAGCATTAAAGACATGGGGGGAACTCTAGTTGTCTTAAATGCTGTTCCATCTACAAATGTGAGACATTTTGTATGTACATGTAAAAATACGAGACAGAAATGCTTCACACACATAAAATCATAATGAAAAATAACTGCTGTAGGGTTTTAAGATTTTATTTTACCTTAATGTAAGATCGATGACTGTTTCAAGAAGAATAAAAAAATGTACCTTTCTCTGGGCACATTTTAATACCATCTGCTTTGATTGAACAGTAATAGTAATTCAAGTAATAGAATTGCTTTACTACTGAATAGTAAAATTACTGAGTAGTTTTAAAATTCAGTAATTCTGAGTACTACAAAAAATCTCTTCAAAAGTTTGTTGATTGTTTTTCAGCATTTATTTTCACACAGCACATGAGTAAAACCACAAGATCACAGCTGCTGTTCATTTTCAGAAGGCAACATCAAAGATTTGCGTCTCAGAAAAAGAAAAAGACGAAATTTGTGATTTTCCAACTTATAAAGAACTGGTATGTTTTCTACTGGCATTTTCTGATATCATACAATTCTAGAAAAACAAAATAAAATATTCAGTAGATTACATGACTGATTTCTGGCACAGAAAAAAGCCAGTTCTCTTTGTCCTGTTCATTGATGGAGGACTGCATGACACTGGTGCCCCTGAACGTGCCACAGGAATGCCTGATTTGCTTTTTGAAATGTTGACATCATGAAATCACAGAATGGCTTGGGTTGGAAGGGACTTTGGAAGTCATCTTGATCCACCCTCCTGCCATGGGCAGGGACACCTTCCACTGTCCCAGGTTGCTCCAAGCCCCATCCAGCCTGGCCTTGGACACTTCAGGGATGGGGCAGCCACAGCTTCTCTGGGAAACCTGTGCCAGGGCCTCAGCACCCTCACAGAGAACAATTTCTTCCCAATATCCAATCTAACCCTGCTCTCTGTCAGTGTGAAGCCATTCCCCCTTGTCCTGTCACTCCAGGCCCTTGTCAAGAGTGTCTCTCCATCTTTCCTGTGGGCTCCCTTCAGGCACTGGAAGGCCACAGTGAGGTCACCCCAAAGCCTTCTCCTGTCCAGACTGAACAATCCCAATTCCCTCAGCCATTCCTCCCAGCAGAGCTGCTCCATCCCTCTGATGCCCTTGGTGTCCCTGCTCTGGGCTGGCTCCAGCACTTTCATCAAACTCAACTGGTAGCACATAACAAAACCACTTGAAGGAAAAGAAGTGTGAAAATAAACACAAAACTATATATTTAAGAATATACGTGTTCAAAAAGAACAAAAAGCATACCACCCATTTCTCAGATCTTTCAACAAAATTTTGTAAGTAAAATCTGCCAGTATAAATCATATTTAATTAAACCTGATAGCTCAACCTCAAGCGCCCACACTTTTCTATTTGATTAGGCTTCAAAATCCCAGCTGTACATTACAATTAGAGGTGAAAAACCTCAGTTGTATTGTATGAGAAATGACTTGGAAGTTAGTGAACAAAATTTACACTTTTTCTGGCATGCAAAGGGGATGTTAAATGCAGACATGACATGAACTGGGTGCTGTGTTTGGTTGTAACCACTGTCCTGTCCTATGACCAAGAAGAGTTCTTTAAATTGTCAGGTTCTCTCCAGGTAAATCTGAACCTCTTCAACATGTTTCCACACTTCTGTTCCATTTTTGGGGCTCTGATGCAAATCTGACTGATCACAGGTGCAAGTTATTGCTCAGTCTGTAAGAATAATCTCAAAAAATCTTGCTATGACATTTCTGTATTTCATGAGGTTTATTCCTTTTTAACATTCAGAAAGTGATTTCAAGTTAGAAAATGTTATGTTCATTTCAAAAACACAAAACATTTTTTTAAAATTCATTTTTACCTGCTCTTAGAGTTTTATAGCAAATATTAAATAAATGCAATTCTATGCAATAATCTCACTCATGATCCAATCAATTTCTCAACATTATTACATCTTTCCTTCATACTGTTTACACAGATGCTTATATGTTTAACACACTTTTGCAATAGGTGTTAATTGATATGGTTAGAACAGTCAAATGGTCAAAAAACACTTCTGAAAATGGTGGAGTGTTTCAAGGGGACCTTTGATGTATTTAGGTCTAAGATACTCTACAAAAAAGGAAAATAAATATTATCTTCTGTACTTCTTGCAGAATTGTTGCTAACAGTACTTAAAAGGTAACTTAGTTGCAAGATAAACAACTCCAGTGGGCTATTAACAAATGAACTTCTTGGTTTTTAAGCTTCCATGCTCATGGTCAGTATTATTTTGATTCAAGAGCTGTACTTCAGTCAAACCAAGATCTTATTGATGACAAACCAGCTTGACACTTTTCAGATGCCCATCACTAATTATGCTGATCTCAAATACTTCCTGTGCAGTGTGTGACTTTCACTGGAGTCATGCTAAATGATGCAATTTAGGTGATTGATGTGTGTATACATAAATATATATGCATATATATGGATATTTCATAACTCCTCACAGCTTTTTATTTTTAGGTAAGATTTCTATGGAATCAAAATAGGTGTGGACAACACATGTTTTTGTCTACCATCTAAGAACCATCTCAAATTTGCACCAAAAATTCATGCAAATCCCACACAGTCAAATCCTGTATTTAACTACATAAATTAAAATAATTGAAGGGTTTCTCTGAGACCACAGAAAATGGCAGCTGTTAAGAAGTAAGTATTAAGTTGCTCTGAGACTTTTTCTCAGTTCTATACTCTCCTTGAATCTGTTCTAAGCAGGCTCCAGTGTTACAGAACATTTTCAATCCCAACAGATGAAGAGTCCTTATTTATTTAGCATTTCTAAATTCTTGTGTTTAGTGGTATGCTGAGGAAATAAGGTGAGACATGGATCATTTTCTTTGGGGATCATATATGTTAATATTTTTTTCAAACAGTAAAGAGGTGAAACTAAAAAGAAAATAATGGAAATTCTTGAATGTGCACATCCATACCTGAGCATCAAGGAGCTCTTCACATTTGTGAGAATGCTTTTCAATGGTTAATATATACTGCTTTTCAATAGCTGCTTCTTGCTGCTGAACTGTAGATTGTAGCAGCGCCTGCAAAAAAAGGCATAAAATACTCAACAAAGATATAACTGGGATGTTTATTGGTAACTACAGGTCCACTAAGACTCATCTACAACCAGAATGTGGAATGCTGTTATAAATTTGGAATGTGAAACGATTAAAGTACCTTTCCATGTAACACTACCTTGTTTTCAGTCATGGCTAACATTTTTTGGATCTCAGATTTCTTATACAGTCTGCCTAAAAGACAGCAGCATACATAAGAGAGAGAGAATTTCTCTTAAACATACTCAGTTTAGTGAGACCACACAAGAAGAGGAGAATATGAAAGCTGCTGGAGAAAAAAAAAAACCAAAAAACTGCCAGACATATTTCCCTGGCTGACAAAACTCCACATCCCCTCGGCACTGTGTAAGATCCCATGGGCCAAGCATGATCTTCACAACCACAAGTCAAGTAAAAGCAGATGGAAATTCTGAGTAACATAAAACATAAAAGAATGCCCCCCTCCAGGATGTTCACACTTGAATGTGAAGCAGTGGAAGTCAAAGTGTGGAAAGTCAAAGTACCAAGGCAGTAGCAAACAGCTGATGGGAGTAGGAGTTGTGAGCCTGTTTGTGCACATGCCTGAACTCACACAAGCTTGGCTAAGCCCTGCAGAACCTCCAGTGTCTGAATGCAGAAAGAGAAATAAAAAACTTGAAGATATGTGAAGAAACCAAATTATCATTTGGAAAACTACACTCAGGTTTCCTTAAACAATGATGGGAGCTACACATTTGGCTCATGTGATTTAAGCTTTTTTCCCTGATAAAGTCTTTATGCCACTTTCCAAATATTCATCGGACTATTTATACACAATGTACCAAACTATTCTTAAATAGCAATCAATATACTGAAGTAGTCAGAATGACTGGGTAAGTTAAAGCAGACATGACTTTTACAGAAAACAGACCTTCGGCCCAAATGCAGACAAAGAAAAAAACCCATCTTTCAATCAGTCTTTATTTTAGAGATATGTTTACTTCATGGAACATAACACACACATCAAATAAAATTTTGAATACTTTTAAAAAAACCCAAGAATGTAAAAAAAAAGATAAAATCTTCTGACAGTTTTTGAATTATTTTTCCAAATTTTCCACTAACTATCCTCTTATGCCAAAATCACTTTTCTTCAGTAATGCTGTAGCATGGTAGCAGTTCTCAGCACAATTTTAGTAATTAAAAAGGTTAAAACTTGTGCTGAATCGAAGTGTAAGAATACATTTACTAGTGTTTGCAGGGGATTTAGCAAACTATAAGTTTACTTTCAAAAAAGCCAATTTATTTCTAACTAAATTAAATTATTTTAAGAAGTTTAAGCACTCAGAAAAACTGAACTCTCAAAGAAGCATAATCTGTGTACATTAATCATTATACTCTGCATAAATTAGAATAGCCACATATCACTGGCAAAAATGAAGCCTGGACCCTGGGGTTTGGATTCCTTTTCTTTGCCTAAACTACTGTAGCAATAAATGATTTATATAACTGGTACAAAAAAAAATAATTCTGTTCTTAGGGAACACAGTAACAGAATGGTCATTAGGCTTCCATGGCATTTCTCAGACAATTTCTTGCTCACGCCAAGGGTTGAGTCACCTTGTGCACTTTGCTGTGCACATTTCACTGGCAACTCTTAAAATCCTATTAAATGGTATAAAGGACTTTCAGTTTTCAAGAAAATAATTATTATTCATTGGATGGCATGTAGAGGCCATTAAATTTTTATAATTAATTTATTATTATTATTTTTCTTTAGAAAATACATAAAATTCCACATTTAGAAACAAAAGCCTTCCTTTTCTGTCATACACTATTAACCCAGTTTAAACAGTACCACAGGGCTGATGCCGTATTTGACTGTTCCACTAGTTGGCCAAGTAAGAGGAAAGAGAGAAAAATCTCCCTATGTAGCACAGTACTACAGAAATATGGCACAGATGTGTGATACCCATCCAAAGCTCTAGTAAATTTCAAGATAATTAACTACTCAAACTAAATAATTTACAAAAAATTCATTTACCAATTAGCTCATTTGCTAAACTGAAATACACATTTGGCTCCTTGATGATCTCTAATATTTTAGTTACAACTACAATGACACTAAAAATTTTTGATTAATTGCTATTCTGGGCAAATACTCTTATCAGTGCTGAAACACCACTTTCTTCCTTAATTAGTTAAGAAGGAGTTATTAATTATGCTGCTGGGCTGACATTCCATAAATCTATGGCCAGTGATCTAATACCAAGCTGGCATTCTTGAAACAGTCTCCTTTTAACTGAATCATTTCAAATAAGGTTACAGCAGAACAGAGCCTGTGGCATCTGTTGCATGAAATCAAGGGTAGGATTTCAGTATGAGTGCACATTTTAATTATTTTTTCCTTCTATATATTATGCAATGAACTTCCTTGACACTGGTTGGGAAGGGTCATCATAGAATCACAGGATCATAGGATTTTAAGGGTTGGAAGGGACTTTAAAGATCATGTAGTTCCAAGTCCCTGCTATAGGCAGGGACACATTCCACTAGACAAGGTGGCCCAGAGTTCCATCCAACCTCACTTCTTCCCCACTTTCTGATCTCTCTACTAACTCAAAAAAACTGTCAGAGAATTGATCCTGCTTTTCCTTCAATACTAAAGTGTCATGATGGCTTCTGACAGAACAAAGAGACTGAAACCCCTTCAGTTCTCTATAGAGTCATTTTAGTTTGATATATGATGCATCATCAAAACCACAGAAAACACATTATTTCCTCAAACCATTATAAATATCATCACACATCTAAACAACTGTATAAAATACTTTTAAGTTAAACTAGGTAAACTAAGTAAATTAGTCTGAACCCCTGTTTGAGCTTAGATAAGAACTAACCTTAGCTTTAAGTTTCACACATTGGAATAATTTTAGAAGACCTTAAGCCAAAACTAAATTCAAATTTCATAATAAGATCCATGATCACCCTGGGGAGTTCTTAAGGGAATGTACATCTATTACATGTTTTAGCACTGGTCAGAGTATCTAGTCCTGGAACTGCCAGCCCACTACCTGTGTGGTGGGAATCCTGGAGAATGGCAGTCCTGCATACACAACAGGGCCTGAAAACATGCACTGGGTCCAACATGAGAAGAAAAGCTTAAAACCACAAATGATCACAACACTTCATCCTCTATCTCTACAGTGTGTTATGTATTGAGTACCAGATTATCTCTAACATTTCTCCTCATACTCAAAAAGGCAAAAGTGCAATAACTATAGTTTTGCCAAAAGTGTAACACAGACATCCCAGCCTATTTTTAGTACAAACCTAATGGGTTCATTCTCCTGGCAACAGAAACCACAGCCACTTGCCCAAACAGAATTTATTGTATAGCCAGAAGCTAAAATCTAGGAGAAACCCTCTTGAAATAGCCAAAATACAGACTGTTACCCCCAATTCTTCCCAAGTTCACTGACAGTAATAAATTGCCAAACTCCTTTCACCCTTTTCTTTCAACTCCCTCTTTTTATTATAGGAAAAAAGCTAGTCAGAATAAAGGCACTAGGAAAAACTAAGCAGAGGTCATTATATTCTCCTAGCTCTTCTGAAAAAAAAAAAAAAGAAAAATATTAAAATAAATTCTGACCCCTGCAAAACACAGGCTTCCGAGATTCATAGAATTGTTTGAAAATGTTAAACGTACTCATATGTAACATCAGCATGAAATACAAATTGTGGTGTCCAAGTTGTTGGGTTATGTTTTAGAATGTTTCTTAAAAGCACCATATCAAAAGCCTTAGTCAATGCAAAAGAATATCCTGTTCAAGTAGCTAAATGGAAGACAGTATATCAAACCTCTTCTCTTTACTTCAAAATTGCTGAGTCAGGATGACCAAAACAAGTCATCTTTAAAAATAAAAGTTACTAATGAGAAGTTACCACACTGCTTCAAACATGTGAACTGTATTAAATACAGCAACAGTAATTCCACATTTTTAAGCTTTATAGCATTAGACAATGATTCATCTAATTCAGCATCCCGTCTCCACCATTTAATTACTTTCTACTACTTAATTTAAGGGTGAAATGCAATTAAACAATTGCTGAATGACAAAACAGAGCAGAGGACACAATGAAAATTCTCTCCTGACCCGTGGAAAAGATACATTAACTCAATGAAATGTGTTATTTGACTAGCTGTGTTTTAATTCACCTATTATCTAAGACAGAGATGATACAAATAAAACTATTTAAAAGATTTCTGAAAATGTCTTTTTCAAAAGAGTTCAACTTACTCACTTCAACTCAAAATACTGCACATTTTCATGACTGGGTGATTTCCAGGTGAGTCTGCCTTTTTAGTGAAAATGAAACATATCCATTTAGGTGCTATGGAGTATGAGGGGTTAAATACAACGAAGGGGTAATGTATTTTTGCAGTGATATAAAAAATTCCGATTCATATTAAACTGCTTGTAGTTGAAATTGTGTTGATCCATACCAGTAAGTATGGATCTTACAGTTTGAATACTATTCTGGGTTTTTCTAGGTAGCTCAGTTTTACTGGTAAGTGAGTATAAAGGATTTATTTTTCACAAAACACTGTTCTCACAGAGTCTTGCCAGAAGCAAACTGCAAACTAACTCTTAATCTTCTATTAGCCTTCCTATTTTCATAATATTTAACATTGTATTATTCTATGGTCAGAAGCACATACACAGTTCATCCTTACTAGAAGGGGAAGGAGATTCCTTGAAATTTCTATAATTGCTTTCAAAATGTAAAGGCCATTTACTCAATGATAAAATATTTTTGATAGCCAGATCTTTGAAAGTATGAGACTTGATTGCACCTTGCTTTTATTGGACTTCTGTAGAGAGACTTCCATGGTAGCATCACTGTTGCACAGAACTACTCTTACAATGTGAAATCCCAAGGAATCTCTTCTTTTCCAGACATCAGCTCTCCATGAGAAAAAACAGTGTTGTTTTATACTCAAGGACCACTTGAATTCTAGTGTGACTTGCACACGAACAAGCAGAGTAGCTGGAAGTGAAATACAAGCCCTTGCAACAATTTTGGATTTGCCCTTTTATTCATGTGTCAGGCCTTTCTGAGCCAGGATGTCAACTTGGAAACTTAATAAGCTAAGCTGATGTTTTAAAGATCTGAGAACTGGCCGCATTTCAGAGTTCTCCCTCACTAGGGATAAACTATGTCTAAAAAAAGATATCCTAATTCTAGATTAACTTCTTTTGTAATGAAATCCTTTAAAATTTCCCTTGTTTATTAGAGGGCAACCTTTCAGTTCAGAGGTGTATTACTGACACAAATATTTTTGAAAGAAAATCTGATGGTCTCCACCTATTCCATGCTTTGAAAATCTGTTCTTACATTCCGAAAATCTGAAAAAATATCACCACCTTTCACTGAAAACTGATGGACAAAACTCTTACCACAGCAAGGGCTGGGAAGAACTTAGCACCTTGAAGTTCATTTCTATGAAGGGAACACACATCTGATTCATACAGGCTGTCTTTTAGAACACTAAATAACTGCATAAAATAATCTAAAGAAATAAAAACCATCAAATAAATACACCTGCCTGTAACCTCATATTCTTTAAAGCCTACATCAGAGGATATTTTATAAGATGAGAAACAAAACAGATTAAAACTATTAACTTATCTATTTACGGAACTGTGACAATTTCAGAACAAAAGCTTGAATAAACAACATAGAAGAAATTCTTATGTTGCTTGTGGTAAATGTCTTAAGATGTGATGTGATCCCACAAGCATAACTTCCAAGATCTACATTTACTTTTCTTTACCGTGGATAATTACCAGGGATAAAAGTTTAAAACAACAATGACATGAAAGACAGAAATTAAACAAAATTAGGTAAACATGAGAAAGGGAAACTTGGCCTACACAGAACACTGAGTTAATTTTTAATTTGCTTTCCTGTGGTTTTTAATACATATTTCATGACTGTATTGTGGATGGTTTATTTGTTGTAAGGAAGATTAGAATGTGAGATGCTTAACAATGGCCAAGGTTTTTGAGGGTTTGTGCTACAAAGCATCTAATGGTCTCTATTAATGGACTTCCCAACGCATTCAACAGGTGAACATTCCAAAGTTAACTGAATTCAATTCTAAGGACTTTGGTACATCCAGGTCCTTGAAAATAAGTCTTTTGATATTAGACTTCTTGTGTAAGCTTCATTTTCAGTGCTGCTGCCATATTAAGAAGGACCAGTCAGGAGTAGGAGTTGAGGGCGTTTGTCCTCAAACTTGAGTACCTGGTCTGCCCAGGGATACCACACTAGTGAAAGATCCATGTGGAGAAATACTGTCCCTTTTAGAACAAATAAGTCCCCAAAATACAGGAAAGGGACTAGAAGGAAGTGTAAGCCATTTGGAAGTATAGAAGATACATCAACAACAACAGAGGTCTGCTCCAGTACATCTGCAGGGAGTGGAATTAGCTCTGGATGAAAGAAAACTGTGATTTTCTGGTTACCAACTTGGCAGCTTTGTACACAGAAGCCACAAAATGGCAACTCTCTTTTCCTCTGTAAACCAAAAGGAAGGCACGTTCACAAATCCACCAACAGTAACACTTCTCTAGGCCAGGAATACAGAAAAGACAAGTAAGTCAACTTTCTTCCACTGTTGCTCCACTCAAGGCTTCAATACCTAAGTTAGAGGATTTGGGGTTTGAGGCATTCTGGGGATTATTTCCTGGGGCTAAGGATGAACTGCTCATATTTTTACAAGCTATCTTTAAACAAGCGATGTTGGGCATTATAAGTTGTGCTACGGCTCTGCTTGAAGCAGCACCACAAAACTACAATTTCAGAGAATTAGTCAGAATTCCAACACTCCTGACTGACACACAACCTAATTAGGGCCTGAAGAGTCCCCTGATTGGAATAACCTCCATCAATTCACTTTATTAAATCCCCAGAAATGCAAAATAAGCTTGTTCTCATTGCGAACAAGATTGTCCTTCCCATGCCCTTTAAACAACTCATAGACTTGTTTAGGTGAATTTCCATACTCAAGGTAATTTGGGAATTGATTAGATAGTACTCACAAAAAACCTTCTGAAAATGGAAATTACTTATGCATATAAATAATATGTATTAGAGTAACACAGTCTAAATCCTAAAGAAGACATATTTCAGCACAAAATTAAGTCTGGCTAATCATGAGTAAATTAAAAAAGTTAATGAATCTCAAGATTCTGTCTTTCACTAAAAGGACTAATTAGATTTACTTTAGATTCTTAAACAAATGTTACATGTAGGAACCCTTATTTGGTTACCTAACTAATTGCCACCATATCTGAAAAATAATAAATTCCTAACAATCTAAGCAGTTAAAAAGCCCCAAAAATGAAAGACACTACTTTTTTAATTACAGAACCACATTTGACTCATTTACTTAAGAAAAAAAAATGGTAGCCCTGTTCCATATTGAAATATTATCAATGAATCAACATTTTAAAAGAATCCATGAAATAGTTTTCTCAAACAAAGCTGCAGAACAGTTTTTGCCTCCATTGAATTCCCTGAGGATTGTTACTTTTTTATTTCAAGTACATGTCAAACAGTTACAAAAAAAAGTATTAAAGTATAAACAACCAGCCAAAAATGCTCGGGTTTTTTTAAACCCAGCAATCCTTCTGGATTTTTTTTTTTTGCTACCCTGATGAGTAAGTCACCTCATGTTTGCAGACAGGGTTGATTGCAGCAATTTACTCACAGCTTAGCATATCCGATATTATTTCTCATCAGAGTGTTCAACTAACCACATGAGGCAACAGCAAAGCTTGTATGAGGTATATTCATGTCATGGTTCCCTGGTATTAAAGAGTGACTTAATGAAATTTGAATATAAACATTCTATGAGAAAGAATACACTAAATATAAACAATGAAACACAAGGTTCAATTAACTCCCTAATCTTTTGTGCCAAATCACTGAAACTGACAAACATAAATCTTATTCTCCAGAAGATATATCAGATCTACCCAGCTGCTGCTGACTGGTAAAACAGCTTTCAAATATGATTATGGCACATAAATACATCCCTTTATCCAACTACATAGGAAGAAATTAGCCCTCTAAAGGGTCAACAAAACCCATGCAGAGCTCCCCTTTAGTTCATACAAATAAATTAAAATGGTGAAAAATTACCCCTTGAAAACATTAAAAACTTTCTTTCAATAATATAAAATGGTTGGATTTCACAATTTCCTTATATTTTCAGAACTAAAAAGAAGGAAACATAAGTGCAGCAATTATTAAAAGCTCACAAACTTACATTTTTCAAAATGTAAGTTCATACATGATCAGCCTGGTATTTCACACACCTAGAACAAAACAGAAACATCTTCTTGCCACTGAAGATATTCAGTGGCACATCCAAAGGTACACACTCCAAACAGAATTCCCTTTTGAGAACTTCTAAGGCAAAGGGGTCCTTAAAGAAGTAAGGGAAGAGAAGCACAATAATTCTCACCCCAAAGTGAAATGAGGGAGGCATGGAGAAGTGGGACACCACCAATGGCCATGTTTAAGTTTTCTAAGGAATGGAAACTTTTGAAACTTTTTTCTGGATAGGTTCAAAATGAAACTAGTATAGGTCATATTGATGGAGACAGACATATTTCTACAGAGACCCAATTTCAGTATTAGCTAGAACACTATTAAGATTTATTAGCAAAATTATTAAAAGGCTTTCTAATATTCATAAAATCATTAATATTGGAAATGATCTCTAAAATCATCGCGTCCAATCCCTAACACAGCCAAGCCCACCACTAAATCTTCCTGGTCTCTATGCCAGATCATTCTTTGGTTACAAATTACTGCTACCAAACAGTTAAAATCTGAAATTCTCTTTTACTAACTACATTGTCAGATTTGTGTTCTCAGCTCACAGCTGCCTACCAGGTCTTAAGTTTCCCTTTTCATTTTCAAAACCAGCCTTCATTTCCATTTGCCATTATCAGTTTTCCTCCTGCCAGATCCACTTTAAGTCTAATTAGAATTCTTAGCTTTACCTTCTCCTCCTCACTTGATTCAGTTTTTGTCCTCTGTGCATTTCTTACTCAATAGTTTCCATAACAGAACAAAAGACACAGATCTATGGTCCATTGTAACATCCAGTTCTTTCAACTTACAAACTGACAGGAACTAAAACATCACAAGAGAAGAATTACAGATTCAGCTTTATTTCACTCATAGCTCCCTCCCTTAGCACTGTGTAGATAAAAACCTGCTGAACTACTCTGTAATGCTGCTTTCCTGCAAGTGCAGCTCTGGAGACTGAAGAGGTCCAAAATGTGGATTTGTGATAAACAATCCAACCCAAAGTTTACCACAACTGACTGAGAACTTTGAGTTTTTTCTGGTTTTAAGTTTCCTTACTGAAAATGGCTAACCAACTTTATCTGAAGTTTTCCAAAGTGCAGACTGGGAAAACATGTCATGCAAAATTTCAGACCAAACAATCTAAATTGAAAGCAACAGAAAAGACAGTGAGAGAGGTCGAGCAATCAGCACTAGCAGTACTAGTAATTGTTCACTGCAGGCAGTCATCCTGTTCACTATTACAATAACATCATTTAGAAATTGTGTTAGTTTGGTAATTCGTTTACCTTGAATTCTTCAACAATAATAGTTAAGGCTTCGTGTCCAGCTTTTCTCATGTCTTCTAATTCCTGCTTATGCTTTTCCTGTACAAAACCACAGAAAACATTATATACAAAATAGGCACCTGACATAACAATTTTCCTCAGTTTTGGTATCTTTCATGAAGAAATCCACACAGCTTGATCCTTGAGATACTATATATATAATGTGTGTATATATATGTGTATATATATATATATATATGTATGCATACATACATGCTAAATTCAAATAGGTCCCAGTATTAAACTTATTTTATTTCTTAATTTTTCTTTATAGAACCCCAGATGATTCTAAATGGATCCCAAATCTTTTTTAGAACTTTCTTTTTTTCTTGGTATACCTGTGGATGGGAGGACTTCCAAATCACCTTCTTACTAAATGTTACTTATTGCCTCTACCAATAAAAATGGTGAGATGAAGTAGTATCAAACTGAGTTTCCTAAGAAATGAACACCTTTCTCGTACTCCTTATGTGGCTCCTCCTTTATATTTTCTTTTATTCTTAAGATTCCTGGGAAAGTCTTCTTGCAAAATAAATCCTAAATAAATTTTTCAAACAAAGCTGCACTAATCACTTTTTTATTTACTGCTCAGTTACGTAAAAGGAATGTGGAAAGTAACATTCTAGCATGTTTTTTCTTTACCTAATAGTTTGCTAAGCCTGCAATGTGAACAACTCATTGGATTCTCACCAGCATTTCCCACTTATCAATGAGCAGCACCACTTTTTCCAATCACCAATTAGTAAGAAGATGAAAGACATTCCCTCCCTCATTCTTTGCTTCAGGGTCTCTTCTTGTATCAGCTCATATGGAAGGATGTAGTTGCTTCAAATCATCTTGGATTTAGATTATTGGATTTTCTCGGTGCAGAAACATGTTAATCACAAATGTTCCTTTGCAGTGATCATAGGACAAAACCATACACAACTTACACTACATATTTTTTTTTGCTTTTTGGGTCATAATAAAGTTGAAATCAATTAATACAATTCCATGCTTCCTAAGACCTGTGTGTTTGGAATAAGCAAAACGTAGTGTCTAACAAAGCATGTAAGATCTTTAAAAATTAATTAACCAGTCTGTAACTATATTTAACTAGAGATTCCTGCTCTGTAACTCCATACCTGTCTCCTGAAAGAGTAATCTTAGCAAAAAGTAGGGAATTACTGCTATAAAATCTTCTTACCTCTGTCCCAAATATAATGAGGTATTTGGATTTTATTTAATAAAACTGTGGGCTTTTGTGAAGCCCAGCAAGAACAACTCCTAAGCAAAAGAAGAATGGAAGATGGAAATATTTTGCCGTGTACATTAAATACTACATCAGACAAAACCACACAACATGTGGGTACATAATTTTAATCCCACCGTGATGCAATAATTTATCATTGACAACACAAATAATTCAAACAGTGATATTACACAGATTGGAAAAAACCCAATTGTTTTGACTGAGGAAGTAAGATATCTCATTCTGGTAGAAAGCACAGTGCCTCTCACTTGCATTACCGGGAAAGCAAAACACAGAGAAAAGAATGCCATTTGCCATCTTACAATAAATTCCTCAAGTTTTTTGGAACCAGTGACTTGTTCAAGGTCATATACTAAATGTGAACTGGTAACACAAGCTGAAGATCGACACCAAGGCATTCCTGTAACACCTGTAAGACTTCTGTTCCTGTAGGAAATGTTTGAGGCAGTTATCTGAGTTGCTGCTGACTGCCTGTCTTCTGCAAGGCTGTGGTACCTTCAGAGGTAGTTGCCACTCTGAGCCAGGATCTCTGAATTATGCACTCTCTTTCCTCTTTATTTCTGTACTTATGCAAGAACTATAGCTCCCTGCAGGTAACTGAAGTAGAAGACAAATTTCAAATCCATCTTATGCAGCTTTGTTTTACACAATTACATCATTAATACTCTTCATAGGGGACTCTGTTCCACTGAGATTTTTGTCTCCATAAAATCAACTCTTCTTAAAGAGCATCATTAAAAAATTACAAGTAACATCTAGCATCATAATGATTCTGTTAAGAAACTGAAGACATAGATTTATTATTTGAAGGTATAAATATTCTCTTCAATTCTCCCAAGTACAGAGAAAAAATAGTAATACTGAATGCAACAGAATGAAATCAATGAGAAACTGAGGTAAACATGATGAGAATCAGTCCATAGTGGCTAATTAATATACACACTAGAGTGTGCTATTGTGTGTAAAATAGAGATAAGTCACTATTTCTGTTCATCTGAAATACAAATGTGAGCACTACTCAACTAAGACACAGGAACATCTCCAGGACTCTAGCAAAGCAAGTATTTTCACTTTGGCCTGTTCATCAACATCCTAGTGAAAGATACAGCTAAGAAACTAAAGATAAGAAAAATATAGGTAGGAGAGAAGGATTTCAGATATCCCAAGATAATCAACCAAAACCCCCACATTATGCACAATCTTAAGCTCACCACAGGAAGCAAGGAGACACTGTGATTTATTTCATACAAGTAAATATCATTTGTACTTGGAGCATAACAATGGAAGACTTCGAGGTGAATAATGAAGTGAGGTAGCAAACAAACTTTCACAAGAAACTGCCTAACATCATGGTGGTGAGGACATTTCCTGCTGAGTTAGAAATGAGTTGAGCCAGAGCTGAGTGAGTGTGAACAGAGAAGCCTGCTGGGAATATTATGACTGATTAAATGTGAAAAACTATGCAAAGGAAATAGTATGGAAAGGCCTGTACATGCCCCAAACTGAAACATAATTACAGCTCCCCCACCACTCTCTGAGTATTTGCAATATATAACAAGGATCTCTACCCTGTCACATTTAAGACATTAATATTTCGTGAAGAACAACTCTAGTTTGTATCTGTTCTTTTTCTTCCCTCTACACCTGCATACATGCGCATACAAAGACCCTCCACTGAAGAGCACACTAAACAATGAAAAGAAGCTAAAACTTTCTCTGGCTGCCTTGAAGTTTTTAAAATACTACACAGATAGCTACTTCTTTGGGATGAAGCTGCAAATGTGCCAGGGCAACTTATGTCCTAGATACTTCGCTACCTCCCCACACAACCTAAATGGTGGGACAGCATAGCAAGAGGAAGCAAGGAAGAAGGAGTGAACAGGAGAACAATGCCAGGGAAGCTGACAAGAGAACATTTCCATTAAGCAACACAGAAAGCATGAAATATATTCTGAGCTTCATTAGGATATTGTCATGTCTATTATCTCAAAAGCATCCATCTTCTGATCAAATTAAATTCCATCATTGTCCATAAAGAACAAAATATTAATTTGGAAAGGGTTGCCAGCTGTAATCAATGGCTACTAATATTGAAGGCGGCTATAACACTCAACACAACTTTACATAGCTCATGCATTTAAAAATAAATCAGTATTTATGTAGTTCTGCACTGTAGTACATTTTTTGATACATATAGATATGTATGAAAAAATTACACTAGGAGAGTTTTCCTTCTTTCTATAGATAGGAGACTTACCTGCACATTGCAAGGGTCTGAAAAAAGGATGGCTGAGGGAAAGAGGATCATGTTAGGAAGTGCTTAAGCAAGCTGGACATAATTAAGTCTGTGATACCTGACAGGATGAGCCCACAAGTGCTGAGGGAGCTGGCAGATGTAATTGTGAGACTCTGCTCAACACCTGTGGGCTGATCACAATGACCTGGAGAAGTGTCTGAGAACTGGAGGTAGTAAATGTCATCCCTGTCTTTAAGAAATGACAAGGAATCACAAGGAGCTACAGGCTATGCAGTATTCAGTACCTGGGAAGGTAATTGTCCCAGTTTTTCCTGGGACAGAGTGAAGGTTTTCACAGTAGGGGGCCATATTTTGGATTTGTGCTGGTAATGTACTGGTAACTCATGGGTATTTTAGTTACTGCTGGCTTTTGGCACTTCCCTAAAATCCTCATGGAGAAGCTGCCTAAGTGTGGTCACGAGAAGCTGAAAGTGAGGTGGACTGAAAATTGGCTGAACTGCCACACCCAAAAGGTGGCAGTGTGTCTCAGTGGACAAGAAGCAGAACATGTGGCCAACAATCCTGGACTGCATTAGGCTAAATATTGCCCCCAGGTCACGAGAGGTGATCCTACCCCTCCACTCAGCACTGTTAGGGACATTCCTGGAGTACTGTGTCCAGTTCTGGGCTCCTCAGTATAAAAAACCATAAGGACATACTGGAGAGTGACCAACAAAGGGACACAAAGATGATGATGGGTCTAGATCATCCTTCACATAAAGATAGACTGAGAGAGCTAGGACTCACAAATATGGAGAAGAGAAGGCTCAGGGGGATCTTATCAATGTGCATAAATACCTGAAGGGATGATATAAAAAGAACAGAGTCAGGTTTTGCAATGGGCTGCCCAGGGAGGTGGTGGAGTCATTGTCCCTGGAGGCATTTGAAGAAAGACTGGATATGGCACTCAGTTTAGTCAACAAGGTGGTGCAGCTCTGTTAACCTTTGAGAAGTAATAAACATATGCTTTAGAAATACAACCAATTGAAAGAATGTATATTGAATTTTCATAGAGTTGTACTATTTGTAACACATGATAATGTTCCCAGCACATTCCTAGCGGATACCTTCAATCTTTTCATGGATGTTTAAAAACCTAAGACAACTACAAAGAAACCTGACACTCACTCAAGTAACTTCAAAAGCATGCAGGAATAAATTTCACTTAAGCATGAATAAAAGCTTTCCAAGATTTACTTCCAGAAGATATAAAAAAAGAACTCATAGCATCATAATATGCAAATACTCTAATAATTCTATTATTAAGCAGTAATATATCTTTGAAATTTTTTCAAATTTAATAAAAACACAAATTGCTTTTCCCTTGTTTTTGAAGCATAGAAAATAAGATTCATTATAACATAAACAATCATACTTAGCACAAAATCAACAGAAAGAAAAGTTACGTTTTTACATTTGAGTCTCCTTTTCATTTTCAGTATGTGAACTATTTTCTTTGGCCACCTCTTTAATTAAAACTCCAGGAGCAAACAGTGGTGATGTACTTATCTCTTGTACTTATTTTTCTTTTAATCTTAACTCTTTTTCTGATTTGTAAATCTCTTTTGGAACACTAAAAGCATTCCAAAGCAGATGTACTATATGAAATACAGCTGATCAACAGCTATTTTCCTATCAAAGTACAAGCAAAGCATCTTCAACACAAATTGTTGCCACCCTCATTCTGGGCTACAAATGCATTTTTGTTTGTTGGTTTCCTGAAGATAAGCGTTGAACAAGTTGTTGAACAAAACTCAGAGAATTCACTGGACAACCAGAGGCACAAGTATTTGATCAAGTTGCTCTATTTGTTCCATAGGAAAACTGACAAGAATTAAGATCAGAAAACAAAATAACCTTCAGCTTGGGAAACTGAGCATCAAATCAAAGAGGTTGGGATAAAGTAAATACCAAGAAAAACAGGCACTGAAGAAGATGACAATATAGCCTTTAAAATTCTTTCTTAGCTGAAGATCTGCATGAAAAGCTTCTCTTGACCTTGTTGTTTCAGAGAAAAGAGGGATGTGAAATAAAATCAGACATTGGTCAGTTAGACCATATTGTCCAAACCAGACAATACAAATGCAAACATCATCTGCAACTGAACTCCCAACATTTTCCTCCATCAGAGAACTGCTATCAAGCTGTAAACCTCAAGATTAACTTGTTGGTTATTTGTTTTACTTCCTGAAAAAGTCATAAACAGTCTAAGCATGAAGTGGGGGGGGGGGGGGGGGGGGGGGGGGGAATCCAAAGAGATAGGAGTTACACCTTTGCCAGAGAAAACAAAGAAGTATATAAAGAAAACAGGAGAACTAACTACTGCTCACTTATTTTAAGATACTGCTATGGATTCTGCAAGAAAGGGATTTTTGTCTAACCTCAGAAAAACTCCAGCTGGAAGGAAGCATCTGCCACAGACCAGAAAAAAGTATCCAAATCACAGATACACAGATTTTATATGAAACCTTCAATCCTTCTCACTTCCAGTGTATCTTAGGGAACTAGTAAGGCAGCACCACATTCTGAATGACTCTATTTTGCTTCCTGTAAAACCTCACATTGAACATGGATAGGTTTCATAGTACAAGCTCCTATTCTAACATGGCAGATATACTGAAAACCACCAAAAATGTTATATTCCATACAACAATTATTTAAGTTTACAGTAACTGATATTTTGACTAGTTTACCATTTCAAATACTGCATTAATCAGATTTTTGGTTCAGGCATTCCTGACCCTGCCCTTAACTGGCAATGAGGTAGGCCAGATTGGAGTAAAATATTCCAAATAATTCAGCCTGGGGAATATCCCCTGGACTGCAGCTATAACTTTAGTGACTGGGAGTAGGCTATTTATTTTTCTCAGTTTATGACCAAAGTATTAAATCACAAAATCACACAATCATTCAGGTTGGAAGGAACCTCTGGAGGTCATCTAGCTTAACCTCCTGCTGAAAGCAAGATCAACACTGAATTTAAACCAGATTGTTCAGATCCTTGTCCAGTGAGATCTTGAAAAACTCTGAAGATGGGGATTTCACAACCTCACTCGCTAAGACATCCCAATGCTTATCTTCATCATAAATAACCTCTTTTCTTTGTAACAAGTTGCAACTTCCCGTGTTTCAATCTATCACCATTTCCTGCTACACACCTCCACAGAACCTGCCTGACTCCATTTTTCTGACAACTTTGTAAGTATTTGTAATAATACTTTGTAAGTATTGACCATCTGCTATTAGGTTTCCTCAGAGCCTTCTGTTCTCCGGACTGAGTCAGTGTACACAGCAACCCTCTCATCCAAAACCTGAGTTTCATCACAGAAGGCAATCAGGTTGGTCAGGCATAATTTTTCTTTTGGTAAATCCATGTTGGCCGTTTCCAATCACATTGTTCACGTGCCCAGAAACAGCTGCCAAGAGCACCCACACCACGATATTTGCAAAGACCAAGAGGCTGGCATGCCTGGATCCATCCATCCATCATCCTTCTTGTCTCTTTCCAATAATCAGCAGCTTCCCCCAGTCTCTGAGTTGATGAAGAACTCTCTCATAGTGACAGCCAATTCTCTCATCACTCCTGAGCTCTGTGGTCTGAAGCTGCTCATTTTTACACATGACACCTCTCCCATTCCTTTTTGCTGAGCTGGTGAAGCTCTGGCTAAGCTTCCTTCCCAGACACCGTGCATTTATATGTGCACACTTGGCATGGGTCCCCAGAATCCAGTCAATTGTTGTGCTGGTTGATGCATGAGAGCCTGCTTTGGGTTATTTCTTTCATCACCTCCCATCCCTGAGGTGACTAAACCCCCACTTCTTACAAACAGATGTCAAACTCACACATGGGAAGAGAAATAAAGTCTTGCTTTACTCTCATACAAGCAACACACAAAAGATGGACAAATTAAGATGACAGTATTTAATTCTCAAGAATTTGTTAAAGAACGTGGGCTTGATTAGCAAAGATGATGACAACATCCTGACATCATCAAATTGCCTGACATCAATGAAGTTCCAATTCTACAGCAGTTGTAACAAACAAGCAACACCCTGACATCTCCCACAAAACTCCCTTACACTTTGGAACAAAGATATAA
This sequence comes from Cinclus cinclus, assembly GCF_963662255.1. Taxonomy (NCBI): domain Eukaryota; kingdom Metazoa; phylum Chordata; class Aves; order Passeriformes; family Cinclidae; genus Cinclus; species Cinclus cinclus. Next base: position 22,772,988 of record NC_085049.1, on the reverse strand, counting down.
ACCTGGGTACCTAAAGAGCAAATCCCAGGTGAAAACCATAACATACATTTATTAATTTCTGTATTTTAATATACGTCAAACACTGATGGTACCGAACTAACAGCAAAACTAGTTACTGCAGAGGAGAAAAGTTATGTTTGAGGATGTAGGAGAGGTAGAAAATCTAAATAATCTCTTTAAAAAAAGAGATAAATTTAATCTAATTTCTTCCTCAAAGCAAAGCAGTTTCACAGTCTCACTAAAATCACGAGAACAAAGTCAAAATCAATTTTTTTATCAAAATTCAGCCTGAAAACATCAGATGTAACATTCAGAAAGAGTCAGCAATGATTGATGCCACCTTAAGTTACTTAGAGGTAACTAAAAGCCATGTTGAATTTTAATTGGGTTTTGGTGTTGGTTTTTTTGTTGTTGTTGCTGTTGTTTTTTTGGTTTTTGTTTTGTTTTGTTTTTTTAAATTAAACTGTGATTTGAAAAACACAGACCTATTAAATTTTAAAAATTACAGATCATTAAGCTATGTCAATTAATCAATTTTTTAAATTTACTACTACTGTTGACCACAAAAAGCAAATGGATTAATACAGATAAATATGCAGAATTCTAGAGTTACAGTAAAAATAACAAAAATAGTCATATACCTGTGCTTTTCAAAATACACTCTAAGAGTAATACAACTCAAGATTCTTGACACTTTTATATGCTCCATTTACTACTTCATCTTGATGACATTAACTCTTAGACAAAACTGAAATAAATCTCTGATAAATGCATAAATATGAGGCAGGAACTGACTTTCCCATTACTGTATCTGACATTCATTCACCCTCCAAATCTTTTCCTTGTTGCCTTTTCATTGTTTCTAGAACACCCCTCACTTTCTTCCACCCCTCAACTCTGTCTTTCCCTCCAACGATGTTAAAACCACGATTCTCATATTTGAATTTTTTATTTTGAACAACAGTAATTCTACAGTTCCCTCTTTAATCTATTCAATATGCTCCAGTTAAAAACAAAAAGCCCATCTCCCCCTTTCCCCCCCTAAACAATCCCCAAAACCAAAAAACCCCACCAAATATCCCACAGTAGCCAAAACTTTCCCTCCCTAGCAAGAACCCTGTTGTTGCTGAAAGAGTGAGAGGGAGAAGCAGAGGGAGTCTAATTAGGACACAAATATTGTTTCCTCTAACTCTACAAACCCAGACCATACAAACACCGACCCTTTCAAAGACCCTCCAATCCTTTCTCCAAGCCAGCTGGCAAGGAGGCAAAAACAAGCTCACTCTTCCTTTGTTGTATGTGAGAAATTAAAATGTAAATACATTTTTAAAAGGCTATAGAATTAAGACTGAATTTGACAGAAAGCTTGAGCTGTGTTTTAGCTTGGTCTGAAACTTCTTGGTATTTTACACTACGTCAGACCTCCCACAAATTGGCTTACCCAGATGAGAAAAATCATGATTAAGACACGTTCTTGTTCTGAGCAGCTCCCCTCTTCAGAGGGGCACAAATATTGCTTACAGTAAGGCTCTTGGCTAAAAGTATTTGCAAAAAGGGAAAGCAAATCCTGCTGGAATATAGCCTTCTCGACTAGATGTATGCAGATTTATTAAGCATATGTAAAGGTATTTAAAGGCCTGGAGGCCATATTTTAAAATGTAAAGCAGTGCAGCACCAGTTAAAAACACAAAATATTATAAAAATGAATAAAAATTTTATTCTTCCTTAAAAAAATACTACTTTGTTTCTGTAGTGCAATGGCAGATTCATCAGTTATGTCAGTGATTGGTATAAGATAATTTAATTGGTGGTGACAGAAATGGGACTGTGTTGGAAGTTGATAAAGTATTGTCACAGGATTTGCAACCCAACTCAAAGAGCCGCTATTTTTTTATTTAACAAATAATCATTTATCAAATAAAAGTGAAAGAAAAGACAGACAAATTTGATGTAAGCAGGAGGGTGCCACTAGACCCCCATTCATGAGAGAACTTTCTAATGAAAATATTATGTGAAATATGAGATACCTTTAGACTATTTCTGTAGTCTGTATTATCTACAATATCCCCTTTCTTCCTGCATGGGAGATGTCCACTGCATTTTTTGGCTGAATTCCATAAAGCCCTGAATAATTTTCCTCAGCTTATAACGGTCACCACATTGATAGAAAATAACAGCAGATATCTAAGACTAATCTGTCTTAAAACAACACCACTGAATGTGCTAAAGTGGCACAGAGTTGAAATGTGTCTTTATAAGCAGTGAGTCCAAGTCCCAGGGACTCAGGGAACCCCCCCACCAGCCCAGCTGAACACAGCTGTTTTCCCACTGGGGATTCTATGTAGGTAGTGGAACTCCCAAGGGGCAGAGATGTAATCACACTCCATATGAAATCCCTGAATTGTTCCCTCTACTGACCTTTCTCAGGTTTTATTTTCTTTGTTTTATTCAGTCTTTTAAACAAAGTGTTTCGCAAAAGTATTTCACAAAGTGTTTTCACAAAAGCAGACACCACACACTGTCTGGAATTAGCTTTTAGCTCCAAAAGATGGAAATGGCTCTCCTTTTCTGCTTATCATTAGCAAGAAGGCTCTTCAAGAATAAAAAGTACATTTCCAGTTATAAAGTTTGAATGTAAGGGAGCTTCAGAACATTTTCCATTCTTTGCTGCTTATGAGCTCAAACTTATTTTCCTTCTGAGCTTCCCTGAAGTTATCAAGACTTACTGCAAATTCTCTGCCTAGCAGGTCAATGGAAATGTGCTTTTCAATGACACACTAACTTCTTACTTATCTCAAAAGTCAGACAAATTCACCTCTTTGAAAACCTAGCACAGAAACTTTACATTCTCCCTATATAAACAGAAGTACATTAAGCAGAAACTTACTGGCTAAAATTACTAAGATATAAAAAAAAATTGTAATAAATGAAGAAATTCAGAATTTCTCTCAGACCTTTATCACAATGCCTTACATAATTTTTAAAGCATTATTCAGACCTTGATTTTCATAATTTTATTTTGTCATTATGGTACTCACTTCTGGAAATTAACATTGATCATCCTAACCAATTATTTGCCTGAGAATGCTTTAATTTGTAATGCATATTCAAAACCAAAACACTGCATGTGTTTATTAATACATTCAAGTAATAGGTTTATTTTTAAGAAATTACACAGAATTGGGAAAATCTGTTTTATCTCAATATCCTCCAGGTTTAAGAACAGATGTTCTAGTTTTCATTAGTATCAGCTTTCTTTCAGTGATAAAACTTTTGCCAAGAATAGTAAAAAAGTTCTCAGTAGTTTAAGTATGTGATTATTTTAAATATCAAATGCTCTTCTGGACCTTTTAAGCCTTTAATTAGGAAAAAAAAACTTATACAAGTTTCAGCAGCAAAACATTATTTATTTATTAAAGAGCAGCAACAATAAAGTAACCAATACTTTATCTCTGGAACTGATTTCTCAATATCAGGAGTTATATAGAAGTGACCTGTTACACACCTCTGCAGTAGTTTAAAATACTAGCTATTTGTTGACACTTTCCTATATATTAACATTTTGGCAGTTCACTCAAAAAAAAAGTCAAGGCATATTTAATAAGGAAGTTTCCAAGGTAACTGAGAAGGGATGAATAAATTCAACTTTGATATTTAAGTCACAAGAGTTTCTTGGCTATGTAATAACTTCTAGTGTGTGAATTAGATTAGAGTACAATTATACAAATAAATTTGCTAAATACGTGGCAAATTATACATTTCAGCTGGGTTTAGAAACACAAGTAAGCTTGGTGTTTCAACACCAGGTGTATACTATATATAAATAAAATTTAATACAGATTGGAAAAGCAAATGTGAAGGTGTAGCCAGCTAATTAAGTAATAAAAGTTTCAGTAATGTATTAAGCTTCATTCTGCAGTCATTCATCGTTTATTAATGAATTACAAACCAAATAAGACAATTTAACAGGTAAAGGCCAATGAAGGGACAATCCTTCAAATTTCTCCCCAAGACATAATTCTCGCATTTGCTGTGCATCCCATGCCTCCACGTGTGTAAGCAGAAAGCACAAATTATTTTAAAAGTATTGTCTAATTTTGGCTAATACTGGCTAAGATATACTGTTTTGGTGGTGAGGAATGCTTAGGTACTCACAATAATTACCCTGTCTCCAATGCCTTACACTGGACACAAACAGGACATGGAGATACTCTGGCACCATTCCCCACATGTTTTAAGGAGATGCATGCCAGATAACTGCTCTGCAAGCATTGCAACATTTCCCTTTAACTGTTAAATCATCTTGTCTGGTCCACAGTTCATTAATAAACTGTGAATGGCTGCAGATTGATGAAAATGTTATTGCTCATTAACCTGCTGTACCTTTAAACTTACTATTTCAATCTCTATCAGATTTTATTTATGTAACAGATAACTGGCCTTAAGTATTGTCTTAGCAATACAGGGTACCTAAGTTCCTTTCTACACAGGTTTCTTTTAAAATAATTTTCGCACATATGCATTATCCTCTCAAAAATCCAATAAGATACTACTCCTACAAAAGCTAAAAAAACCTTGATGTGAAAATCTGATGAGACAAGACTGGGGGTAAAGAACTCTAACCAATCAGTGCTAAATATATCTGGGCATTTCACGACCTTCTTAAGTAGAATTTCCATATTAAGTAGGAGAAAAACTAAAAGTTTAATCCCTCTTTGATTGTACTCACTGTGAATGTGCAAATGAAGATGTGCAATAGCTGTCACAGACTTGTAACACACTGAACATCAATCAGTAAATGCACAAATAAATCCAGGATGCACTGGCACAAAACAGATCAGGACATGTACAAAGCAGCCAGGACACAAAACTTGGTTTAAACAAAACTGATTTGCTAGTACACACTTGCACACTAAGAAAATGAAAGTTTTTTAAGCACAATTTTTTCAATACTTTTAAAATAAGAAAGGCGAAAGAGGCACATAAGTGTAAAAAAAAAAAATGCTTGGCATGTCCTATGACTGTTACTGAAAATCAGATTATAAGGGAAGTCAAGCATCTCAAAGCTGTTAAATAACAGGACAACAGCATAAGAGAGGTATATTTTTAAAACAAAATTTGAATGCTTTCATTAATTGTGGTAATTAATAATTCTGAAACAAGACAACTAAACAATACAAGAATTGAAGTTTAAAAGCAAAACATAAGGCAAAAGAGCAGAATCTTTCTGTAATAGAAATAAAGTTATTTTTCCTCATGGATTGAAAAATAATTCAGAGAAAAGAAGACATCAAAACTAGGGGGAGGGGGGCGAGAGCAGGGGGGAAACAGGCCAAAATGTAAACAGCTCTGATATTATTAATAAATAAAGACTTCGAATAAAAATTAGTGTCTGAAAGAAGAGTACAGAGAGTAACATTAAAAAAAATTAAAGGTGAATAAATAAATGTGAGGTATCTGGCACTCACTTGAAAAAGAGGTGGGCAAGGGATTGTTGCCATATCCATAAATACCTTTAGCAGTTCAGCAAAAAGATGCACTGCTATCTGTTAAAATGTCTTTTCTGAAATTCCCCATTTTTCCATATTCCATATTTTTAAACCCTGCTGTGACCCGTGAAATTTCCTGGAATCTCATTTATAAATTTGTTTGCAGGTACAGTACATAAACCTTTTTTTCGCACCTATTTTTTTTGTTATTAACATTCTGTCTCCTCTATGTCTGCACCTAAAACCAACCTAAATATTTTCTTAGAAGATGGTGTTTAACAGGATGTAAGTCATATATTAGTTTTGTAAGAAAACATACATTTTCTAGTACTCCAGCCATAAAAACCACCTACCTCCAAGACCTGTTTCCAACCTCCTGCAGAACACCTTTTCCAGGATCATAAATGCACTGTCCTGGAAGGAAAGACCAGGGAGGTGATGACAGGGCATCGCCTCATGTGTGAGGGAAGGAGCTGGAATGTGCGGAGCTCTGTTTTGGGGTGGGGGATCGGTGAAGGATTTGGGGATCAGGATTAGCAGGCAGGCCAGCAAAGTGGGAATTGCTGTACCAGACAGTCTCCAGAGGGATGAGGCAGGTGAGACCTTCTCCAGACAACAGGAGGGAGCCTCACGTGATTCGTCACCATTTATCTTCCAAAGCCCAGAAGTTGCCGGTGGAACAATGCAGCGATCCAGGAGATTCCTGGGGCACACGGATAACAGCCCCCGTGAAGTAAAAATCAAAGGGTTAGGAGCTTAGCTGAGGGTTAGAAGCTGTACACATAAAAATCATGGCAGAAGCAATGCAGAAAGTGACTAAGACAATAAATCACTTGCTTGGCTTTGTTGTGCCAAGATGGGCGGTTGGGATATTGTCAAAGTGAAGGAATTGTAACTGCACCTGGACCCTGCAACCAGCCAGAACCAGGATGGGAGCTTGAACTATGGCCAAAGGACCTGAGAACCTAGCAAGAAAATAAAGGTGAAAAGCTGAAAGCAAGGAAGACTCCCTGACTTCATCATTTGGAGACCACTGACCCATTTCAAACACCCACCGACCCATTTGAAGGAAGGAAATGTACATAAAAAGACTTTGAGCTCATTTTAATATGAAGCAGGATAGGCAGGGTTAGGCAATGCATGTGTATAGGTGTATTGGGTAATTATATGAATATGTAAGGCTTTTGTGGATAAAAGAAGGTAAAAGCTCTGTGTATTTCACACATCCCTGTGGGAGATTTCTCCCGGGTGTGCCTGGCGTTGTAATAAACATACTGCTTTCTAACTTTAACTGGTTAGAGAGTTCTGCATCACCTGGAACACAGGCAGCTGAGGAACAATCCACGAGGCACTCTGCTGGACCTGAGGGAATGTGAAGATCTGCCCTGACTGCAGTGACTATGAGATGGTGAGTTCAGGAGAAGGGCAAAACCAAGGGTCACAACATTGGACTTGAAGGAAGAAGGCTTTGTCCTCTTTGGGATCTGCCTGGGACATGGGACACAACCCTAGAGAGAAAGCTCCAAAAGAGCTAGTTCTTGCTCAGGGATTATCTCCTCCAAACTCAAGAATGGTCCACAGGGACAAGTGAGAAGTCAAGCACAGGCAGCAGGAGGCCTGCATGGATGAACATCACTAAACTCTGACATAAAAGGGAAGTGGAAGCACTAACTTCAAAAACAAGGAGACAGACACAAGCAAATATGCATTCTGGTTTATATGAATTTGTATGATATATGGGTCTAATATATAAAAACCTCTGAAACAATGGGCAATATTAATCAAACCAAAAATAAAGTCATCCTTCAGAGTTAAGGGGGAACAAACTGTCACAAAATCTCAGGTTTACCATTTCCTATCTTTATACACCTGTATTTAAAGACTTTTCCTCATAATTTAAAGTTGGATATTCTAAATGTGACATTTGTACGGGTACTCAAATTAAAAATTCCCCAAAACATCAAGAGCTATGGAAATACATAAAAGAAACAACATCTAACACCAGCAATGATTGAACTCAGGTTATTGCTACCTTTTATCCCATCTAGGTGTTACTGCATGACCTAGTGAACTTCCTTTGGATTATTCTGTCAATGTTTTCCTCAGGATAACCTTCCTCTCCTGCCTTCTTGAAACACCACTTAAACAAGGATCCTATCTGACCTGCTTTCTTACACACAAAAATGTTATGGAAAATGAAGTCACGCTACTGACCAACTCATTTCCAATCATGATTCTTTGTAATAACAGTAATACTGCCACATAAAATAAGCATATAAAAGTCCCTTTTTAAATAAATTTTTTAAGATGTTCTCTAACGAAAGGTGGAACAGAAACAATGGTTTCCGAAAGAAAAAAACATGTTGGTGTTTTCATAACAACTACAGATTTGTTAAGTTAGAAGAACAGAAATCTGTTGTCAAAAGATAAAAAAGAAGTTTATTTCAAAAAGAAGGGTCACACCACAGCAACTATACTGTTCTTCAGAAAAACAGCCTGCTTAACTTCCAGAAAGGGATGATGATGGGAAAAAATGTGTATAACCGCAACTAGAATTTTCCAGTGGCAATGCAGCACTTCTTCAAATGTGACTGTGTGGTAAATCAAACAAATAGAAGAGAAAATTGTGATCCAGTTCCTAGTGAATCATCAAAACCAGTTGTCTGTAGATAGACCAAACATCAGGGGCCTTATCAGTTGAACAATCTGACCGAAAAATTAAGTTCCTGCTCAGAGCAGTTGAAACCAGGCACTGCTTTCCCTTTTCAAATTTAGTGATCCCTCACTGATTTGCAAACATGAGAACATCACCTACTGAACAGGAATGTTAATTTTGCTATTGATGGTTTTCACTGTATTACGAATTGGAGTTTGGTAGCTTTAAAATGCAGCCTTTGCTTATTTCTACAACATACTGTAATGTGGCTACAACAAAATTTTAGATTTCTAGGATTCAGTGACCACTAAATCTGTATTATCTTCAAAACCTTGTATGACTTACTAGCCCCAAATGTAAGCAACTCATTAATTAAAAATATGTTGCATCTCATACCTAAGGAGATGAATATATATACTCTGATCCAAAAAAAGGGACAAATATAAAATTGACATACCAATCGAGAAAATATGAAAATCAGACATACATTTGCACCTGTTTTTCTCCTGTTTAAAATAAGCAAGGAATTATAAGGCTAAGATTGCAACTTTATGATTGCAACACTGCACATAAGTCAAAACCCCTAAAATTACACTCCCAATTGGAACTCAGTTTCAATTTGCAAGCAAAGAAATTAGAAATAGACTGTGCTATTCTGCCTCTTAAATAGTACAAACATAGAACCAGGAATGTGGGAATTATAAGTCTAATTTTATTAGCTTGTAAGAATTCAAGATCTCAAAGAGACCATTGCATTAAATATTCAAACAACTCTGTAATACCAGTTAATAGCAATTTGTTTATTCTGTTTATGAACTCACTGCTGGCCCTTTACTGTCTCTGGTTGTTGCAGACACGTATGGAAATAATAAGAATGTGAAAAAACTACATGGTCTGTTCAGTCTTGATTATTTCAAAGCTAATTTTATTTAGATGAAACACAGAACTTCTTACCTTTCAGTTTTACACAATGATAAAGGTGGCAACACTCTATTGTAGTCCATTGGTTAAATTTTAACACTATACTAAAGATTTGGAATTCTTCCTCCCATGTTTAGGAATAGTGATTATCAGTACCCTTCAATTCTTCAATTTTTAGAACTACAAAATTCAGTTTAAGGGTTTTTTTACACCTATCATGAAAAAAGTTTGTGACTAGTCCAGAACAAAACTTACTTCATTAGAATGGTAAGTCAGTTCAGAGAAAATATTTTTATTTTCCTACCTTGCCTTTCAAAGTTGCTTTTGTCTATATCAAAAAACCTAAAGCATATTTTATTGATCCAATTTTGTGAGAACAAAACTGTGATTAACGTAACTGTCACCCTTTAACTGAGCAGAAACCAACAGGAAAAGATGTAAAAAATAGATTACTGACTTAGTTGACAAAGATCGATGATATGTTCTCTCAGAACTAAGCACAGTGACTTCTTCAAAAAAGAAAAGTGTCATATCTAAACATCACCTTGTTAAAAACCTGATTAACTGACTGGCTTTGCTATCTCTAGAGCAGCTTTTAAGAATTCCCTGTCACAAGTGCCAGAAGCCAATTAGTTAGTAAATATAAAGGTGAATGAAACAGTGCATGTTCATGTAAAAGGCAGTTAGAAAAGTCTCCTGAGGCATAGGTTTTATACTTTTTACTCAAACATTAACACAGCAATTTCATTTAAAAGGAATTAAGTCAATGCACACCTACAACTTTGGATGCTGGCATCAGTTCCATTGGAAACCTCATCCTGAGAGTTCCCAAAGCTGTGCCAGAGGCACCACTGCAGTCTGCTTTAAAGCTTTTCAGGTCAGCAGCACTAACAACCAGCTGCTTCTACTGGAAAAGGCAGAGCCAGTGGGACAGACATCTGTCCTGGGACCCGCCAGCTCTGCTCAGTGTGTGGCCACAGGTGGTGCTGCAGGAGCCAGAGGAGAAAGACAAAAGAAACTAAAAGCTGTAGTAACAGAAGGCATCCGTAATTCAAGTCTCATGAAAGTAACTTTAACAGGCAGCTCTTGGAAGCTTGACTCACTTTCCTTCTCTCATTTGATTCTGGCTGTACCCAGAAGACAAGAGGAAGCACATGAGCATTTCTACAAAGTAAGGTAAAGGTTATGACCTTTTAATTGCCATTTTTGAAGATTGTAGTACCTGACTCAAAGAGTTATGATACAGTCTGATAATTGCAAACCCCAGTAGCCTTTCCACTATTCAAGTTCACAGTGCTCTTCAAATAGAAGTAAGTATTAACAAAAAAATCCACCCATTCTATTGTTTAGGATAACCAATAACTCTAGCCACTATGGTACTCCATAAATCATGAGGGTTTTAAGTTATACTTCCTTTTATATCATGGTTGAGCAAACATTTCTTTGACTAAGTAAAGTGTTACACACAAAAAAGGAAAAAAAAAACAGTATTAGATAATTACTGCAAATTCCAGAATGTACAGCTGTCAGGAAAACAAATTATTACAGCAACGCTTTAAGCACAAACGGGAAACAATGCAACAGCTATTAAAGACCATCCACAGCAGCAAAAAAATTAAGTGAAGCTGAGTTACAGACACAAACTTCTGAAATGCTGAAACATAGTTTGCTTTGCTCTAACACTGGAAGATGACTGAAAACTTCAATGAAAATTTTGTCTGGATGTGAAACTTTACATACGCATTTAATGGAAGATGTTAACTTTTACAATGGAAACAATTCTAATTCCATTGTCTAGCATCTAATGATACTTCATAGATTTTCATTATGCAGAATGAATTATTCCATACTGAAGTTAGGTAAGACAGCACAAACAATTGGCCATAGCACTCTAGAACATGCTAAGTCATGCTGTTAAACACAACTACTGAGCAAAGTGGTTTTCTTTTCACCTGTTTTATGAAATAGATCCTAACAAGGATGAGTGACCTGAGTTACAAAAATGTAGTTAGGCAAGTGGGATATTAAACTTACATTCCTGCTAATGTCAAAATTCAGGCTGTGATCCAAAAACCTTAGATATTCTTTAAATTCAAAAGGCTTTGGAGCAGACCCACAGATGCCTAAAAGAATATTTTTGGACATAAATATACTGTATACAAAACCTCCTGAGAAATAAAGATACTATAAGAAATAAATTACCTGGAGTGCCTTGTAATGATCTTGATGTGGAAGCACTTTTTCTTTTTTTTCTTTCAATAAATCAATTTCTAGCACACTATGTTTTTCCAGCAGATGTTCCAATTCCTATAAAGTTCGTAAAATAAAACACATGAAATCACAAACATTTGAGAATTGTGAAAATACAGATTAATTCGACCATTCAACTTAATTTATTTTCTGATAACTGTGATATTTGCTCTCTTAATTATCACAGGAATAAAGGGTTGTGCAAGAAAAATCTGACTGCTGTCATTAAATTGAGACAGTATTTTCAAGTGTGAGTTATTTAAAACCCAAGGCATGTCCCATGTATAAGAAATGACCTATGTGAAGCAGCCAAGGTGCCCTTAATAACATCCTCTAACTTCTTCTGAACCCTGAAGAGTTCGGGCAGCTGGACCCGTTGTTACAGGTCCCTTCCAACTGGAACTATTCTATTCTGTTCCAATTATTTTCATATTTTTAGTATCTTGCTCTGCCTTTCTGCAATTGAAAAGTAGCATATTAAATGTACTGTCAGCAAATGTTTTCACTGACAAGGCAGGAATCCTATGACATATATGCATATATACAATGATCTCTATCTACATCTCCAAAATGAATAAAATCTTAAAATATTCTGGGATCTCACAGAGAGCCACTCTGAAAGCCTGCCTAACATGAACCAATAGAAAAGAAGGAGAATAACACCACTGACAATAAACTTTAAAATTATTTGCTGCACAAATAGCTAAAGATTTTTATTTTTCCTTAAAGCAGCCATTGCTGATGTACATAAGCTGCTGGCACCCTTTCAGTAGCTCAAGAGCAACTATTTCTCCAAGCCATGCAGGAAGCCAGTATAGAAACAAATGACCTGCCAGGTCACTGCACAGCTATTCAAACAAAGGCAGACTGAGAGGGTCACGAGGAGGACAGAAAGAGCAGGTCTGCTTAGTTCAACCCTGCTTTTGGACAAAGTAGTCAAAACAGTTTGAGAGATTCCCCTGGTGAGAAAGAAACAGACTGTGCAACACCAATGTAAAACCTCTCTCTCAACCTGTCTCCCCTTCCAACCTTTCCTTCACACACTTAGCAAAACCAGCCCATTGCAGACTTCCTCATCCTTGGCTCCAGTTATTCACCCTCATTTTCATTTAAACAGGCTGTTTGCTCCTTCCCCAGCATGACTTGAGCACTCCCAAGAAACAGTATTAAGAATAACAGAAGTTAAACTCACTCTCCCAGGCCTCAGTGACCTTTTGCTAACTCTGATGTGCACTGCAGGCATAGCCCTGCTTGGTGCTCTTATTGTATCCAGGTCAGAAGGAGTATGAAGAATTTAGCTACTAGAGCTCCCACCCCAAAAAAAGCCAAAATAAAGCTCATGCTGTGAAAGCTTGTAATGTTTTTAAAATTTTTCTTTTTTTACCAGTTAGGCTAAAAAAGTAATGTTGTTCCTGAAACTTCAGAAAAATTCAGCCTAAATAGACACTAGACATTAAAAAAAAAGCATCCCAGATAAATCATGTGGTGTGCCCAGTTCTGGCAAGTCTCTGGAGAGCATCCAGAAAAAGACAATAGAGATGAGGAAGGGTTTGCAGCACAAATCTGATGAGAAGAGGCTGACGATGCAGTGGAAGCTCAGCCTGGAAAAAACAGAGGTTCAAGGGGACCTTATCTCTTGTAGCCAGGTGGGGGTCAGACTCTGCTTCCAGGAAACAAGGGACAGGACAAGAGGAAATGGCTCGAGCTGTGCCAGGGGAGGTTCAGGTTGGACATCAGGAGGAATTTCTTCACTGAAAGGGTGCTCAGGCATTGGAAGGGGCTGCCCAGGGAGGCAGTGGAGTCCCCATCCCTGGAAGTGACCAAGGAATGCCTGGATGTGGCACTCAGTGCTCTGGGCTGGTGACAAGGGGGGGATCTGGCACCGGTTGAACTCGATGGTCTTTGAAGTCTTTTCCAACCTTAATGATTCTAAATTTGGCCAGTTTCTCTGGAATTTGGCTAATTTCTACGCAAAAATGATTTTCAAACACATTTTAAACCTCTGCTAGCTCCAGCTATATTTAATTTCTATATAAATGCCAAATGTTTTCCTTCAAAATGACTATTCATACCTTTTTGATTTTTAGCTTTTCTTCTTCAGCACTGCAAAGCTTGATTTCGAGGTTTGCAACAGCTTGTTGAAGGCAGCTCTTGGGTTCATTTGTTCTCTTTGTCTCAACATCAGCTAAAGTCCTGTCTTCAATTGCATTTGAAGAAGCAACTGGAATATCTGCTTGAGTCTAATTCATAGGAGAAAAGTGGAACTGAATCATCTCTCTCAATGCATCAGGGAAACAAACTCTCCTTGGATTAGTCATTCCATGTTTTCACACAGAGCACACTGCAAACAGTGGTCACAGAAGGGGAATACAATGGTTTTGTGCTAAAATAAATGTTTCATCCTTAAGCTAGACTAAGAGAATAAAAGTAATTCAGACATGTCTAAACATTTGGTGACTGCTATTTCAGTATACTCTGGAAATACAGAAAACAGGTGAAACACTGATGGTAAGCCCATAATTTCAGAAAAGAACGCGAATAAATTAGTTGATGTTTAAAACATTTTGTGGTATAAATAACAAAAGGCAAAGCTTTATTTCTCCCCTCTAAAAAAAGAAGAAAAAAGAAAAAAAAAAGAAAAATAAAAAGAGGGGGCAAAAATTTGCTCTTTCTGCGCAGAAGAGCTCCATGGGAAAAGCTGGTAAATTAATTCAGCTGCCACTTTTCCAACAATCTGAAAGCCAAGCACACTTGAGATTTGGGTGGTGAAAGGAAGATCTCAGTGTCTTTATTAAAGAGAGGTTTGACTGATCTGACCTAATCCATCCCCCTAGCACCTTTTGTTCCAAACATACAGTCAGATAATGCATGACTTTCCAATAAGTAAGTATCTCTCAAAGGACTCAAAGTAACAAACAAAATCAGCTGAGATCTTGACTATACATGAATATATAAGATACAGCAGACAAAACAGAGAGAAAACTGCAGTTTGTGCTCTGAATTCTCCTGCAAGAAGCGAAGAGAAGCTGTATGTGCCAATTCCACTACTGAGTACTACTCAAGATTAGAGTCTGGCACCACCAAAAACTGTGAGGATGGAACCTCTATAGGGAAGGATTTTACCTGAAATCTCAAGAGGCTCTAGAGGCAGAATTGCAAAAGAATATTGTGCTAGTAACACCACCCTCTAATAAGTGTAGGAATATTTTATTTTGGTTTTATGTCCATCGCTTTCCTTTCGTTTACTCCTTAGTGCAAAGTCATCTCCATTTCAAAATAATGTTGAAGGACCTGCTCTCAACTCCCTTCAGCAGGACTTGATAATAAAGTTTTTAAATTTTTACTATTTCCTGCATTACAGAGAATTTATGGAATGATAAGTCTGTCAGTAGCTGAACAGAACAAGACGAGAAAAATTGAAACATGGACTACAACTAGAATTTGCACACACACTTAGTCTGAAGTAACAAAGTATGTTCTTTATTTTTCTGTGAGATTGCCTAACTAAATGACTTTATAGTTTTAAAAAATATCCCTAAGCCTCAGTGTTCTGGAATAACCCAAGTGCTCCTTCCAGAGAATACAAAAGCTAAAATTGCTGGCCTAGCTCAAACAAGAAAGGTTGAAGGTTATTCACTGTTAGCCAAAATTTAAAAAGGCAGGATCTGTGGTGGCTGAAGAAAATAATTTTTTGATCATCCTGCCAGTAAAAAAAATTTACTTATCAAAACTTTGTCAGAGAGCCAGATGAAGAGCCTTCAACACAGAAAATTACCCTGGCTGGCATCAGTCAAAAAAAGAAAACAAACACTCCTCCCTCTAAAGAAAAAAAAAAAAAAACAACATAACTTTTGGATTTATAAATTTCTTTGATATCATTTGCATCTGGGCACATCTCTTCCTCACTTTTTATAGGCCTTCCCCAGAACATTAGCCTGGGAACAAACACGAAATGGTAACTAATTAATTAATTAATTAAAAGCTGGTGCCACAGTCTTTCTGGAAGTGTGAACAGATGCTCCTCAAAGGAAAAAGATAAGACTCAGACCTGTATTTTGTGAATGTTGTTTTAATAGCTCTAAAGAAATGCTTTTAAATGATCACAAAATGAAAATCTGACTTAATCATGAAATTCAGCTTTTACCAGGAGCAGCCTTGAGACTTGATGAGTCTACCTGAAGAAGAAAAAACCCCGGAAGTGCTAAAAACAGGCAGGTTGACAACTACTCCAAAACACTGATTGCTTCAGAGTGAGGCAGGAGCCTTTTCTAATTCAAGTATACATTACCCCACATCCTGAAACAAGGAAGTGCACAATGAATTAACATGTTCAAATGGGGGTCACTGCAATTATGGCAATAAAAAAACCTCAGAAAGGTAAATCTATTTAAGAGTCAACTGCTGCAGCTCTTGTGATACTGATATAATTCTTGTGATAATCTCCAGGCAGAAAGCCTTTTCCCTTCCTTCCTCACCTAGTTGTTTAGTTAAAAACTAAACATTTTCACACCCCAGAAAGAAACAAAAATCAGTTCTCAGCATTACTGCAGCCACAGGAGAGATTAAGAATCCACAACTAGACCAAAAGAAAAAAAAAAAACAACCTTTAAAAGTAATGGGGAAAAAAATAAAGTAAAGCAAAGTAAATTTTAACCCCCCTAAATTAATTTGATTATAATTAAGTAAAGATTAAACGTTAATTCTCTAATCATAGAATGGTTTGGGTTGGAAGGGACCTTGAAAATCATCTTTTTCCAATGCCCTGGCATGAGCAGGGATGGGAATGCCTTTCATCAGATCAGGTTGCTCCGAGTCCCACCCTTGAAAATCCTAAAAACCTACTCCTAAAACCACTTGAGAAAACATGCAAGTATGATAAGCTTTAACAGTAGTCAGTTGTTTTGAGAGAACCTTCCTGCTGATGTTCCCTTCATGCATGCCCAGATCTATCAGCCTGTCTTTACCTTTTAATAACTCTAATCCCTCTTGCAGTTCAGATCAAAGTAGTACGGTTTCTATCAGTTATAGGCCTCGTAAACAATTTAAAAAGCATTTTGCTTCAAAGTCTGCATCACAGAAATCCAAGGACCTTTTGCCCTTAAAAAGCATTTCAACCTAAGTATGCACAGAAAAGATGCAACACTGATTCTTACTACATTGAGTTACATTGAGTTCCCACACTGAAGCTCAAAAATTGTGGGTTTACCTGTTCTTTGGGAACCGCTGGATTTATCACACTCTTCCCTGTTGGAATAACTGTTGATACATTATCACTTGGTAAAATGAAAGAGTCAGAAGGAAGCAGGCAGGAAGAAGGCACAGAGTGCTTCAGGAGAACATCAGGAGATCTATGGACTTCAGGTACTGGAAACAGAAAACACACACAGAAGAGCCACTCAAAAATTAGTTCTGTTTCTAGAGTCCATGCCTAGTAAAACCCACCTCAAGTTAAGTCATACCAATGTAAGCTTATGTACCTCTTATAATCCAGTTGCACTAAAAAGTAATTCCACACAAAGTGCCTGTGTTTTTCAGTAGTACCTACTTAAGGACATTCAAAATTGTAGTCACAATAAATTTACTCTTCTAATTTACAAGACAACAGCTCTCAAAAGGATCGGTTTTAACTCTGTCTCTTTTGATTCAAACAGCCTTTCAGCTTCAGCATGACCTTTAATCAGTTTCAGTCAACAAGAAAACTATACTTATAATTTCCCAAGTTTTATACATTTTAAAGTTAAAAAACATCCACAACTGTCCTAGAAGCCACATACAAACAGCTTGCCAAGACACATGATAAAGCAGCTTTTTATTTTTTAAGAGATAAAAAGAGAACAAAATAAGTAAGTGTCTAGCAAATAAAACTTAAATGGAATTAACACTGGACTGAGAGCTCTTCCATACCAAATTCCAGTTACACCATAAATGCCCTGAACAGTGCATCAGCATTACCAACCTAGCACAATGAAAAATCTTGTTTTTTAAAAAGACAAACTTAAAAAACTACATAAAAAGAAAGAAAAAGAGAAAGTTTTGTCTACATTTCTAATTCAACAGCAAAGTCCTACAAACTTTGACATGGTCAGTTCCAGGTATGTCTTTGCAATAGGCAAAAAGAAGCACATCCCACTGTTTCAGAAAAAGCAACTCCCATTACTATTATAACTCTGGCAACACGTAAAAGATACTACTAGCCTGGAGCAAGGCTCAGCCTCTGGATATCACTGTTGAGTACTGCCTGAGTACTCAGCATAAACCAGTGTGTACAACTGGCCTCGAGCCATTCAAAAGGACACACTAATCCCTGAATCCAGGCACACTCTGTCCCATCTTCTTTAGCTCCCAGTTCTAGGATTCAGGTATAACACACAGGAACATGCAAACCTCGTGAATGAAAAGAGGACAGAAAAGAGACCATAAGGTATAGCAAAGTATAAGTAGGGTAACTGCAATGATAGTAGGTTTGGATGTGGCCAAAAAAATAGGCAAAAAAATCACAGCAGAAGAGGGAAGCTTGGCTGAAAAGCCTAGAGAGCACTTCAGCAAACAGAACAGGAACCAGTTTAGTCAACTGCATTTTAATAGTCAACTCTTCTCCAGAACTGGAAACAGGATTTTTTTTTTTCTTTCTTTTATGCACCTTAAGATAAACTCCCTTCCCATTCCAAATGTCTCCTATCAAAGACAGCTTCCTGTAACAATTACCTACTCTCTTAGTTCAAGTGGCAGTGAAGTGACATAGATGATCGTTTCATATCTAAACAAACATTTAAGTCTCAGCTTTATGCTATCACTTATTGCCCTGAGTCTCAGTTTTAAATCAATTTCCATCTGATGGAAAAAGAGCTAAAATAATGTGCCAGGCAATTTCTGAAGGAGCAGGCAAATGGTTCTCTTACTAAAACTGTCAACTCACATGGAAAAACTGAGCATGATCCTTCTGACTGGAGTGTTCAACCTTTGGTGAGCATTACCACAGCACAGGCACAGCTCACATATAAATAATTTATCACAAAAGTGAAAATAGCCACAGATATTGGGCACATATGAGGAAAGTAGACTTGCTGAGATTAGAGCTTTAGGTATTCATATATTTTGGGGTGTCCAATCCTAGAGATAAAACTCCATTTTCCATGGTTTAATGTAGTTTTATGTGGAATCTTCTACAATCAGGTGGAGTTTTCAGTAGTTTTCATTACAGTAATGAATGCTTAGCATCTTGAAGGGGGAAAAATATCTCAAACTGGAAACAAAATCCCCACTCCTTAAGTTGTCAAAATGGAACCTAGGAAATGAGGAGCAACAACTGGTGAGCACTTCTGAACATTGTGGTTTAAAATTTTCAACTAAACACATGACGGTGCAGAAGACAAGAAAAGGTGGCAACTCTCCAAGGTATCATTCAAACATCTTTTTTACAAAAACTTCTTTTTAGTTTTCAACAATCCTAAAGATTCATAAACTAGACATTCCTAGAATTACATGTGCTATGTCTGTAATTCAAGCTCTTAATTCATTCCTCTTGTGTATATATTGGTGAAATTGCATTTTAGTTCAGCTCAAAATTCGCTTATAAAGACATCCCCTAAATCATTCCTGCATACCATGCCTTAGTTACCATAATGGAAAAGTTTCACAACCCCTGAAACCAAAACGCTCCTCTGTTGGAGCTACCTGACCTGACTCCAGCAGGCCAAGTCTGATAGCCCTGATGAATTTCCGAATAAATTTATTGCTCATTGATCAGAGCTGCAGCACTATAGAGAAAAGAAGCATGCACTCAATTACAGGTACATCAAAAGTCATATACCCAAAAAGGCTGAAATAAGATACAGACATAAGGTATGGCCAGAACTGTACTTAAAAAGCATCTAATAATTTCTGAAGCCCTGGCTTCCCAATATTAAGAATATTCTGTCATAGGTTTGTATGTAAGAACTGCCAGAACCATGCAGTTTGTTAATAGAAAAAGAGAGATCAGGGACAGCCTGGAATCTTGCTAATGCAAGGAAATTTCTGTGTCTTTATGCTGGTAATGTAGCTTAAACAATTATTAAAATTCCCTGTGAGATCAGGAATTCTGAAAACAAAACCAACTGCATAACCATGAACTGTTAAATCAACATTTTGTTAAGTCTTATCCTTCATAATGAGTTTCAGAATGAAGACATTAAATAGCAAATTACATGGGTAATGTTTACTAATTAGATGTTCCTTGCATCCAGCAATTAATAAGTGATATGACAGTAGGGCTCTGAGCAAAAGACCATAGAATAATTATTTGACATATTTTTGTAGAATGTTGTAAACTATTTGTAGCATAGTTCCCATAGGTCTCAGCTGTCAAAAATAATAAACCCAAGAAACAAAATTAGATTTCCTTCCTGAACTCCTCTTGTCTTGATATTACAATTCAAGGACACTTCCAATCATTCTGTATACACTGAAAACTCTACCCCTGAACATTTTCAGTTAAAAGTAACATTGAGGTAGAAAGTTTGAGTTTAAAACTGGTTTTGTGTTCACAGTAGGACAAACCAACCTGACACACCCTCAAGATGATTTCTGATAACTCATAGTACAAAGCTCTTCCCCACATTTTATTCTTCCAAAGTCAAAATATTCTAGAAGAAAAGTTATTACATCTACTTTCCTAGCATTTTAAATCTACATCCATGTGGTCCATACTACCAAAAAATAGTAAAAAGCCAAATTTCAAGACCAAAATTACACTGAAATCACCATTGTGGCTATAGAAATAAATTCTGAATTCTGCCTGCACACTGAAAAATGTGGCTACAGGCTTCAATGTTTTGTTTTATGATTTCCAAATATCAGATATGTAGGAAATTCACAAGATGAGTAACTGCTCCTCTGGAAAGTTCATAAAATCTTGGGTTTACACAATGGTATTACCCTCCAAATTTATCAAGATCACCTCAATAGCAGCATAATACATTTGAATTTTTCAGCAAGCCTTACTGAGAAATTTCTAAGGTTAAGACAAGAATATCTTTATGCACAGATATCATGGGGCAGACAATTCAGTTATTTCTGTTACTAAAAACATTGATCTACAAGTCAATGCCCAAGAAGCCCTTGACCAATACTATTAAAACCTCACCTATTGCAATAAATTGATTTATTCACAGCAATATTTGCATGAAAAAGTCATGTTAAGATTTTACAGTAACAAAATATCCAGAATATAGGAATTATCTTTTAATTTTGATATGCTTCAAATATCTTGGTATAACTTATCCTAGGACTTCTGTGTCACTTAAAATCATACAAAAAATTCTGTGTTATGTACAAATAATTTCAATTCTACACGTTACAGGTTTTTAACTGGACTTCACTGACAGACACTGCACAGCTTTATTTGATTTATTAAACACAATAAGACATGACACTGAATTTTAGCAGTAATTTTAAATATTTGTCAAAATTGTGAGAAGAATAATAAAGTTATTTGGAAAAATATAATTTCTTTAGTATTTGTTTTCCTCTGTTTCAATGACAAATAAGACTAATTATTCTGTAATAGATGAAAGCCAGAAATATATTACTAAAAACATTTTAAGAACATTATTTATAGAGTTCATGTCAAGAAAAATCCCAGTCTTATTTTGCATAATTTATTCTGCAAAACAATACAGTTACAGAATAAGCAATATATTTTTCAACTATATAAATAGCTTAAGAAAAAAGATCATTCTCATCCCTCCCAAGTAAAAAATTTCATCACAATCCTATTTTTAACTTTACTTTTTCTGTTTTCCTATGATTTGCAACAGAGCTTCCACACTCAAAAGTAAAGAATATCCCATGAATGAAGAAGTTCCATTCCTTTTCTACTGTATAAACTGAATTTCTCTTTCATATCTCAATAAAGTTTGAGTTTTATAGTTTCCCAAAAGAATTGCTCAGGAACACTCTTATGCTAAAGTTTTGACAGCTGGCTATTCTTTTATTGTGTATTATTTTATTGTATACACCCTTCTAAGCACTAATATTTACAGTGAACACATAAGGACAGGGAGAGAATATTAAGATTTTTACAGTGATTCTGTCAATACCTGTAGGAAATGCTGCCCAAGCAATAGCAGGAGATGTGGTCTGCTTTTCACCATTTCCAAACTCATAACTCTCTGCTGCCTGGAAACAAGAAAAAATTGTTACAGATTTTACAAAATGCTATAAATGTCCATAAAATAGTTGAAAATAGTTAAATTTCAAAGCAGAGTTATACAAAACAGCATACCTCAAATCCTCCAAAGTCATCATCATCCATCTTTCAACAGGCACTACAACACAAAAGAAATCTTGATTTTAAAATATTTTTATAACCTCGTCCCCTGCTTGCTCAGAAACGAGCAGTCAGTCCTTCCCTCCAGTCTCATCTCCACAGCCTACCTGAAGTCTCCATCATTTGTAAGTCCTAAAACAGATCAAGAGGCCTAAATAAGAACTTTTCCACACAGAGTATGCAAGGCCAAGAACTGCAAGATCTCACTTAAGAAGCACTTTTGCATTGATCGAGTGAAATACAAAAAAAAAAAAAAAGGGTATTCTAAAACATAATTTGAATAACTTTGGGGGAAAACATAAGCACTGCCCATCAACATAGTCCAACATCTTTTGAAAGCAGAAATGTAGGAAAAGCTTTCTCATAGAGGAAAATAGGAAGACGTTACCTAAAAGTTATATCTAAAGATTTCAGGTATAGCAAACGGGTCACCAGTACTTCAACCAATGTTATTACAACCATCAGAAAATCTATGTCTGGACAGATATATATATATATATATATGTATATGTATATGTATATGTATATGTATATGTATATGTATATGTATATGTATATGTATATGTATATGTGTATATATATATGTATGTATACACATACACACACACACACACACACAATATAAATATGTCCAGGAAATAGGATTTCTGACCACCAGATTCCAAAATGAAGGGTTGTCTTCACTCATAAGGAAAACAATCTCTCTTAACGCAGTCAGGATCTACCACGGACCTTGTATAGTTTTGTGCTTATGATTTAAAGCATAAAAAATATTTTCCATTGTTAAGTTGCTTTTCCAAATCAGCACTGTGATTAAATCCAAAAAGATTTCCTGCTTTTCCCATCTCTTCTTAGCTGTCTGGCAACATCAGAACAAACTGCAGCTTGGAAAAAGACTGTGGTGAATTTCTGGAAATTTTTCTGCTACCACAGAGGTCCGTCCCTAGGTTTCATGGAGGGGCTGATTAAGATTTTACAAACTGATCAGCATTTTTGACTTGTAGCCCTGAATTCTGTGGCATTTGGATATATTTATAGTTAAATTTCAGTTCCTCTTAAAAAAAAAGCAGGCTAAGTTACTCAGCTAATGAAAGTAACTCAAGATATACAAAGCTCTTGAAATAAAGGTATTATGTGTTAACAAAATATATATATCTATAACTCTGATATGTAAATGAAGGATGATCAAAAAAACCCTTATGGTCTTTATAGGATGTTAAAATATTTATAAAGCTAATTGACTTCAGTTAAAACATAGTCCATAGGCTAGATAAACTTTAAAACATAGTCCATAGTCCATATGCTAGATAAACTTTTATTACTGCAGAAAAGATGGAAAGGGACTGTTTAAAAGAGAGTAGGTTTAGGTTGGGTGTTAGGAAGAAATTGTCCCCTATGAGGGTTGAGAGGCCCTGGCACAGGTTGCCCAGAGCAGCTGTGGCTGCCCCATCCCTGGAAGTGTTCAAGACCAGGTTGGATGGGGCTCTGAGCAACCTGGGACAGTGGAAGGTGTCCCTGCCCATGGGACTGGGTGATCTTTAAGTGAATCATCACTATCACAGTGTAAGTAGAAAAATTTGCTTAAATTGAAGTATTGTTCAATAGACTCATGTGGTATAAGAACTAAGCATCTCTTTAGGGACTACAGGGTGGTTTGTTGGCTTTGTGTGGGTTAGGTTTAGAGCAGGCTCATTTTCCAAGAGAGAAAGAAGGTAGTTGGGTATTTCCTCCATCAGTGTTAAGGTTAATTGGTCAAACATTCATGCACTCTACCAACATTCACAGCTTTTAACACATAGCTCTAAAATACAGCATGTGTGTGTACAAATGATGGCTGGAGATTGTGTGGACAGCACAGGACTGGAGATGGAGACAGCACAGGCTGAGAATGCCAATGCATTCATGCCACATTCCAGGAAAAGCCACCCAAACCAGACTGGGGACTGACACAACCACTGCAGAACACAGTGCTCAGGTAGCAGGCAGAGCAGCCAGTTGGAGAAGGTGAGCCTTTAGAAAGCCAAACAGGTATTTAATCTAAACACACTATATCACATCAACAGGTCTTAGAGGCTCTAAACAAAGTTCCTTCAAAGCAGATTTTCCCCACAAAGTGCATGAGACATTATTCCCATTATCTCAGAACTGGTTATGTCTCGACCAGGGAAAGTACATTCAGCACTGTATTTTAAAAACACAAACTGGAACAAGTTCAGAGGAGTTCAACAGGAATTAAAGTAATTTTGGAAAGGCATGCTAAAATGGAGAGGCTCTAAAAAAAAAGGCAAACAAAAATAGAAAATATGTAAAATCATGTTCTAAGAAGTGATTAACTACTTTGATTTCTCTTCAAATACAACACTGACCTGAGGCAGAAAAGACAGAAGGCCCTGTAAGGAAAACATTTGAGGATTTCCATTTCTCCTTCAAGAACATTTATAAGAACTATGCATAAATAAAACAGAAGTTTTGATAGAGAAAAAGAATGTAGGGCAGAAGAAAAACTGGAGAGCAACCTGTTATTGAATCCATCATCTTTTTAATTGCATTTCACATATAGTTTAAGTATGGTAACAATCCCAGAATTATTCTGACCTAAGATTACCTTTACCCCACAAATTTTAAACACAGACATTTTGTGGCTTACAGCATGATTAATTTATGAATTATTCCACATATCACTCCAATAGAATAGAAGATAAACAAACTTCAAGCAAGTCTCTATAGCACCAATGGTGTTTTCACACCTAGCTGTTAATCCTCCAATTTCCAGTTCTTCTGAGACCCCACAGGAATTCCAGGCTAAGTAATTCTCCCCCAGGTGAGAGAATTCTAGGTCTGTTTGCTCTTTGGGTGTGTGCAACATATATTCACACACGTACATGCACCTCTGTTTCAAAATGAAATCCTAATTTGTTTTATGCTGTGTGTGCTGTGGCAAAAAAAAATAAATCTAAAAATACCAGAAACTGGCAAACTCAGCATGTGTCACAAATATGCAGGCAGCAGACTAGGATAGAAAGCATGGAATAAATCCTGAGAGATGCTGACATAAGGCACTTCAAAAACTCAAACACTGAGGTTCTGTTCACCTGAAAGTACATATGCATTTAGCTCTACAAATGTATTAATAATTCATTATATATTTAACTGATAACAATGCTGAAAATATGACCAAACACATAATTTCACAATTCTATCCCTTATTTTCATGATGGAAATGCATTTCTGGTACAAATAAATAACACAAGTAGTCTAACACCTCTCCTTAGATCTGCAACAAATTTGGGAGCAAGTTCTTTTAATCAACCTATTCCAATCATCTATTCCAAAACTGGAAATCAGACTTTTCTTTCCTCACATGGTAGGAACAGTATTTGTGGCACCAGAATAGGAAAGAATACATTAAGTGCTGATAATTTTCAGGATTTGAAAAATAACAGAAAAAGACAAAACAACCCACACAGTCTTACCATGACTAAATGTGGTCTCTTGAAATATGCCCGATACTGGAATTAAGTAACTGTAAAATTGGGCAACAAGAAGCCAACCTCAAAATTACAGTCATAGAAATTATGGTTGGAAAAGACACAGTAGGTCATCCAGCCCAGGTCATTTCCAAAACATTACAGTTCTCAGACAGTCATGTCCTAAAAGGCTTGAGAACCTCTCCAGTCACACCATGTGAAAAGAAGGAAACTTTCCATGGATAAATGAATACACATGCCACTGAATTTTGAGTAGGTTTTATCAACAAATTTGTATCCACCAAATGGAACAGTAACTTCTGCCAAAATTCAGACCAGCAGGTCATCCAACCCAAGCTCCTGCTCAAAGCAGGGTCAACGCTGCATTTCAGATGAGGTTGCTCAAGACTTTCTCTGGCATGGCTGGTAAGACTGAATGATGAATTTATTCAGAATGATGCGTATACCTGTGAAGCCCACAGGCTTTCTTGTGCCAAATACAGTCACTAAAGCCTGGCCAGTAGCTTAAAACAGACCATGAGACCTTTGTTAAATATGCTTACCTAACAGACACACCAAAAGCATGTTTTTATACACAGGAAGATCAAGTGCCATTCCCAGGAAATACGGCAGAAAAATGTAAGCTGGGGGAAAAAAAGCCCCTCTTCCCCATTCCAACAGTTAGGGGGAGAAAGAATGTTGTAATCCCACCAGAAATCCTGGTATTCTTCACATCCAAAAGGCAAAAAGTGGTGGAAAGACCAAATGGTGAATTAGAAAGAATTCCTCATTCACATCCACTTCTGGTTAGTGAGAATTCAAATCAATCAAGTCCTGATCCATTACTTGATAATCTAAATTTGTCTAGGTAATAGAGAACTGATTCTGCCAGCTACAGTCAAGTCACTTCTGTATAACCTGGCCTGTAAGTTTGAGTCTGAGGCTGAATTTTGTACATTTTAACAGAACGACAGACAGATTCTACAGCTGCTTATTTTGTCAGAACAAAGGTGTGTGTGGACCTGCCTGAGGGTGGGACTGCTGCATTTGTATTTCTGGAAAACCTCAGGGGTGGGTAACTCCCATCTATGACAACTTACCAGTTTTACCTTCATTCTTATGTTTCCTAAATTCCTCATCCAGTGTCTTCAGTCCAGGAGAGGCATATTAGCTGTTCCACTACCGGACATAACACAGACCCCAACATTTGAAGAATAAATCTTTGGCCGAAAGCAAATTCCAGAAAGTCTATCCAGGATAAGTATGAGATTTAAAACAAAAACAAAACCAAAACCAACCAAAAAAAAAAAAAAAAAAAAAACAATAAAACTAAAAAGCAGCAATTTAGGAAGCATCTACATTGGCAATACCTCTGTGATAATGAGCAGGGCATGTGATAAATTTCTGTATCACCACAATCTAACCAACCCACATGCACTTTTACCCATGGCTTTGTCACCAAAGCTCCAAGTACCTTTTACAAATTTTAAAACAGGAACAAACTTTCTTCTTTTTACCTAGCTGATACAGGCTTTTCTCCTGATCTATATTAATTACAGCTGCAGGATGAGCATTTGGCATCTTAAAAACTTTTAATAGCTACTAAGCCATTAATCGGAAAAAAATAATTACAGAATACACATAGCTCAAGAAAGAGCAGAATATGAATGTACAGCATAATGGAAATGAAAATATATTTAAATAATTTGTAAAATTTTCTAAAGATGAAAATCCACCTTAACAATTTTGCATGCTGTGTGTCCTACTCTACTGTAAGACAGTGAAAACTGGGTGACACCAAAATACCAGTACTCTCCATCACATTCCAGTGTGGATTTCATCATAAAAAGGGACATGTGGTAAATCTCCCCTGGCAGGAAGCGAGTGCTGGTCAGCTCCTAGAGTGACAGGGCTGTTAGAACCTTTATTTTAGCAGGGGATAGGAGCCTGCCCATACACACAGTGAATTAAGATAGTTCAAGGTTATTGGGAATGAGAGGACAACATAGAAGATGTCACAGCAATTTTTCCCTGGGAACTGAGGCTGGTTCATTTAGCCTGGAGAAAAAGAGGCACAGGGGGACATCATCAGTCTTTACCACCCCTTGACAGGAGGGTGCAGCCAGGGGAGGGTCAGGCTCCTCTCCAATGTACAAGTGATAGGAGAAGAGGAGATGGCCTCAATTTGTGCCGGGGTGATTCAGATTGGATATTAGGGAAAATTTCTTCACCAAAAGTGTTGTCAGGCATTGGAACAGGCTGCCCAGTGATGTGATTAAATCACATTAAGACATGTAATTGTGGCACCTGGGGACGTAGTTCAGGGTGGACTTGGCAGTGGGAGGTTAATAGCTGTACTCCATGATCCTTAGGGTCTTTTCTAATGTAAATTATTCTATTATTTCACTGACAGTGAAATCAATAAACAGTAAACATTTAGTACATTATAATAATATTAAAGCTTTTCTAATGGAGAAAAAAGAAAAGATTAGCAGTTGCAAACCCTATTTTACAGTAGCAGTTGCTTATACGACAATTGATTCCACTCAAGTCAATGGTACTTTTAAGAAAAATGAAAGCCTGGCCCATTGTAGCAGATTTTCTTCCACAGCCAAAATAAAGCAGCACAACATTAAAGGAATCACAGTTTAGTTTGCCAAGCCTCTCAGGTACTGAAGTAGTATGAGAAAAACCTCAGAAACTTCACAAAAACTGGTATTAAGATAATCTACAAAATCAATTCCACAAAAATTTGTGGTTTAGAATTTGAGGGCATTCTTCTTCCGCATATATCTTTTGGCTTTTTTAAACAGTGAGCAAAGCAGGAAAAAGCAAAAAAGCACCAATTAGAGGTCCTTTTCACTTCCATAGCTCAAACACAACTACACAAAAAAGAAAGCAAGAGTTCCACTTTTACTCACAAGAGCAAAATGAGCTCAGAGCCCCTACAGAGAAGGCAAGTCAAATTCACTTATGACACAGGAGGGGGGGAAAAAAAAACCACACAGCATCACAGCCTTGTGTGGAAAACATATTCAAGAACTGTCAGTTCCTCAGCCATATCCTAGAAGAAAGTAACAGACAAAACTGGGAAACCCATGTCCTATGAAACTTCCCCCAACTTTGACAAACACCTACTTAAAAAATATCGACTTCTCTCTAGATATTCAAAGATTATTTCAAATAATACATTACCTACTCCAGAAGAAGTATTAGAATATGGTCTTATTCAGCATATTTCAATATCTGCAGAACCTATATTTCCCAAGACTTAACTCTAACAATTTCAGGAACTCAAGAGTTAGAGCTTCAGTCTTCACCTTCTTAGATCTTCAGTCTTCACCATAATTGGTTTCTTGTGACCAGTACATGGAAAAGCTAGTTTTTGCTTTATAAAAATAAGGATCATACAGTTAACTATTTTTTATGTTTCTCGAACAGCTCTCTCTAAGCTTTCTCTATCACAAATATCCTTTTACTTCAAAAGCCACACATTTTTACAAGATGCACATAAACTTCTGTGAGAAGTCTTGCAAAGTGGATACAATTCAAACATATTGTGCTTTGGAGGAAATCCCTTTCCTTTCACCAAGCCTTCTCCCCATCCACCTCCAAAAAATCTCAGAAAGCAGCTTGCATTAAACTGAAATTAAACATTCGTGTTAAGTACAGCCAGGCAATACCTACAATTAATCAACACCAAGTCCAGCAAAACAATCTCTGAAACCTGATTCAGATTAATGACAATCAGAAGGTCTGGAACTTATTTTGTAGTCTAAAAAAAAAAAAAAAAAAAAAGTGAGAAAAGAAAGATTGTTAAAGAACAGACACCATGAGTACACAAATGCCTGAGAAAAAGTGTCCATGGTAGATTAAAAACTCTCATACTTAAAGTATTCTTATTCTACTGAAACCCATAAATTGGTCACAGGCCTCTAAAAGACAGAGTCAAGCTGTTCTCAGAGCTGTACTGGGATTAGGACAAAACCCTTAGGACAGAAGTTGGAATAGTGAAAATTGTAGCCAGATCTTGGAACAGGCTGCCCACAGACATTGGGCATATCCTCGTAATTCCTGAGGATAAGCACAAAGAATTTAACTGGACAGGGTCCTGACCCATATGTTCTAACCAGATCTTCTTTAGACAGTGGTTTGGATTAGAAAACTTCCAAATGACCCTTCCACGGATGGTCTATGTTTCAATGTATTCCATTTGATCCACAACAGTATCACTAAAAGAAAAAGTGAATCCACCTTTGACATTGTTCCTCAGCTGAACCGTATTCATAACTACCAACATCTGCCCAAGATCATTTATGACTGGGTTTGATGATGACAGAACCAACTTCAAGAGAGGACCATGAAAGGAGAAGAGCAGCTGTAGAATCTTCATTGCTGTAGAAGGAATAAAAGGAGTGAAAGCCTAATGAAATATACCAGAAGGGAGCCCACAGGAAAGACGGAGAGAGACTCTTGACAAGGGCCTGGAGTGACAGGACAAGGGGCAATGGCTTCACACTGACAGAGAGCAGGGTTAGATTGGATATTGGGAAGAAATTGTTCCCTGTGAGGGTGGTGAGGCCCTGGCACAGGTTGCCCAGAGCAGCTGTGGCTGCCCCATCCCTGGAAGTGTTCCGGGCTGGATGGGGCTCTGAGCAACCTGGGATAGTGGAAGGTGTCCCTGCCCATAGCAGGGGTTTGGAAATGAATGAGCTTTGACCTTCCAACCCAAACCATTTTATGATTCTATGCTTCTATGAAATATTTGCATCATGAATTCAAAGAAAAAAAATGTCTTACACAAATCTTTGTACTCAACAGAAATGTTTCTTGAGAAAGGCTGAAGTGAACTTCTGTCATTAAGAAATAAAAACCCGACAAGAAAGTAAAACTGCATGGGGATGCTTCTTCTTTGGAAGTAATAAATCACTTTGTTAATTCATTAACTAATTAAAAACCTTTCCTAGGAATCATTAGATGGTACTATTTGATAATGAACATGGTAAGACATTTACAAATAACAACTCTTTTTCTCAAAAAGAAAAGTCTAACGCTTCTTAATGAATCAATGGCTCTGAGACAGGTTCAGTAGTCTCAGACTTTATCTTCCTCTCAGCCTTAACAGACACAGTGCTTTGTAATTCAGGGATTCCCTCTCAAAAGAAGACCTGATATCAGTTCCAAGAAGTTCATGCAATCAGGCACTCCAACTACATGCTTGATATTTATACAGCGCTGCTTTAGGAACATGACTTTTTTACTTAGAAGGAAATAAAGGGTACAGAAAAACCTGTTAGGGGTTTGGGAATGCTAGAACAAACCATGGTCTTTCTTCTACAGTTCAGGTCTGATAAACTTAAGAAATTGAAGGTTTAAAAGCAAAATACAAGGGTCACACATATTTCAAATGCATTCCCACATGAAATATTATTGAGTTTCAAGAACTCAGACTGACAACTGAAATTCTCCTGCTGCTCCATGTTACTAAGCAGCATTAGCAAATGCAATCAATTATTTTTACCTGCAGACCCCAGTAATGTGCTTTAACATAACTTAAAAAGAGGTGTCTGCAGAAAGAAGCTTTCCAAGAGTAAAAGGCACCAAGTTCTGCCTCAAGCGAACTTTGTCACGGAACAGGTATGTGAAAATAGAAGATTTGACACAATCTTAGTTACAGTAAGAGCAATCATAGCAACACAATTTAATATAAAAACATGACAAACAAAAATCTAAGTCTTTGAATGCATGCTTATATGGATGTGTGGTAACTTGCACTAATAAATGTCATTAATGTTATGAAAAGAGTGCTCAAGATCTTTCACATTAAGAAGGAATATATGCTTTACAGGAAAATAAAAAGCAAAAAAAGCCAACTAAACAAAACCAAACCCAGAGTAATACCAGGTTTTGGCACGATGTACTGCCTAGGAGAATCTGGTGCTGACTGAATCACTTATTCTAAAAACCAACACTCCAGCAGACGAAGAATTGTTAAAGTAAAAAAAAGGAAAACAAAATCTTTAAAAATTCTGTAGATCATCTTGTTATGGACTTGAAATGAGGTTTTTTCTCTTAACTATAAGTAAAATAAGATAGTAAAGGTCTAAGTATAAAGGATAATCAGTAAACCTGTTAGCTAAATAAAATGAAAAATATACTCTTTAACTTACACAGACAATTCACAAAAACTGTGAAAAGACAGTGTTTACCGGTTATCATTCTTATCTTATGTTAGAAAAGCTGACATGCGACCATGGATACTTAAAAAAAAAAAACAAACCTAACAACCAAAACCCCCAAAAAATCAGCAGCACATGGTAAAACAGAATTATATTAAATAAATACAATATGCTAGATGGGACTGTACTAAATAAAAATAAAAATAAACTGCATTCTTTTATCATTCCTCTGTGTCTCTTAATGGACTGGAAGATTCACTTTTCCAATTAATAAAACAACTCCCCTCAGCTTCCTCCAAACCCAGGAAGTACAGCACTTCCCAGAGGGAAAGGTATTTGTTTCAGATAAGGAAAAAGATATTAGGCTATTTCTCTGACATGACATGACATTATCAAAAAGAGCAACAATTATGTCTCAGATGTTCAAGTCCTTCTGATTTTATATGATTCAGTTGCTGGTCTTGAAAAAGAAAACCTTAAATAACACTAATAATACTAATTTCCTCCCAAACACTTATTAGAAATTCCAATTTTATAGAAGTTTATTGCAAGAACGGAAATACGTCAGAACTGGCACCAAAAAAACCCTTTTAATTCTTTGTTTTGCAAACGCCAGATATAGTTAGAAGCAGAAAAGGCCAGATATTACTCTCCCTCTCACAAAAAAAAGAATGCAAAGAATGCATTATTGAATCTTTTCCTCTCTTTACTGATACTTATAAAGAAGACTTGATGACTTTTTGTTCACATATTAAGCAGATTAATTTGAATTTCCATGCTCTCCTAAAGAGATGGTCCAGTCCATGAAGAAGCAACTCACAGTGTGACTTAAAATTAGTTTTTTGTATGACTCTCACGAAGCAAACTGGAGAGGCTTCACATTGTCCAACTCCCAAATCATAAACAAGTAAAATGAAAATGCTAATGTGCTTTCCAACAGAAAACACTGCTGCCAGAATGTCTGTGCACATTATCTTTCTTTTTTCATCTTTGTTTTTGGTCTGCTCCTAAGCATGCAACACAACACTTTTCATCACATGACCTTTGACCAAACGGATATTATCATAATTGTATGTTCTCTGTTGCAATTTAAAAAAAAAATGTTTCCCACAGAAAAGGCTGATTGATTGCCATCAATACCTTTGCAATACACTGAGGGAGCTGCAAACAGAGATTTCAGATCAGGCCAGAGTGAAGACAGGATTTGAGCTCAACACCTAAATGCTTTTCTTGTAATCAGATTGCAATATTTTAAAATAATTTATCACTTCAGCTTGATTCTTCATGCCTACTTTGCATTTCTAAAATACAGTTCTTCTTTTCTTGACAAAGATTTGTCAGAACTACCAGGTCCTTCTCAGAAAGAGGGAGACGTTTCCTATGAAGTTCCATACTGAACAAGTTACCAGGACATTTAAGGACCACGTATGTGAGGGGGGCTCTGATACCAAGAATATCATTTCAGTTAACAATGCTGCAAAAATTACTTCTCATTCAAGAAGAGCTAAACTCCCCCCCAACCCCAAACAAACAAAACCAAAATGCTCCACATCTTCATGGTTTAAAGGAAACCAATTGCTCCTTCCCCCATGCAATTTATTTTAAGACACCATTTTATAAGTCCTCTAAGACTTTAGTTAAACTGGAAATAAATGCATGCCTAACAGGTATTCATCCTAAAGTTTAAAACTTCCATACACGTAGAATACATGTACAAAAACAAAACAGTAACAAGCTGTAGTGAACACTTAGTTACGCAAGCACACCATGAAATTAGGAACACATACCTGAGAATTAATGGAATTATTTAAGGTAACAGGGGCCTTACATATTCACAGAGCTTAATGGCTTTTGAAACCAGCACTGTTTAAAGAAAACTACTGAAATTTATTCAGAAATCACTATGCAAAAGTATCCCCTCTGGCAATGCTGCGAAAACCGGCAGAACATTCAGGTTCCAAAATGCAAACTACATGTAGAGTGATATCTTCTAACTATGTTAATTACTGGGCAATTACATAGTCTTCAGTCAGCAAAATTCCCAATGAAAACAAGTTCTGCTTGACTAAAGTCAGCAAGAAAAAACTTGAATATTTGAACAATAACCATTAATGCCTTACACTTACACTCAATAGTAATTTAAAAAATGCATTTAGCAATTAAAAGTTTCAGGTGATAACTATACTTTTCTGTAGAGGCTTTGACAAAAACATGCATTTGAATGGCCAACTTCAAGCTAATCCAGTCATCTTCTAAAATATATGATGGTAAAAAAAAATTAACAGAAAAACTCACAACTATCTTCCTTCACTCGTAACGAATAGTATTTTAGGTTATTCCTATAATCAAATGACTACTTTCCCCAGGATAAATATTGCTCACAGCACAACTTACACAGAAAAGTAATATCACAAAGCATTCCACTAAATAGGAATAAAGCAAAAAAATCCCTTTTATTTTAATCCAAAATGCCAAAATAATTTTAAGAAATTCAAACCCATTTCTGCATTTCATGAGAGCAGCTGCTGAGGAGGGAGCCTGGCTGGCTGGCACCAGAATTCTCACCAGGAGCCTGCCTGTTCTAGTCGGCCTAAGACTAGAATTAAAGACAACTCTGAGAACGCTGGTCTCCTTTCATCCTTCCTCCACTTTTTTATTTGGTGTGTGGGTTTATAATTCAAACCTTATGGAGGAACCAGGACTGGATTAATAAGGAAAAACTAATCATTAGCCCCTGCTGTACCAAAGAAATTGTCAGTGTTCCATCCTTTGTTAGCTTTACCAGCTCCACATATTCTGCAGTCATGTAGAGTTAAACCAGGTTAAATACACATACTTTTAAAAATACAATTAATTTTTCCTTGTGATTCAATGTTGACACAAAATTTTACATTAAAAAATCTTTTAACCCCCCCCCACAAAAAAAAAACCAAAAACTCTTATTTACTAACTAGAGACTGTAATCAGATCATGGTATATTTTACACCATGAGGAAATTAGAAAGATTTTAGCATAGAAGCTACTGGAAGACAACCATTTAAAATCAAAACGTATTCTGCTTTTGCAACTACTTTGCTAAATCTTTTCTTTTAAGA
The DNA here is from genome assembly GCF_963662255.1 of Cinclus cinclus. Classification (NCBI taxonomy): domain Eukaryota; kingdom Metazoa; phylum Chordata; class Aves; order Passeriformes; family Cinclidae; genus Cinclus; species Cinclus cinclus. The sequence continues at coordinate 22,738,622 of NC_085049.1, read as the reverse complement.
AAAAGTATTTAAGTATGTTAGAAGGAGAATTGCTTCATTTCTGAGAGTATTTCATATATACTACATCTAGAGCATAACTTGTAAAAAGTGATTTACACTTTTGTAACTATTTTTGAGCTCTCTTGCTACTCAGCATTCATTCATTTTACTAAAAACATGTCTTTAATACAGTTTACATCACAATAACTCCAAAAATTAACCTAAATACACTCTGGAATACATTAAGGCAATTTAGCAAGCCAGTATCTTGTGAAAACATTTTGAAACCTTTTACTGATAAATTCATTTTCTAACAGTATTACCTTCACCCCTTATAAATGAACGACAAAGGTGGTTAACTTCTAAAGGTATGCTCTGAAAGTACTAGGGATTTATACTACATTATTTCTGCTTGCTATAATAATAATAAAAAAAACACAGAAGAAAACCCCAAAAAACCAACTATAACAACTACTAACTTAGCTCAACTGTACCACTGGGCAACACAGGTGTGTGTACATAGATACAAATAAATATACACACACACACACACACATATATATATATATACAGAGAGAGAGAGAGAGAGAGAGAGAGAGAACACGCTTATTTTCAGATAGGAAAACGAAAAGGATCTATGTATAGCAAAGTCTTCAGGGCACACAGTCAATTTAAATGAAATAGTTTCCAAACATAAGTATAATCTGCCTCAGTTTTTGAAATTTTCAAGCACATTAGTTCTTGTCTCTTAAAGATTCTTAAACCAATATTGTTCTTTTAACCCCAAGGAGAGGGCAAGTCAGGCCTCTTTATAAACATTAAAGGCAGTTCATAAGTGCATTTGTAAGGATAATTTAACTAAATCCCAGGTATATTCAATATTGATGTAAGTTAAGCAGCTGTATCACACACTTTTTAAGCAGTCTTTAAATAGAAATAGTATTTATAGAAGTCCTAATGCAGAACCTATTTTTTAGCTCCTAATAATAAAACTAAGAAAAAATGGGTTGCTGGGGCAGAAAGTGTTTTGGGTAAAATAAGAGGAAAGGTGAACAAGGCAGATATCCTGGTGGGAGTGTGTTACAGCCCACCCAGCCAGGATGAAGAGACATGAAGTATTCTCTTAAGGACTGGGAGAAGTCTCATGATTGCTCTCCCTTTTTCTGGGTATCTGCTGGAAATACAGCACAGCAGAGGGAAAACATGACTGCAAGGATGGCATTAGGTTCTGCATGGAGGAATTTAGGAGGGCCCAAGCCCAAATAAAATTCAACCTCCCTACCACCATATAAGACAAATCAACAATTATTTTATAAATACAACAGCAAGAAAAGGAGGGCTAAATCTCCATCCTAATTGGATGCAGCAGAAAATAACAGTGAGAAAGAATGAGGAAAAGGCTGAGGTATTGGTACTGTCTTTGCCTCAGTCGTCAGTAGCAAGACCAGGTGTCCCCAGGATACCCAGCCTTGAGCTGGAAGAGAGGGAGAGGGAACAGAATGAGCCCCCACATTCCAGAAGATGCTGTTGCTGTGCCTCCCAGACACACACAGGTTACAGGGCTGGCTGGGATCCACCTGAGGGTGCCAAGCAAGCTGCTGAGAGCCCACAGAGCCACTTCCAACTATTTACCAGCAATCCTGGCAACTTAGGGAAGCCCCAGTTGGCTGGACATTAGCAAGTATTCCTCCCACCTACAAATGAGAGAGGGAAGGATCTGATCTTATCTCCTGTGACAAGGTGACTTTTGTTTTGGATTTTGGATGAGGGAAAGGCTTTGGCTGTTTTTTACCTGGACTTTAGTAAAATTTATCTTTTTCCAATGTCTTCACCTGGAGAAATGGCTGCTCCTGGCTTGGACGTGTGCACTCTCTGCTGGGTAAAAGAAATGACTGGGTGAACAGGCCCAGAGAGTTGAGAATGGAGTGGCTGATGTGGCTGGGCATGTTTGGTCTGGATAAAAGGCAGCTTGGGGGGAACCTTCTGGCTCTCCACAACTCCCTGACGGGAGGGGCAACCAGGTGGGGGTCAGGCTCTCCTCCCAGAGAACAAGAGACAGGCAAAGGGGAAACAGCCTCAAGCTGCGTCAGGAGAGGCTTAGATGGAACATTGAGGAAAAAATAACTTTCCCCAAAAGGGTGGTCAAGCACTGGAAAAGGCTGCCCAGGGCAGTGGTGGAGCCAGCAGCCCTGGAGACATTTAAAAGACATATGGATGTGGCATCTAGGGACACAGGCTAGTGGTGAACTTGGCAGTGTGAGGTTAATGGTTGGACCCGATGATTTTGAAGGTCTTTTCCAACCTTAGCAATTCCAAGATTTCAAACTAAGTACAACTTTTCTTCAGTCTACAGTTGATCAGGCCAAGATACTGATTTTTCACTGTGGCAACTTATGAAGCAAAAGCAAGCTGACTGTGGCATGTGCATCATATGGAAACCTCTTCAGAAACTTACTATTACACTGTTTCACAAACTGCACCCCATGGAAAGTCCTTTTAAAGCTTAACTGGCAAATGTATGCTAAAATATTTTGGTTTCCATCTAAATCTACACTAAATTCCAATCCTCAGAGACAGGATTTCCACTTTATTTCTCTCTATACACACACACTAAGCTCAAGAACAGTAACATAGTAAAGTGTTGTTAAAGTTTTGGAAAAAGCAAGCCCAGCACAAAGAACTTGACTGTAGGTCTCTCTTGCTAAGAAATTTTAAAAAATCCCAAATGCCACTGTGTTCTGGAATAAACAGAAGATACTTAAAGGAAAACAGAGGTATTTAATATAAATGGATACCAAAACAAATTCAAAGTAAAGCAATTCCATCTTTCTGTAAACCCACCTCAAGATAAAAAGAATTCTAGCAGTGGGTTCTGGCAAAGTATTTGATGAGAATAAAGACCAAGTTTTGGCAACAATACACAAAATATTGGATAGCTTTTACCTGCATTCACTTTATTCAGAAAACTTAAGGAGACACAGAATAAACATTAAGGAAGCACAGAATGAACTTTTAATATTTAGTACATTATTTAGTACATTTATTTATTTGCAATCTAATGGAAGTTCAGAAGACAAAATAATTTCTAAACCTTTGGAAGTTCTGTATTTCAAATCTTCAAATTTTACGTGGAATCATTTCACTTGAATATAAACACCTGGGAAGGTGACAAAAAATTACTTATGAGCTTCTAATTTTAAGGCTTGTAAAGTTGTTACAAAGAATCCTTTCATAATCTTGTATATTGAGATCAAATCACTTATGAATTGATGCAATGGGTTGTTAATTTCTGCTTCCCAGATGATGGGGGCTTGTTCAGCTGGGTTTTTAAATGTTAAACTACTTTCAGGGCTAGGTTAAGCAACCTGTTTTGCTGCAGGAGATTATATTCTCTTTTTGTGAGCATACTTATTAACTGATGAAGCACCCCTAAACCTGTTCACCTTCCAGATTTCTTCTGCCTCCAGCTGATGTGCCCAAAAGCACATGTGCAATAGCAAGGACGTCTACAGCAGTGATTTCCTTGGAAAGTCCACAGCTTAGAGCAAGCATCTGTCATCCCTTTCAGCTCATACTTATTCAATATCCTCTCCCACAGCTGCATCCCCTCCCTGGAGTGTTCACAGAACAGAATACTTCCAGCTACATCAGACCTACAACAATCATCTGGTCCAACAGCCTGCGCCCTCACCAAAAGTTGGAGCGCATTAGGAAGGGCATTGTCCAAGAGCCTGGGGCACTGACCACCGGGCTGGAAGCCTCTGCCCTGCCTGGCCACCCTCATGGAGGGCACCCCTCAGCCTTCCTCTCTCCAAACTGGACAAACCCAAAGTCCTCAGCTGCTCCTCACAGGACATCCATAGTGAAGTATGGAATTTCCACTCCATTTTCTTGTACACTCGTTGTCACTTGAAAGAGATGATCGCCATCTGTGAATTTTTCATCTTCTACTGAGATTCAAAGATGCAGTGCCTTGGTGTGGCTGTGCTGCCTCACGAGAGCTCTCATGACTGCAATGGTTCATAGCCAGAGTGAATTCTCCAGTATGTACAAAACCTGAGACACAATCAGCCAGCATGCTCAAACACTGATAGCAATGTTCCTGCGAACTGCTTTTCTATAAATAACACAGCACGTTAAATCCCTTTTTATTCCTTTGTTGAAGGAAAAGTAACAGCTCTAGCAACAGATCCAAGGCTACAGCCTTGAAATTGCCAGTTTTCACACTGGAACAACTTGAGTTTGAATGATTTGCACCTCAAGATGTACTTGCACACCCTAAATTCTTCATTTCCAAAGATATCAAGTTTTAAATACTGTCACCCCTTAGTGCCAGATTCCAACTGTATTCCTACAAGCAACCTACCCTCCAGCAGAGATTGCTTTTCCCTGCACAAATCTGCCTCAGCCTTATAATCCAGAGGAAAGATGAATTCTCAATTTGGAATCACCTCTGCTACCAGCATTAATTATCCTAATTACTTTCTCCAAAAGCAAACTAACAGCCCCAACCATTACTGTTGCACAGTCACCTAAAATCAATTTATATATGTGCACAAAAATTTGCCTTCTTTTCCATGGCTGCCCTAAAATGAGAGGAATATTCCTGGAGTCTGTGGAAGAATGGGCCTGAATGGGTCTATGGAAGAATGGGTATGAACGTGGCTTATGTTTCACTGCAAGTGAAAACTTGCCTGATTATTTGAGTATTATGATGCCATACGTTATCAGGTAAGGAGGTTCAAATTTGGTTCTTTAATCAAGGAAAATGCTGAATAGGTGAAAACTCTACATTCTAAAGCTTACCACAGTTGTTTGTGGGAACCCTAAAGATCAGGATTTAGCCCTATATCATTTTCACTAAGTGAAGGTTTTTAAAGATCTCAGAGTTCCACAAACTGCCTGAGATTTTAGGCTTTTTTTTTTTTTTTTTTTACTAAATTAGCACTACAGTTTAGACATGCTTGATTTTCTTTAAACTAAACCTTGGGAACTTTTGCAAATATAACACAAGACGTATTTTAAGCTAAATCCATTTCCAAATTCTTCTCCAAAAGACATTCAAAACCTGAATTTTTATCATTCCAATGAATAAATAGAAAAACCTGCTTTTTTCTTATGGGCATTATATAGGTATGATAAATATTTTTTCTTTCTGAGGATCCAAAATGACTTTATAAATATTATGCCCATTCCTGTAGCTATGATTCAAGGACAGGAAAGTTTACTAGGCAGTGTCTGCAATAAGGTGATCACAGGAAATTTTAGCCAGATGTATGCCACCAAACTTAAGGCAGACACAGATGTCACATAAAGCTGCTGGAAAACTGCAGAACTCCATAAATTAACTACATCCCTAAAAACCTCCTGAGGAACATCTATTGCCACTTGCACATGTAAATAAAAATTTAATTCACATTTTTTCTTAATTCAGAAAGTCCTCTGTGGTTACTTAGAAAGAAATTTATGGGTACATAATTATTCTTCTCCAGCCACTCCCTAGAATGGAATTTACATTTTTAATGGTTTAATTGAAAGAGTGTACAGAACCCCCAAAATTCATTTCAGTCACACCTAAAATAAATCTGCCAACTGAACAATGAAAAGGAAAAAAAGCCTGCTATGTCAAGCAAAATTCTTCACATTGGTCAATACCAAACTTTTCATGTTAAAGTAATACAAATCCTACTGTATGCTAAGAAAGCTTAGATAATATAATTCTACATTAAGAAAATGACAAATCCCTTATTTTTTATCTGTAAAAATACTACTATTTCTGGAGACTCAGGTCTAGAGAGCAGATACCTTTGCTTAAAGGATGCAAAGTGATAAGGAAAGGTTAGGGTTGTAAGAGGCCTTATCAGAATAAATAAAACCAACACTCAAATTTAAGCTTTTTTTTTTTTTTTTCTTTACTAACACCAGCAGGGGTTATTTCCACCTAAGTTTAGAAGTATGAGGTAGAAACAGGAAGAAACAAGTCCTGAACTTTGGATTTCTGATGCTTTCCTACATTTACAAATATCAAAGGAAGGAATGAAGCATAACAGATATACTGTTAAAATACAGTGTCTGAAAGCCACCTTGAAACATTTTTAGATAATCTGCCACTCACACTGCACTTAAAAGGTAGATTTAGCCCACGACTTAAAATTTAGTCTGTAGCCTGAGAGCCTGAGACTTGGTGTGTACTGGGGGGAAAGCCCTACACAAAAACAAACAAAGAAGAAACAAAGCTGAAAAAGTTCTGAGTATCAAGACTGGTTTAACAAGAATATTCTTCCTTCATTATTATGACCAAATTAGTTTACCATGAGCAGAAAGGACTTCCCTGTAAGGACACTTGAGCATGAAGCACTGCACAGATGGACAGCAGCAGATTACACCATACATGAGGATATCAGGCCCTGCACACACAAACCACACGTCATGTACCTGAACATGGGCAGGAAGGTGCTGTGAACTTTACATTTAAGGACAGAAAGTGTGTTTCCATCATACCACTTTTTTTTTTTCCATTTGGTGTTACAAGCTTCCCAGGAAGCTTGGTTTTCAGTATGAACCCAGCCAAGCACTCAGAGAGACACCACACTTAGACGTCTATCTCAGCAGTTCTGTAAAGGTTTGGGGAGTTATTGTCCTTAAGATCGCAATCCAATTGCTCCTCTGGACCAGAAATATGCTTCATAGCATAATTGTGCCTTGACACCTCTAAATCTGTGTGGCTGTCATCAGCCTGACACCACAGAAGCAGGTAATAGCACCTAGACAGCAGGTACTTTTCACCAACCTCTGGCAGTAGCTGTATCACTTGGAAAGAAATGTGAAGGAGCTGGCCCAGAAGACCATGGTGTTCAAAGACATGCAGAAAAACAGTCAAGGAGCTCCTAATTAATTGCAAAAGGACTGAAACTGCACTGGGAATTCTAATGAGGCATGGTCTGATCACTGTCTCCAAATCCTCATGGAGGTTTCTGTGTGAATGTGGACAGAAGCAAATGTGTCACCTGGTATGCTCAATTTTCAGCCATTCCTGGTAGAGTCAAACTGGTAGGAAACCTTAAACTTTATTATAGTAATGGTCAGAGAAAGATTTGGATAAAAACAAAGGTGATAGACCTATTTTAATGCAAATTGCCTCAATCTGGTGCTCACATGACCCACCTCAGCTGAGCTACAGTAAAACACCATCTCAGCTTCACTGTCCCAGACTAACAGCACAAACTGGTTACTGGTGGAACTATTCACACAGACACACTGAAGCACAGGGCACATGAATTCATCTCCTGTATTTAACTAACTTCCTTTCAAAATACTCTTAAGAACCTTTTTAAGAGGCTACCCTTCATTGAGCATCCAAGCATCAGCTGTTTGAACACAACTATGATCTTCTTCTTTCAGATCCTACCAGCATGAGGATTAAAACTGCACTCAACAAACACTGTCTGGCCTGTAGTCTATATTCGAGGATGGTCAGCAGTCTGCTTCCAGTATTAGGGAATGAGAAACTGAGAGCCCCTGAAGGAAAAACAAGGAAGTAATTACAACACTTGCATCAACATTTACTTTAGACAGTCAAGCCATGGATGTTGGGGGCACTCAGACCATGGTCATATATATTCAAATAATATATGTGAAAAAGCAAAAATCTGAAGAACAGAAAGGTAAACAGCCAGGAAGTTCTGAGAACAAAAACTATTAAGCAGGTGTAGTGAAACAGCTGTTCAAGCACTGAGACAAAAACTACCCAAAGTTCCACTAAAATGCTGCAGCAAGGTAGCAAAAGATGCATTCACGGTATACAATTGATAGGAAGAAGAATTGCGAACATAGAAAAGAAAAATTGCTTATGAAACTAGAGTCTCCTGATAAGAACCAAAGCTGCAAGCAGAGTTGATCATGACAATATCTCAGAACAGAATGGTGAGCTCAGGCACTCAGGTATCAAGAGGACACAATCAACCCTATTACAAAGATCAGAACCCCTAACATGTTTAAAGACCAGATTTATAGAAAGTGATTTAGATGCCTGAAGATTCTGAGAGATTTTCTGGAATACTTCAACACCTAACTCTGTTTATAGTTAACAGATACTAGACACCCACACACCTCTGAAAAATAACACAGGAAATGCCACAACTAAAAGATTCTGGACAATGTTTGAAAATTTGGCCATGTACAGTTTGGCTTTAGAAGCAGAAAAGCAAAGAACTCATAGCCAGAATTTCCCAACATCTGGGTTATAGAACTACGCCAAGGGTTCTCCCATTGGCAGGGGACACCAACTTGGTGTGGAGAAGGAAGGTGCAGGGAAGGAAGGCAGGCCCCTGCTGCTCCTCTGAACTAATTCTAAAATCCATTTTTGTGGTTACCCTTATGCCCCATCGTTAAGGGCATCACCAGCACCATAGACCACTGCCAGTGCTGCAGTGCAAGGAGGGCCCGGACAGGTCAGGCAGGTGAGGGGAAAGATGAAGGAAGAAGGCAGATGCAAGTGGGTGCAAGCAGGAAAAGGCAAGAGAGGGCAGGAGGAGACAGGTGAGGGCAAGTGAAGGCAGGTGGAAGCAGGTGAAGCTGCAAGCAGGTGGAGGCAGGAGAATGGTGGCAGGTGGAGCTGGACCTCAAAAGGCCCCTCCCTGCAGCCGAGCTCCGGTCGGGCTCTGCCGCCGACTCGGTCAGAGCAGCTCCTGGCCGCGATCCCGAGGCTAACAGGACCGTGATCCCGAGGCTAGCAGGACCGTGATCCCGGGGCTGGCAGGACCCGGCCCGTCCCCGCTCCCCTCCCGCCGGCGCGGCCTCACCCGGATGTTGATCCGGCCGCCTCCCCCGCCCCGCGGCCGAGGTCACCTTGATGCCTCCGAGCTGAATTGTCTGTCCCCAGGCTGGGTTGTCTCACCTTGTGTAAACGCAACTGATGGCGTCAGATAACTTCTACAATATGAGTTGCTTAATGAAGGAAACAACCTTGGTTTGGAGCATTGCGTAAGATTACATCACGGGATAAATATGCATTAGGTAGGCGGAGAGCATGGTTTAGATAGGCGGGTCCATGTGAGTTTTGCTCTATAAAAGATGCAAGTTGTTACCACCTGAGCGTGGTTTGTGGGAAGCGCTGCCGTGCGACCATTCGACAATAAACAGTATTTATTCTGTAGACTCTCTAAAACGCTCTGTCAGTGTTGAGGGAGCTCCTAAAGTCGGGAACGGCCCCCGGGAGCTGCTGCTCATCCCGGCCGGGCTCGGGGCCGCCCCCCGCGCCCTCTGTCCCTGCTGCAGTTACGGCTGGAATCGGGGCTGGATCACCCCCGGCGCCGGTGTCGGAGCGGCCCCGGCCCGCCATGGAGCCTCTGTCCCTTGCCCTGTGGTTCCCGGTCCGTGTTCGCTCTCCCAGCCCGACCGTAGGCTCGGTGCGTGGCAGAGACCAGCGGCGTCCCTTCGGTGTCATCCCGGAATCACAGGATCCTGAGGGCTGCAAGGGACCTCTGGAGATCATCCAGTACAACCTCAGGGTCATGCGGAGCAGGTGGCGCAGAGGTGGGCTTGGAGTGTCTCCAGAGAGGGAGAATCCACACTCTAGGCAGCTGTTCCAGTGCTCTGCCATCATCAATGGGAAGAAGTTCTTCATATTGAAATAAAACTTCTCGTGTTTTAGTTTATGGCCATTGCTCTTCATGCTGTCAGTGGGTACCACTGAAAAGAGACTGGTCTCTCCTCTTGGCGCTCCTTTGAGATGTTTATCCTCATTAATGAGGTCCCCTCTCAGTCATCTTTCCTCCAGAATGAACAGCCCCAGCTCCTGCAGTCTCTCCTCATCAGAGACTTGTTCCACACTCATCACCTTTATGGTCCTTCAGTAACTCCTTGTCTTTCTTGTACTGAAAGTATGGATATGAATCAGGAACTGGCAGGACAGTGGGCATCATACCAACCCTGGGCTGGGCATGAGGAGATAAGTGCCCCTTTGTGCCATTCTCTGAATGGACATGACATAAAGAAACCAAAGTAAGGGCAAGACACATTGTGATGAACTGGGAGACCAATGGGTTAATTTCACTACCGACCATCATTTGTGAACAGAACAGTGTCAGTATCTAGTAGACAGATACTTACTGAACAGTGCATTAAAAGTCATAGAATAAAAAAGAGGTAACACTATGCCACTGGAACAGTACCTTGCAGCTGTTTTCCTGTTCCATACATGAAGAAACAGAAGATCACAGAATTACGGACTGGTTTGACTTGCAAAGGATCTTAAAGCTCATTCAGTTCCATTCCTCCCCTTTCCACTACCCCAGACTGCTCCAAACCCTGTCCTGCCTGGGGCAGGGATGGGGCAGCCACAGCTTCTCTGGGCAACCTGTGCCAGGGCCTCACCAAAGCATTATTAAAAAATGAAGATATTATGGTGTAGGTTTTGTGTCCCATTATACCTGACTGCAGTGTTCCCAAAGGCATCTATAGAATGTGATTTTTTGTGTGGGTAAATAGCATACACCTTTATCAGTCCTCTAAGATATATGATGAAAAAAAAATAAAAAGAAGAAAAAAAGCTTGGCCTGTGTGCCTGAGTAAAATTTGACAGTTTGATGGAAGTTACTGAAACATTCATACTCAGCAGACAAAAACAGCAATTAAGGGCTAGTTTTCTGCATTAATTTATCTTCTACTGCAGTATTATCCCAGCTAAAGACCTTTATATAAGTCAGTTAGATGGTAGAATTTCTTCTTGGATGTAAAGGGGAAAAAAATCTCCCTGGAAAAACCTTCTCAGTATTCTATATTAATGTTGGTACATTCAATAGGTTTCATAAAGTTTTAGTCAGTAATTATTTGGTTGGTTTCTGTAATGCTAAAAGTGAACAGTCAGATTCTCAGAACTTCAGGAGGTTCTTTCCAGGATGATGTTCAAACCTGCTGTGAGGCCTGGAGTGCTTGCTCCTGTTTTGTCAATAAACTGAAGATTTCACTTGTTTTTACTATCAAGATATTATTTTCTTTGTAGAGATTAATGTAAATTTGGATTACTGAAGGCAGTAATCCTCAAGTATGTTACATTTATCATCCATACCTTCTTGTATTGCATCTCTGGAGCATGTTTCTTTTCTGTTTTAGAATTTGTTATACTGTTTTTTGCAGAAGGAATAGATGTATTCTGGGCAAAATGCCAAGAAAAAGTAACTCTTAGCAAGCCAAATTAGATAATTACAATTTCACTGTGTCTTTAAAGCACAGCTGTGTCTTTTGGGTTGTGAGAATTAGTACTTAGTACACATAACTTCACACTTTTCTTATCTGAAGAAAAATGTCCTCTCAAAATGTCCTCTCCTCTAATTAGCTCATTTTCTTCATTTTGAAATTTAGTCAAAGTAAATGTATTCGTTGTTACAATCTCTTATTACTCTTCCTGAATTTAGTTAATCTTTTGTAATGGCCATTATCAGACTTCTCTTACTTTTTTTTCCATGTCAGATTTGGTAGATGGGGAAAATGAAAGCACTTTTGTTTTGATTTTCCACTGAAGCAGCTGTATTAGTTTTGTATCTTCTATCCTTAATTTATATACCAGCAGCACAAGAGGAAAGTGTGCCTAGTATACTAGAATTGTTCCAAAAGAGAATTCAAATATTAAGGTTTTTTTGTGTATGATTATGTTTAACTTGTCCAAAAATGGATTTCAACATCTCTTCCACACAATTTAGATCTTTGTAACACAGACATCTATTTCTGGTTGGAGTTTTTTGTTTATTTGTTTGTTGGGGTTTTTTAAGACTATAATTTTCAAAACATCTGTATTTTTGGTTTCCTTGGGGTCTGATGTGGTTTTGTTTTGATAATCATCTTCCCATCTTCCCTACTGAGTTGCCACACTGTAGTCCTTGAAACAAACTACTCTTGGTGAATCTACTTTGATTTTTACTTCATCTGACTTGTCTCAAGGCACTTTGAAAATCTCCCTGGATAATGCTGCTTATATTTCAGGAGTATTTCCTGGTGTAGCACACCCTAAGGAAATAGAGCCAAAATTTTCTTACTGTCCAGCACTGCATTTCATTGAATACCCCAGTTTGGTCAGACTGTCAGTAGAAATTGTTGGCATTTTTTCCAAAGCGGTATTGATTCTCAGCAGCCACCTGTAGTTTGGGAAACTGAAGGGCAAAGAGGCAAAACAGAAACAAGCAGATCCATTTGTCTCAGTCTCAGACTCATTCCTTGAAGTCAACAATTTCATAAGTGCAATTCATCAAGTACAGAAAAAAGCAAGAGGAGGAAACACATTACAACCTATACACAGATTACAGCTTTTAAAAGGGATCAGGAAGAAGAAGCTGTATGGGGGACTTGTATTTTGGCTTAAGATTGCATGTAGTAAATAACAAAAGGTTGATGGTTTATATTTTCTAGCTGAACTCAGCTTTAAACTATGTTCCCCTCTAGAGCTTTATGAAATATGAAAAAGACCTTTCATAATACTGAAAAACAGAAGGTCCAGTATAATTGCACCCAAAATAGTTTGAACCAATCTAAGACCAAAAAACATCTTAATTTGGACTGAATGTTATTGTTTTGTCTCCTAGAGAGCAAAGTTTATTGAGATTCCTGTCAGTTCTGGAACTTTTTTTTTTTAATTAATTCAGCTTTACATGGTAACACTGCATGGTTATAAATAGGTGGGTGATACCCCCCTCATCTGAGCATTTTTATGTGGTATGAAGCCAGTCATATTTGTGGGTCTTTCAAAGGAAACAATGTTTGTAATGCTGTTGGACTGGAGGCTTTTTAAAATCCTAGTAGAGAAATAATCAAAACTGCTGAACAAGCATGATTTATAAAGTAGATATGGATTGATTTACCACTATTAAATGCCATCATTAACCTACAGGGCTGACTTCCTTACTGAGGGAAGTTGGTAATAGAACACAACAAGATGAATATTTACTTTTCTTACCCTGAAGCAGATGGAGACAATGGGGCATGGGACAATGAGATTCTTTATATGAAAGATAACTGCTATTGTTTTGGGGGTGGTTTTTTTGCTTTTTTTTTTTTCCCAATTACATCCAAGGCTTAGGGAATCTAAAATCTTTATGATCCATTGTTTGGTGATCAGCAGGGAAGAATGGACCAAGTTCATCTTGTTGCCAAACTGCCATTTCCACGACAAGAACCAACATCCTCTCTCATTCTTATGGTCACTATTAGGAGCAAGGTCCAGTCAGTTTGAAAGGGCAGGAGAAGAAAATGCTGTGTTAACTGTGAAAGTAGCCATCATGTGTAGGATAATTTAGTCTGTTTCAACTTAAATCTCTGATTTTTCCCTGTTGAAGTATCCACCTACTTCAGTCCTCACAACTGGCAATAAAGCAAAAAGTGTATTTGTTGCTAGACCAAAATTCAGCTTAGAAAAATTTTGCCACCCATTTCTACCCACTAAAAAAACCCACAGTCAAGGCATACTATAACTTGTTTACCTTTTAAAGGTATACTATGTTTTACAGGGAAAAACATAGTATAGAAATAATTGTCATTTCAAGAAAATTTACTAAAAGTTAAAACTTCTGCTGTAAAACAAAAACCACTATAGACTAACGTTTCCCCTCTACATATTATAATATATTTCTCCTTTAGATGAGAGTAGTAGAACCCAGTGGACACATTCTAAAGTGTTTTTGTTTTTTTTTTCCAGTTTATAGAATCTATTTATTGGCAGAAATGCCAAGGTTTCTGCAGCTTCACCAAGAATCAGTCTGGTAACATGTTCCTGCCATCTCAAGTCATGCTGTTCTGTCCTTGCAGTCAATTAATAATATCTGCCTAACTAGCCTTCTCTAATTATCACAGCTTTTGTGCTTCTAAATAAACACTGTACTAGGTGACTTGTTTTTTTCTGCATTGCATGTTTTTTGCATGTTTTATATATTGGATCCTGCTGTTTTTTAAATCCTGTGGAAGTACTTTTGAATTTGTAATCAGTAATCTATTTTTCAGCTACATTTTTTTCCTGGTTTAATTGATTTATATGTTAAGTGCATTTGTATAAGCAGTGATGCTACACTGGAGACATCTTTATGAAATCATGTTAAAAGGTTTAAGACAGATTTTTGATTCACAAGGGCAATTTTTAACAATCAGCTTTTGCTTAAATCTGCAAGAGCAATTTATGAACGGTGCTTTTACTTCAAGTAGTATTTTCCTACAGTATTTTAGCTTGCCTTATTTAATGTCAAAATAAATAAATATTTGAGTACTCAGAAATTCTAAAGTAAACAATATTGCATAAAGAAGTCACCTAGTTAATCACAGAAAACTGCCCAAGTGCTATGAGAATGGTTTAGCTGTGAGGGAAATGTCCAAGTAGTTCTTTTTAAAGTCATTATGAACATACTTGGGGCACTTAAAATCAGCCAAGCCTCACCAACAAGAGCTAGGGCTGGATTCTTCAGCTGGCAGCTCGTCTACGCATCTTTTGTGGGTGTTTGAAAGAGTGGACAAACAAGGTTCATAAATTCTCTCAACACCGAGGGTAAGAACTCTGAACTTTACACAGAAGAAATAGTTTCAGAGGACAAAAGTATTGCCACTTGAAAGCAGTTATATTTTCACACTTGGCTTTCTTAGAGCTTCAGTATTCAAGGCTTCTATGGATTGCACTGAAATACAACTTTATTTCTGACATCATCAGCATCTTCTCCACAATGTTGCGGAAATACATGAAGTTAATACATGAATACATGTTGTGGGTTAATATCCAGTAGCAGAGAAATTCAATGGGCCAAAAGTTTTCCTAAAGCTTTTGGTCCTCTTTCTAAGGTTTTCCTGTGTTGTTGTTTTTCTGCATTTATTTTAACTTCTAATACATACAAAAGAAAATGACAGGCTTTGCAGCACTACTGGATTTATCCCATTGATGCAGTTTTGTGGAGACTAACTCAAGAAATAAGAGAGAGTTAAATAATTCCAATTCCTTACATTTAGTACCTCTATTCAGAGTACCTGTATTTGAAAGATAGAGCTTGATCATAAGAGTTTTGGTTGTTTATTATTATTTTGCTAAAACTACTGAGAAAATTGATAATAGTAAGTTTGCTGTATGAATAGCAATGACTTGAAACAGACATTAGGTAATCTAGGAAGTCATGCAGTCCATCCTGAATTACCCTTAAGCAGGAACTGGCTTTTTCCTCCAACATATGGAAATCCAGAGCTGAATCTCAGAATTTTTAGCATCTCAGAAATGTTAGGTAAATGATCCAACAGCTAAAAAGGTGTGTGTAAAATTTTCCAGAGAACTTGCATGAGCAACTACTCCAGTTACTCAGGGGATGAGGTGGAATGCCAAAGAAGGACAAAGACTAGTTTTGGAAGAGCTGCTTGGAACTGTGTGTCCTACTGTGCAAAGCATGACTCTAGTACAGTAGTTGCACCAGATGCAATGCCACATTATTCAGTCCTGGAATCCTCTCTGACCAAACTTGCTGGAACCAGGTACCGCCTCAGACTCAGACTAGTATACTAGCTTGTAATTCCTTATGAGTGTCTTAATATCCACTGTTAAAAATAGCTTGCAGTAAGACCTAAAAATCTTCAGCCTGAGTGTCTGAATGCAAGCCTGGAGTTATTTATAACTGCCTATGAATTTGTTATGTTTGAGACAGATGCAGGCAAACAGCCAGAAAGGTTCTGGAAGAAAAAAATCCTCCATTAATTCTCGTTGTAAAAGCATGCACTTTTTGTGAGACCTGGACTTTGTCAGCAGTGGTGGCTGCAGCCATCACTGTTGGACAGCTCTTAGCCAGGGAATGTCATTCCTTCCACTGGCAGTCAGAAGGGACTGACCATTCCTTTCTCCAGCAGTAATCCAACCATGCCAGGCCATGGCGCCACCAGGAATGTCATATCTGTGTCTACATATAGTCAAAGATTGAGCTTGAAATTATGGAACTGAAAGGAACTCGTATTCCTGTTCCAGTCCTCTTTCCTGAATGAAGACATATTTTCACCATCTCTTCACACTAAATTTTAGAGAGAATTATTAACCACATGGTCCTTTTCAGAGGGATAACATCATAGTAATAATTGTCAAGGAAATTGCTGACTACTATTCTGATTCTGATTATTCATTCATATACTAGAGCTTGCTTTGCTATTTAAAACGCAAGTAATTCAGCTGCTATGCAAAAAATTTAATCAAAACCATAAAAAGATAGTTTGACTAGCTATTTTTATTGAAAATAGGTAAATCTTTGCTAATGTGGAAGTGAATCAGAGAAAGCTCCTGTCAAGCAAAGAACTACCAGTAGCATTGGAGACTTACAATACTCATAAATGACATTGTCGCACAGGGAAAATGAGTTAAAAAGACACCCCTAATTGTAGAGGAGACGAATCCCTCTGCAGATATCCCTGTGAGGGCCCCCTGGCATTTCCTTTGAGATAAGAAAAACTACTTGCTTAGAATGACTCATGTTAGAAAAAATGCAAGCTCTTCTTATCTTTTTAGAATATTATTGGTTAGGTTTGATTCTTTATAATTGGTTGTCCCAAACACAGAAAGATAACGTAGTTGGACAAAATGTGTTATCCCTGTTTTCCATTGGTTTACCTGTGATCCCCCCAAACCCTATAAAAGTACACGTGTGATCCCCCATGTTTTCATTTGTAGCCTGACCCCTTCACGGATGATAATAAAGCCTGTGGGAAAAGTCTGAGCTGCTCTCCCGGTCTTTTTATGCCGGCTGGAAACTACAGGTTTCTGTGAGAAATCATGAAGCTGAGTGCCTGAAAGGCCAGCGCTCACAAACTTTGTAACTTTCCCCTGCCCAACAACAGCAGGACAGGGGACACAAGAAAAAGTTGCACCTAATGATTCTTTAAAAAAAAAAAGTTCCTTGGACAAACCTGGAAATTGCTAAACAGGTTATAAGTGCTACCAATTCTTACTGGTTTTAGAGGGAAAAATCTTCTGTTGATGCAGCTATTGCCACTTCAAAAAAACCCCATCCCACATAAAACCCTGTTAACCATTTAGCAAGTATTTTAATTATGAAAGAAAAACTAAAATATTTGCTATTCTATAAACTAAGATTCTTGCATTTAATCCTCAGAAAATGCCATCATAACATTAGAAGTGAACCTCTACTCGTGATCTGCCAGTGATACTTTAAATGCTTGGCAATTACTTTTACCAAAACAAGCAATTAAAAAAATGGATTGTTGGCTTTCTGGTGAGGTATTTCAGTAGGCAAGTTGTGGGCCACTACTGTTGGTGGTTTTCATGAACTAACATTTTCATTTCACAATGAGCAAAGGAATATTCCTGTTAGGAACACTGCAGGTGTATTCATGGCACCAGAAAGTTGGGTCCCAATGTTCTGTGTTTTCATACCCATTAAGGTACGAAAGAGTCATAGAGTGGTTTAGGTTGGAAGGGACCTTAAAGATCATTTATTTCCAAACCCTCTGCCATGGGCAGTATTAGTTGCATAAAATTACTTCAGGCAGTCAAGGAATTTATGAGAAAGTATTGAACACCTGGCATAGCCTGAAATTTTACAATCTTTCAGTTTACTTGCAAGATGTTTGTGAAACAATTTATGCATACAGACAAAATTTACATTTTTAAGTTGCTCAGAAGATTATTAATCCTTTCAAGTAGTGGAAATATCTGTCTTTTTAAAAATATGCATTAAGAAATGTGTCCACATGTTAAAAAAATTAGACAAATGCTTGCAAAATTACTCAGGAGAATTTTGACCTTAATCCATTGATCCACATTTTAGTACACTAAATACATTAGAAATAACATTATTTATTAGCATATTACAATGGCATATCACACCAGTAAATTGTTTGCATGAGTGAAGAAAGCAAAAATATATTTCCAAACTTGAAGATTTCATGATTTAAACAAGAGTTTTGGAGAAGCAGTTGTGCTAGAAAAGACCTGGGAATTCTGGTGGACAACAAATTGAGCATAAGCCAACAGTAGGCTCTTGTGGCAAGAATCTTAGTTTCTGGTGTAGCAAGCATTTTACTTTTTCTTTTGTAATTAAAATACTTGCTTAATGGTCAATAGGGTTTTTCTTTTTTTTTTTTCTTTTTTTTTTTTAATGGCAATAGCTTGATGGCTGTATCAACTGCTCACTAGCAACTAGGTATTGACAGCAGCTTGAGGGATGCTTCCTCGCAGATCTGGTTTTATTAGTTGGGATCAATGGAATCACTGGGAAGTTTAATGTTAGAGAGATCTTGGACCTTAAAAAAGGACTGTGCTAGCTGCTCCTGCTGACACTCAGCAGGTACTATTCTGTTCTGTGGATTATGAGCTAAGTATTAGGAAGGACAACCCTGAAGTTCCCTTCAGTGTGTCAAAACACTGCTTTCTTTGCAGCTGTGTGTGGAAGATTTCTTCTTCCAATGGCCCTAAGCAAATAATCCAGCATAGTGGTTTTGTGGCCTATAGGTGAGAGGTAAACAAGACTTGAGTCTTAAATACGAGAGAATCAGATCTTGTAACACATAATCACCTCAAATACTCAGTTGCTATCAAATGTCTGCGTATTGCTAAAGGAAGGGGATTTCTGCTCATTTGTTAGAGAATGAATGAATGACTCTATTGTTAATTAGAATCAGATTGCAAAAAGTGTTTGCATTTCTGTGAGCAAACTTCAGTTTGAAAAGTGGCTGTTCAGTCTTGCCCATGGTTTTTGTGCGCATACTTTCTGAAGTCAGCAAGTGTTGGCGAGCACTGTAGTACATAAATGACACTTACATGTGTCTAGGGGCAAGATTGACCCCACAGGCTGTAGGGCTTGCCACCACCTAGCCCTTCACATTCCATAGACACTGAAGGGATAAACCCAGTTCATGTTCATAAAAGTGCCTGTGCTTTTTAAAATTCATTATTAGTAATGCTCTTCTACATAGTTTGTACACCTATTTATAAAGCAAGAGGTGATGTACATTTTCTATTCACTCAGGTTTACTTTGTTATGGTTTTCAATGTATTGTATTTTATGGTATTCTATTATTTGTTATTTATTTTATGGTATTCTAACTAGGTTTATAGAGAATTCTTTTTCAGTCATGCCAAGGAAATCAGGAAATGCATGTAGGATAAGAATTTTCACCAGATAATTGTTTAAATACCTGTTTTGTATAGTATGATACTTATTCTGTTGTACTTTGCACTTCTAGTATGTCCATAGTTTTGTGTTTCATGGAGATATGAAAGACCTGAAAGGTGTAGCCCTGGAGCTGTGCACAGGCTTCCCCCATAGCTTATGTTTACTCATCCTGGGCTCACACGCTTAGGAAATTTTCACAGTAGAATTTTGGATTTCCCAGTTTTTCCATATGTGCTGCACCTTTCATGACAGACCCCACACCTGTGCTCACCACTGCAAACATCTGCATTACACCTGTGCAGTCAACAGGGTTTGCTCTACAGGACCTGCAGTGAAGGTCTGCAACTGAAGTGTGTGTAGGATCCACAGCTGTGGCAGTGGTATTTCCAAAATCTTCCTTCTTGCTAGGGTCGTTCTTGTTAGGTTGGACGCTGTGGTCTCACACCCTGAGTGCATTGTGGGGGATATGGCCCAACTTACCTATTTCACTTGTGGTCCTGCCAGTGAATTACAGGGGCTCAAAAATTACATCATGTAGGTTATATCCACCCTGCTTTCCATGGAACAGGCACGTGTGTCCCTGCACGGCTGGTTGATGTTGAGGATCCGTATGAAATCCTTCACTTTTTAATCTCGTATTGTATTCTTCTGTTGCCTCCAGATCAGAATCATATTCCCTCTGTGGCCCTCTTTGTTTGGTCGTTGGAGGAGAACTTTTTCTTCCTTTAAATATTTCCAGAAATTATATTTTTCTCCTAGGCTCATTTAATTCTCTTCAATATTGTAATTCACTAACACGCTTCATGTAAGAGCTACGTAATCCCATAAAGACTCCCCCAGGAGTCACAAGTGTGTTTCATGCCTCACAGATTTTTAATAGAACTCTAAGATTATGTTGCTATTGAATCATGGTGGAAGGACATGGCAAGCTGATATGGTTTTTGGAGGACTGGAGCCAGGGCAATTTAATTCATCCATGCCTTCTGCCTTCTGTAAGAATAGAGCTGAATCACAAATCAGATCCCAATCCTCTGTTCGTGTTCCTTCTCTAGCACAGAGTTTCCCTGCCACTGATCATGGTGGTATATGCTGAAACTGAGTCTGAACATGCATTCACACACAGACAATAAAGCTGTTGCAGAAACTACATTTTAAGCTAGGGATTGTGCACACATGACAGTGCAGGTGTATCCCAAGGAACCAGGGAAGTTTATGCTCTGGTACAGAGGCTGCTGACAGAAAACATCCTTTATTCAGGAGATGGCTGTCGTTCTGAAGTCCACTGACACATTTCAGGTCTACTGCTTTGTTCTAGCAGACATTGTAAGAAGCCATGAGAGTAATTATGTGGTACTGATAGAATCTATCCAGCTTCAGGAACACAGGACCAAACCTGTTCTTAGTTTTGGTAAGGGACTCGTTCTCAGGGATTCCATTTTGTTAAGGGTGGGTTGGTTTTGGCTTTTCTCCAACAAATATCCTGAGGTTTGACTGAAGTAAAATTTTTTTTTTTTAAGGACATTCATTAAGTACATTCTTTTGAAACAAATGTTAAGACTTACATCAACACTGCCAGTTATGATTCTTTTGTGCAGCAAATATGAAATGAAAGAAGAAAACCCCCATGAATGATATGTAGACAGTGTCTGGTTGTAACAGAGTGGCAGTGGCAGTCATGGCTTCCTATCAGGGATTTGAAAGGAAGGGAATTACCAAATTATGATAGTCATACTATGGACATCCCCAGATAACATTCAAATACAGGGGTTTTAGTAGGAAAGTGCTTATGGGTTCCAGAAATGGATAATAATCGTACTCTACTGAAACTGGAGAATCTTCAAATTACTCACATTCTGTATTTTTACTTATATTTAATTTTACTTCTTTTTTTCTCTTTTTGTTTTTGTTTTTTAAAGCTGGGTAGTTGAAAGAGGCCTTTCCCTTCACAGAAAAGCAAATATCCTGCCCACAATCCCACAAAAGATGCTCTTCTTCTATGTAAAGCCAATAAATAGAGCAAGGCATTTGTGAGACAGACAAGTGGCAGCTGCTGTTTTTCTATACTTGGCTAGTCTTATCAGCATGGAACTTTGATAATATTAATTATGATTAATTAGTGATCACCTGATTATGCTGCCCTGATCGACATGAACTATCAGTGGTTTAGCATTAAATAACATCATGCTGTAATAATAATGATTATATCTACCTACAGTTCTCAACATTTATTTACTGTATCTTTCCCTTACAAATTACTTTGAAGTCAGTGCTATTCTCATAGACAGCTAGAAAACAAAACATTTAATGTGTGACTATGGGTGTGCCATAATAAAGATATTTTATATTGTTGGACCATTCTCTAAGTAAACTTCAGGGGTTTTGAGCTTAATTAAAGTAGATAATAAAATACGTTGCCACAACACTAGTAAAATAGCTTCATTTTTTTTTTTAATTGGAAGGGAAATATTCTTATGCTAAAAAGAGGTATACTGTTATTCACACTGCATTTAACATTATTTGTTTAAAATTGCTTTCCTTGGTTGCTTCTGCAAGGCTTTGAGAGAGCAGTAAAAGAGAAAAACACTATCAAAACATGCTTATGAATCATTATATTTAACTACTAGAATTTCAAGTTCATTCTAGAAACACATTGAATTTCATTCAGTTTTCTACATGGCACATTTAGCATTTTGTTTCCCCTGGAAAACAAAATAATCAGTCAGTTTGTGAAATATTTTAATACAAATCTGAATTGCAGTTTCCTTTTCTGAACCCATTTTGTATTTTCAATGGAAGCCTTATCAAGTTACATTTCATTTTGGATACATGAAAACAAATTTAGCAACTACTTTCTACCAAAATAAACAGCACTAGAGGTGATTTGTCATGGAATTATCTACTTAGCCCACGCTGTTATCTGTGTAGAAGATGTGTCTGAATGGCTTCCGTAGAACTTGAGAATGCAGCATTTGTCTGCAAATATTTTAGTTGGAGTTTTAATTGAATATAAACATGAACTGCATGAACTTTGGCACTTGAAGGACTCCTGAGAAAAAGCTAGCACCAGGAATATAAAAGTGTAAGTACTCGTATATTGTGAGGATATTGCATCAAAGCTGTCGCTTGGTAAGCAGATCAGCCTTTCACTTCTGTCTCAGAAACCAACAGGATGCTATCTAAGTGTGTTTAGCCAGCTGAAAGCTATCAGAGAGTTCCTCCAAACAAACATTGTTTGAATTAATACGTTATTTCCAAACCAGTTACATTGGCAAGGTATACGGTAACATGTGGTTTAGAAAAATAAACCTAAATAAAATGAAAACAGAAGCAGCAGAAACTCTGTTTGAGCCTTCTATGAACTGTGTGTGGATTTCATCTCATATGGCAAATGACTGAAAATTAGAAGCAATATTCTGAGGAGAAAAGGTCAAAACACACAGGGAAAATTTTAATATAGTGGAAGCACCCATTAAGTCTTAGATAAGTGTGGAAGTATACATTTGGTAACATGTCAGTGAAGTTGCTATTCCTTGTTATATAGGTATTTTTCAGTTCTCATGGTACTCATGGCACCTGTTTAAACAATTTTTCCTTACATTTGAGATGTAATCCAACAATGTCCATGTGTCATTTCTGTCATTTCTAATGGCCAAAGGTGAAGATTTGGAGAAGCTGAGAGTATTATTTGTAGATCAAGGATGACTGGCAGTCAAGCTAGACTACAAACACCTGGGTTCCCTGCAGCTTCTCCAGTCCTGCCTTCTTCAGCTTTGGTTCAAGCTTTTGGTTGCTCTGATAAAGCACTTCTTGACCAGACACTGCTCCTGCTGGTAGCCCTGAGTTATGAGTGGAACAGGACCATGAATATTACAAGAAATTGCAGATTACAGTTTGTTTTGTTTTGGTTATGCTCTTGTTTTGTTTTGGTTATGTTCTTGTTTTGTTTTGTTTTTTTTTAACCTGAAAACATGGTGAGGATGCTGATAGGTGAGGTTTAGGATTAACTGGGGAATGAATCTACAAGGCCACATTTCTTTCAAGATACTTTTTCTATACAAATGTAGGTCATTCAGAAAGATCTGAACTTTGGAACTGCAGCTTGCAGGATCAAACCAGTAAATAGTGCAAGAATGGGAGATGAAAAATATGACATACCTCCCTTTCTTATGCAAAATAATATTAATGTGGGAGAGGTTAATTGAACAAAAACTTAACTGATTTTTTGTTTCCATGTGAACTCACATTGTCAGTAAACATTAATTTCTAAAACCTGTACAAATACTTAAATTTTGAAAGATTTATTGGAAATAATTTATGTATTTTGAAAGTTGCTGCTATTTTTTTTGTAAGAAAATCACAATTACTTTAGTATTTTTCATTTGGTGGAATCTGTCAGTCAATTGCTTGATATCTTTAGCATTCAGTAGATACCAGAGCTCAGTTGCTGATAAATACATAGAAGCATGTTTGCCAAGAACAAGGCACAGTATGGATTTCAGGACCTTTTTGGATTTTAATTATTTCTACAAAGTTTTGCCGTTCTCTGTTTCTTTAGGAAATACATTTCTTTTCATAGCCATGAAAGTAGACGATACAGGTGGACCCTCAAAATGATCTGTAAGAAACCATCTGTTAATAAAAAGGAATAGTGTTTTGTGTTATTAATTCACAGACAAACAAACCAAATGGATATTTATTGTTTTTTAAAACACCTTAATCTTCTCCATATAACATCTTCTACCGCAAAGCTGTTTCCAGAAATTATCTGGGTCCCTTGATGAGAGCTTGTGCTTTTACATTCTTGAAATATTAAAATCTATTGTAACGTGTTTAATATGTTGAATTTTAAAAAATGCTTCTTTCCACTCTCAAGAAATCAAATCAGTAAAAATACATTTTATCTTGTTTTAGTTTGTTTCTGAATAATCTTCCTTGTTTAATAACAGCACAAACTAGTAAAGGATTAGAGAAAAAAAACTGAGAGAGCAATTAAATAGGGAAGGAAGAGGTGCAAAGTTGTGTAACCCAATTTCCTTCAAGTTGTTCAAACACTGTTATGCCCCTTTAGGTCTGTTTGGAGCAGGTACTAGAGGGGACTGACCCCTCAGCTTCGGATTTGCTCCAACCTTTATTC
This sequence comes from Cinclus cinclus, assembly GCF_963662255.1. Classification (NCBI taxonomy): domain Eukaryota; kingdom Metazoa; phylum Chordata; class Aves; order Passeriformes; family Cinclidae; genus Cinclus; species Cinclus cinclus. The sequence continues at coordinate 22,714,385 of NC_085049.1, read as the reverse complement.
TGAACTAAAGTCTAAAAGGAGCTTATTTGAATTTATCTAAAGAATCTCTTAGTGTCCAAGCTGTAAGCATGCCACTTCCTTTCTGTGAAGCGTTTCTCCCCCTGGAATCAGAGGAGTTCAAATGCCCTAGATAGAAATATGTGTTCAATAAATTTTCAGTAGACCTGTCCTGGGGAAAGATCTTAGTGTGAATTACTATCAGAGGGCTAAGGGAATACATTTCCAGTGTCCCCTTATCCTTCCAGATCCTACCTACTTTTTTTTTTTTGTACTTTTAGTCTCAAAAGAGCTGTCTTGTACAGATAGCTAGATAGCATGATCTCCTGAGGAAGCCAATGATCACAAGATGAGCAAACCTAGGAAGAAATGACAAAGAAAGTTATTAAGTATAAGTTGTGTAATATACTGTGTAAGTTATATGAAGCTTATTTTATTCAAGCCTCATAGGCATGATTGTATGTCCATGCAGTTTTTGCATACCTCTTTACACTGTCTTTTGGAGAATTTAAGAATTCTCTGGGAAATAATCTGAATGATTTCTCAAGCATGGCACTTTTATGAAATCTCTTTTCCATTTTGGCTTATATTTAGTTTTCATTCAAATTCATCACCTGCTAAAAGATATATTTTGAAGGAATTTAGATCAACCAGTGAAAGTTTTCATTTCCAGCATCTTCCCTCTAGATCCCATTTTGATACTGTTGTACTTTTTAATCTTCCTTTGGTTACTGTGGAGTGATGAGTGCAAAGGCAGCTCCATATCATCCAGTACATGTACAGTGCTAAAGCAAATTGTTTTGTCAAATGTTTCTTCTGCATTTAAGGAGGTTTAAATGGCCTTGGAATGAATTACTGGATTCATTAGAATTGTACTCAGCAGCAAAAATTGTAGCCAAACTTTATTTTGTAGTCAAAAACTGCTTTAGCCTGAATGTGATGTTTGACTGCTGTGTCTTGCTCACCAGAACACTGGTTTGAGTTGCATCTCCCTTTTTTTGCACAAGTAGAATATATAAAATGTTGGAATCCACATATTTAAGCATATTGCTGCCATCATATGGCTACATACTTACTTGTCAGAATGGTATAATGAAATAAGTTCTGCATCTTAAAAGAAAGGTTTTTATGTAAGGGAGCATAAAGCTGCACAGAGAAGCAGAAATGAGTGTTGTGATGTTTCTAAGCCATTTTCATGTTTAGGCTGTAATAGCTCTGCCTGTCTTGGAGTGTGAAATACTTGTCTCCTGAAGCTAAATGAGTAAGATCTGTGTGATCCATAACAAGGTGACATAGAGATAATGTACATAAATATTAGTCAGAAATTAGACCGTGGGAGAGAAGTTAGTGGGAATTTTGCCTGAATAATAAGTGAATAAAAACTAAGAAAAGCTGTCAGAACCCATCCCAGGTGGTTACAAAAGTAGTTGTGTGAGTGTATTACAGTAATTTAAATTGAATTCACTCTTATTCCTTTTGTCTCTGATCATCCCCTTTTTGGAGTTTCTCATGCAACTTCCATCAATTTGTATGTTGGCAGTCTTTGACGGATTTAAAAAAAATGAAATTAATTGTCTTTCCAATCTCAGGCCTATATTTGTGCTGGCAGGCACAAGTCATGTTGAAGCACTCTATTTCCTTTCTCCTATTTTGTCCCATAAAGATCATAAGCACAGTCAATTTGGCAAACACAGTAACAGTGTGGCTAGTAAGAAAAAAAATGAAAGGATGGGGATAGGAAAGGAAGAATATACCCTTATGAATATGTTGTATAAAAACTTTACTTGGGATAGGAAATACTAGTGCCAAAATTAGTGCAATTTTTTGAACATTTTTGGAAATAATAACTATCAGTATGACGAAAAATGTCAGCATTTGAAGAAAAACCTGCTTTTTGTCTTTTAAATTCCAGTAGTATAAAATTTCACATGATCAGACCTGTTCAATTCACTTCAAATCACCCACCCTGCAATAATTTTTACCGCATATTATTATTTATTTTGAAATAATTCCATAGCAAGTGACAGACTTAGACTAGATGGTTCGTAGGGTTGTGTGAAATATAGCCCAGACAACTTACTCAGCCATCATAAAATGGATTCTGACTCTATAATCGTAATGGAGGAAAACAGCAGAAGAAAAAAAGTGATAGGAAGGACAGTAATTAAATATCCTGTTCCCTCACTGTAATGAAATTCTAAAAGTTCAGAAAGACATTTATGTAGCATAAGGATATATCATTTCCAGGTGAGCTTTTTTGGATTGGTCCAAAATTCCAGATCAACAGAATGGCGCATTCAAAGGGGATTTTAATCCCAAATAAAACTGCCAGACTGCAGCAGACAACAAAGATAAGCCCAGCTCTCACATATATTGGAAACAGATGTTGAAAGGATGTAACAGTTCTATAAACATGACTTTGGAATTGCTACATTGCTCATAAGTGATGAAATAACAAGTGCAGATTCTCATAAGTTTGCAGGGTTTTATTGGTCCAAAGGAAGCAACGACAGAAATAAAAAGCATCTCTGTGATGGTGTTCTCCCCCTATGGAAGGATTTCCTTCTTCTTTTTCTTTTTTTTTTTTTTTTTTTTTCATTCATGGGGCTGCAATCTGGAACTGGTTTTGCATCTCCCATTCCCCAAAGATGCTCATGTAGTGGCACAGACCAGGCATCTTCTGTGTCCCACGTTTCTTGAACACAACAGTTGTGTTCAATGGTACTTACAGGAAAGCACATGAGGAAGGCTGTAAATCCTCTGGCTATCCCTGCCATATATCATAGGAATATCATCCCAAATCTCCCTCAAAATCCCACTTTTGTGGCAGTCAGCTGAGTACTTCTGGCATTCAGCAGGAGAGGAGAGGAGAGGAGAGGAGAGGAGAGGAGAGGAGAGGAGAGGAGAGGAGAGGAGAGGAGAGGAGAGGAGAGGAGAGGAGAGGAGAGGAGAGGAGAGGAGAGGAGAGGAGAGGAGAGGAGAGGAGAGGAGAGGAGAGGAGAGGAGAGGAGAGGAGAGGAGAGGAGAGGAGAGGAGAGGAGAGGAGAGGAGAGGAGAGGAGAGGAGAGGAGAGGAGAGGAGAGGAGAGGAGAGGAGAGGAGAGGAGAGGAGAGGAGAGGAGAGGAGAGGAGAGGAGAGGAGAGGAGAGGAGAGGAGAGGAGAGTGGGTCCTTCCAAAGCTGAGGCATGTCAGCAGAGGTTACTCCATGGGTAACCTGCTGTCTTTCATTCCACAACAAGGAACACGAGGGGCATATATTGCTGCTACCAGCAGCCCATCTCCTTCTGGTGCTGTGTTTTGTTGTAGGGTTTTAGATTTCACCCAGTGTAGTTCACTTTGAGGTAATCAAGTCCTGAAGTATGAAAGCAAGGATCCTAGCAGGAAATTCTGCAGTCAAAGGTAGTTTCAAGCATAGGAAATACAGCATATTTTGTAGCTACTCTTTCATGATCAGAGAGCAGCTGGTATCCAACAAAACCACACATCTGCAAACATAAGGAATAATGAAACAATTAAAGATTTAGGGCTTTAAACAATTCAGCTGCAATGCCCAACCATGCCATCAATTTAATCCCTGTTGCATTGGATGAATCAGCAGATTCCACCCTTCTGCAGTTTGCCCACACTTTTGGCAAGACACTACTGCTCTGATGGTTGGAGGAGTGATAAAATTGTGATAACAGCCTAGAAACAATACCTGAATCCTAGGTATCTCCCTCTCACCCAGCAGTCTCAAATACACATTGGACAGGAGAGATGACAATGAAGATCTCCAGTGTAGTCCCTCCTCAGAGAGCCTTCAGGTGACGGAAATGAATTTTGCAGGAGATGTTCTTGGAAAAGCAGATTAGGAGAGAAAATAGCAATTCAAAAGCAATGTTCACCACTGTTGTGTAGTATGAAAGGTGGTGAAATAGGGAAGCGAAGCCTTGCAGTGTTACTGTAGCGACGAAGTCATAATTCAGTCTCAGGCTGATGGATCCAATGCAATTTCCATCCCATACCCACGAAGTAAATGATCTGCAAAGGATCAAGGGGCTCTGAGATAAGGTCTTTGGGAATTTTCTTTCCCATGGATTTTGATGCGATTTTAATGTCAGAAAGCAAATAATAGGTTGATAGTTAATAAAGTCACTCAAGAGCATGTCCATCTTTCTTTTTTACAAAAAACACAAGGTAAATTTGAGTTAAAAGCCTTCAAAATTTTTATAGTATGGTGAAATCATAAGGTACTTAATCATAAGTTAAAAAAATCCATAAGGACTGTCAGAATTTAGTGTCACATTTTGTACATCCATTGAGATGCTGGGATTAAAGACCATATTGCTTTTTATTTTCTCTAGGGAATCTGTGTCTCATTGAGGGCAGAGGGTGGAGAGACTTCAGTTAATGAACAGGCGTCTTTAATACAGCATTTTCTTCAGCGTGTGATTTAGTGCCCTGTTTATTACAAGCCCTTGGATCCCTGATGTAAACCCAGAATTGTTCATTATTCCCTGGCCTATTTTGTTCAACATTCACGCCTACACTTTATGAATGCTTCACAAATATATAAATTTCACAAGACAGTCTCATGGAACACAGCATTACAGGTAGAGAAGAGGAGCACAAAGGTCTTGAGGTCAGAAGTTTTCACTGATTGTGTGGGTTGGATCTTGCATGCGTTGAAATAGATATTTTCAGAACTATCTACCACTTCATGTGCTCAAAGCACAAGTCCCATTCATACCCAATGTGGTCTTGAGCTGCAAGCATTTCTATAAACCAAGCAGACACCTAAAAAATGGAGAACATACTTGCAGATCATCTGGGAAAGACAAATTTAAGTCAGGTGTCTGATATTACATGGAAAGTACCGGCGTCCAGAAGAGAATCCTCCAGGTTGGTATCTGATAGTCATTAAGACATTCTCTTAAACTCTGTTCTCTGCCTTATGACTCCCTTTGCCTTGGACTTCTGCTATAGCTAAAGTTTCCTTCATTATACTGAAAAAAACCTTGGGATCTTGTGTATAAATAACTCTTCAACTATGTAATTAAATATGATATTGCAGCCCTGTATATGGTGGCCAAATGAAGGTTGCATAAATAATTCTAGTTTGGGCTTTTCATAAATGTTAACAGTCAACATTATACCCCTAGTGCATAATTGCCACGTAATGTTTTAGTTCTTAAATTTTTAAGAAATGAACTGGAAAAAAGTACTGCATTCTGGCAGCATGTGAAATGTCAGCAGTATTGGAACCCAAGTCCACTGTACTGCTTTGCCCTACATGAACTGACAGAGTGATTGATTGCTTGATGACTAACCATTGTCTAGGTGAACCAGCATAAACAGAAATAATACTTTTTTTTTCCTACCAAAGTAAGAACATGATGCCTAAAGATCCTGATTCCATTCAGGATCAGTCTCTTTGCCTCCCCCTGGGATTTTTTTTTAATCCAGATTGACTTTCCTTGTACACCTACTGAGAGAGCCAGCAGATATTCACTGGACAGTGGTCCAGCTCTTCTTTCTCCTCTCACTCTTGCTTGTCTACATCCAGCACACTGGGAATGTCTTGAGTTGGAGCTTCAGGCAGTTCCAGTTACAGGTTGATGGGAATGACTGCTTATCAATCCCTGCCTCTCCTGTGTCCAGACCTCACCAGTATCTCACAGGGTCTTTCCTTCCTGTCAAAGGCCAGTTCAGTCTTACTCCCTCCTCCAGTTTTTCACAACTTAACCCCTCTTCTTCTCCTCACCATGTATTTAAGCATCCTCCTTCTCTCTTCCTGCCTTTCCTCACTAAAGGGACAAAATATTTTGAAATGTGCCTCCAGGTTGCCTAAGCCTGACCTGTATGGCTAGCACAAAGCAATCCTGGCAAATGAATGTGGCTACTGCTTCTCATTGCAGTACATCCCTGTTTCCCACATTTTCTGTAAATAGATAATTCTAGGTTTTGGGTTGTTTGGGTTTTGGTCTTCTTTTCCCCTCTCTATGCATTTTGATCAGTTATGTTCTTGTTTTACCTGCAGTCAGCATTATTTTGGCTTACCTGTTTTCAGACATGTACAGAACACTTAGTGTGCTGTGGAGTAAAAACGCATTCTGAACTATATATAATCAAAGTTTGATTTCTGCCTCATGCTCTAAGTTTGAGCAGGACTGGTTCTATTAGTCCTTCTAGTCCCCACCTTCACTGCAAAGAGAGTAAGATTTTACATGCAGAATAATACTGTGCAAATTTGAGGCAATGGAATGTTTTGCCATTATGGGATTACATTTATGAGGAGGTGCAAAGAACGCCCACAGACAAAACCTGGTGATTAATTGGGTATTGTGGGTGCTTGATGTTTTTAATTTAGGCTTTCAGAAATTCATGAGCCCTGCTGCCCTGTGGTGGACATCTTTCTTCATCACAACACTGTAAGTATTCACAGCTTTTGAGCCTACAGACTATTGAGTTAATGAACTAAAACAAAAGAAATCTTGGTCTCTATAATTGGGAGCATTAGCCCTTGCATTTATACCAATTTTAAACACAACTGCATTGAAAAACTCTGCTTACTTGATTTTTTTCTGCTATAATTTTGAAGTGAATGGGGTGTTACTCATCTGTTTTGAAATCCTGTAAGTTGTTAAATGACTGCATTTCGGTGGGCTTGCTTTATGAATTCAGCTTCTTTCCAACAGCAAAAAGCCTGGGAACAGTTGCTCTGCTGCCACAGGAAGGCCTTTTGGAGAGAGCTGGGGGCAGAGAAGGGGAAGAGATGTCAAAGGTACTCAGTGTTTTTCTCTCCTCTGGGGGAGCAGCCAGCTCATCCCCGAAATTGCGCAGCAGAGTGAGAACATGTCCCCATTTACTGCACATCCTGGGATGTTGGCCAGAGCAGGTTCAGGAGGACCCCACCCCTTTCTCTATTCGTGGTAATATTTCATTTGCTTTTGATTGCCTTTCCACATTAAGCAGATGTTTTTATTAAGCTCTCCAAGGTGACACACAGGTCATTTTCTTGGGTGGTTACTGTTAATTCGAAATTCAACAATGTGTGTTAGTAATATCCTTCCAACACACCTTATTTTGAATTTTCCATCATGAACTTCCTCTGCCATTGTGCTGCCTAATTGCCTAGGTTTGTCTTGACTAACTTAAATAACTGCTCAGTTAAATAATTGTTCCTTGTTAAAAAAAACCAGTTCCATGGTAACTCATGCCACCATGCTGATTAAGGCCTTTTCCAGGAGACAGCCATGAATACAGTGAAGTTCTGTTAGTGCTCTGCTCCTAAACACTGCCATATTGAAAACTGGGCTTTTTATTCCATGCTGTTCTCTTCCAGCTAGCTTGTGATCAATACACAACTACAAGTCCCACCTCACAACCTCTCTGTTTCCTTACTAGCCTCTTGTGAGGTGTATTGTCAAAAGTGCTTTAAAAATCCCAATAAATTATGTTAGTGAAACAATTCTTCTTCCTTGTCCAGCTGAATTCTTTCAAATGTCCTCTGAAAACTCTCAAAATGCACTAATCTAATTCAGAAAAAGAGTCAGGAATGCTAGTATATTATGGTTGACTTGCTTTTTTTTAGTAGTTGGCAGCAACTCTATTGATGCTGTGGCTGGCTCTAAGCCATTTAGATTCCTGTCAGAAAAATTAGTAGCATTGATTGTAGCTCTGGGATTCTGCTGAATCCCAAACAATTTCCGGTACCAGAGGGAGGCACAGAACTCTCACTGCACACCTGGTCTGTCTGGGAACTCTGTGTTCTGGGCAGTAGAAGCAGTGGAGATGCTGGTCTGGAGGTCAAGGAGCACTTTCAGAGACTGGATGAGGTCAAAACTCTGTGTGAAGCGAGTCCCATCACATCCCACAGTGTCTGCCTTCCCACTGCCAGGAAGCCTTAATTGCTTCCATGGAAAGCTCACACAGCTGACCCAACCTCCTCACTGCCAGCTCTCTGTGTCTGGGGGACAGGAAGTGTTTTTGGCAGGGAGAAGACAGAGAACATGCTGAAGGTACTACTGAGAAAGTGCAGTCAAAAAGGGCTGAAATGATTTTTGGGGAGTTTTGGGGGCTAAGGGAAAGTAATCTGGTTATGCAAAAGGTAAGATGTGAGATAGGAATGAGGGTATCATCTTTATTGCTAAGAGATACAGTAATCTTTAGGGACAATTCCTAATGTCTGTGGGACTGAGTTCCACTGAGCCTTTCTGTTTCCAGAGTTGAATTGCCATTGCACATCTCCCCTCAAAGGTCTGGCCTGGAGTATCTGCATCATATCAAGGTGGTCTGAAGAAACAGTCACGGCTCTTTTAAAATTTCATTGTCACTCATCAGAATGCACATTTGCTCAATAAACTTTCCTAGCTCCACCAAATACATATATTAGTAGCAAACCTCAAAAGGGAATAACTTAATATCATGGAAATAATTACCAGGAAGTCATGTTATGCTTCCTGCCCATTCACAAGAACCCTATTTTTCCAGAATACGAATGTTATATTGTTGCTTAATAGACTCTAAACTTCAAAAGAAATTGTGAAAATCTTTTATCTTGGCAGTGAAGAAAGGCAGCACTGCCATACTCCGCAGCTAAAATCTAGAACTGCTTTAAACCGAGTGTATGATCCAAACACTGTTAAAAAATCTAAGGACAAAATTGTCTGGACTGGGAAGCTCCTTCCATGTATCTGTAGTTTTGGTGATATCAGGAAACACTGCTCTCACATTTCATATATTTGCAGTTCTTATTAAGTAAATTTTCCTACAGAGAGAAAGCTATCTCTTTTTGATGTATATTTAAATGATGTACTAGTCAAGTTTCATTTCTTTGGTTTCTTCTATCACACCACTGAAGTCTCATGGAAGCAGTAAAAAATGTGAGGATTGAAGCCTGGCCTCTCATGCTGAGGGGAGTTGCACCATCAATTTCTTTTGAAATGTGATTTATCAAGGGGTCAGGCTTTGAGTGGTTCTTGTGCAGTGATGTAAAGCAGGAGCAATGCTACTGAGGTTCTTCACACAGTGCCAAAGCAAAGTGGATGGAAACCACTGCAAAGCACAGCTGTTGACTCAGTGGCATTTGTTTTTCTTTGCTAAGGAATCTGCAGTTTTGTCAATAAGGGGCAGGATAAATTAAATTAGTTTTTGTTGACATATTTGCTGCCCTATGTTACACAGAGAAGCTGAAGTGCCACCGGTGCTCACAGCAGAACTGTTCCAAACCTGCTTGGGAACATCCCTGCCATGCTGCAGGCAATGGCTGTGATGGATTGTCCTTTATCTCTTTTATTCTTGTTTTAACATAGACTTTTTTTCATAGTCCACAGATGGCACCTGAAAGTACAGTATGTGTTCCAAAAGAAATTCCAGGCTCTTTTTTTCCCCTCATCTTCTTCCAAGAGAAAAAAAGTACACATACTTTTTGTGTGTTATGGCCTTCTGTGGGACACCACCCACAACCTCACCCTTTTTTCCCCTTCCATGGATAATCTTTACACAGGGTGGAGAGGGGATGGGATGGGAAAGAAAGAGTTGCTTTCATGTTTTCTAGCAATGATTTTGTCTACAACTATTTCCTTCTTGACTTCTTACTCACTGTTTATAAAATCTCCCTGTACTTTAACAATAGTATTGTTGCCACAGCTGCACTGATTATATTTCTCTAACTTCTCTCATTTTGGGACTTGGAATCAATGTGGTTTGTTTTCATACATGGTAACTTGGAACAGCCTATAATAACATTACAGAAAGCCTTGATAATATAATTGTAATGTGCACACACACTACTTTCTCTGCTATTTTGTCTCCAGGATCAAATATCTAATTTGTTGGGTTTTTTTGTTTTCTTTTTTTTTTTTTTTTTAATACTGTGCCTAAAACAAAAAGTGAAGACTTGATTCCAGATAGGTACATGACAAAATGTAGCGTTTTGACAAGTGTGTTAATAAGGGGTAAGTGAATGTTTTCAGTGTTTCATTGCATAGCCATGTATCTCTACATGTGAGATTTGGGTAGGTGTTTTGGTTTTGTTGTTTTTTGGGCGTTTCTTTTTTTTGTGTTTTTTTTTGTTTGTTTGTTTGGTTGGTTTGTTTTTTGTTTTGTTGGTTTGTTTTTTGTGGAGGTGGGCTATTTATTTATGTATTTATTTTAGTCTGCTATATCCACTCTCCTCTTTACGATAATAATTAAAAAAATACCAAGAAAACCATTAAAATAGTTTAACATATTTTAATTAGTTTTATTTTAGGTTATAAAAAAATCTTTTGCCCTTCTCAGCTGCTACTCAAAATGAAGATACGGCTCTTGTTCGTACTGAAAACCTGCATGAGAACTTTTGCAAGACAGAGGAACCTGAGGGTGCAAGGTTCCTCGTCACACAGCTGAAGTTTTACCTTTGAATTTCATGACAAGTCCCCCTTTGCTGGAACACCTCTCAATGTTCTTGATGCCTTTAAATAAGAAGCATGTATATTAAATATGTCAGATTAGAAAGGCCTTCACTTGCTAGATCATGATCTGGAGGTGTAGAGGTGTAAGTCATGAACAGCTACTGCAATCAGCAGCTCCCAGCACAAAAATTATCGGTTATGGGACATTCATTTAGACATGTTAGGTAATGCAGCAGGTCTGTCTCCCTTTCAGATTGCATCAGATACCTGTGCAAGTCTTAACACACTGAATTTCCCTTTGTTTTGGGGCTGATTACTGCTGACAGTAGATGGCTCACTGGCAGTCAGGGACACATCATTTCCTGAACTTGCAAAGCCCAGGAAGGGTGAAAGGAAGTCAGGGCATCACCCTCCTGTCCTGCTTTGCTGCACAGATTCTCTCAGAGAGTTTTAAGGGGTGGGGTGCACGTGGTCTGAGCTGCCCTGCTGCAAACCAGCCTCTGGGATGGGCACTCAGGGACAAAAACCTGGAGCAAGCTGGGCAGGCCCCTTGTTACCTGTAGGTGAGACAGAGGGAAATACCTTCCAGCACTGTCCTCCATTGAAAAGTTCTCTCTTGAACACTGATGTCACCTAGAAAAGCTGAAGGAATTGGACACAAATGGCATTCCATTGTTACCACTGAATCAACCAGTCTCAAACAAATATCTTAGAAGCAAAGCAGACTGGAGTTATTTTTTAATTATTTTATCAATTATTCCATTCCTCATGCTTTATATAATCCATCCCAATTACTATATTTTTCCTAGCATGTGGGATATAAATAAGGTAGTTATTAAATCCAGAGTTGATGAATGGCTTTAAATGCTGGCTTGGCACCATTTGCTTTTAAAGATGCTCCCCATATGATGATTTCTAATGAACTAGAATTGAAGAATTCACAGTTGCTTTTTCTGGTGTCACTGCAAATACTTAACTGATAAGAAGCAGGAGGCAGCATGCTCAGATTCCTGGTACATTAAAGGAGAAAGTGAATTTAAAATCCATAAGGCAAAGTTTTTCTGCCTCTCGCTAGTAATTGCTTTTTGGCAAATCCTATTTGAAAGAAGAGCCAAAAGCTCTTTAGAACCAAGCCTGGGAAACAAGCATGTTTCCAGGTTAATCGATGGATCAAATCACCAAATGCTTTCAGGCATTGTCTAGCAGATTCCATAAACCCTTAACACAATTAAAAAGCTGGATTGTCTGCACAGGCCACGATAGATTTCTCTCTCAAATAAGTAGTTGGTTAAAAAAAAAATAGTGTCTGATGTTGAAAGAAAACATTTGCACCCAACGAATTAGAGAGGTCATCAGTCAAGACTCTTTAATACAAGTCAAAATATCACCATGGCAATAAACTGGCAAATTGAACATCAGTTTCAGTTATCTCTTGTCGTAAGCACACAGGTTTTATGTGCCTAAGGGAATCTGTTGCAACTTGCATATACTTAAATCCATTTCAAATGATGATTTAATTTTTTTTTTTTATGAGCAGGGTTTTCTATTTCCCTTCTCTTCCCAGGTTAGCTTGCCTCTTACCTTATTGAAGGTGTTTGGGAAATGCAAGATGCAAGTGTGAAGAGAAGCCATGCTGGTAACTGCAGGCTAAGGCCAAATCATAAACCTGCTCTGACATCAATGTAATTCTTAGGATTACCTTGCACAAAGTTGCTTGATGTTTATTGAAGTCAAGGGCTTTCTCTTAATGGCATCAAAGTTTACAACTGCCCCTTGGATGCCCTGCTGTTGTTACTGCAGTGGAAAAAATCCCAAGAACCCTATGTGTGTTATGCTTGGGATTTAAATATCAACCAATTGTCATGAGGTTTGATCACAGCCTCAGTTCACCTAAGAGCTCTAAGCAATTAATTTCCACTTTTTTCTTGTTGATCCCTGTTTTTGCAAGCATCCATTCTTCCTGCTCTCATCTAGTATTATAATACACACTGAAACAACTCAGGGACAAAAATCATGCAGGTTCCGCCCCGCCGCCGTAACATTTCAAAACTGCATGCCCAAGAAATCTGGGCAATGTGTACTTGTTTAAGTGCTTTCCTGAACATAAACTACCAAACTCTTCAATACTGAACAGTCTTAATAATGCAAGAGAATTCTTCCAGTAGAGATATTCTTGCAGAGATTAATGTCTAGGTCTTAGTCCTTTTTCTTCCTCTTCTGATGTTCTGAAGAGAAGGACCTGTGGCATCCCTAGGATGTGCTCTAGAGCTCTGATATTGACAACTTGGAGGAACTACTGCAAAATTAGGTCCTGCTCAGGGTTCATGAAAGGGCACCAGGAGGTTTCTCATTTTTTTTAGAAGTGTCCCAGCACTTTGATTCACTGGAAATTAGGCACCTCAGTCCCTTTGGTACTCAGAGTCTCTCTCTAGAAATTTGGGTTAATTAAACCACTCAAAGAAAACATTGACATCTTAGACTGCGGGGCTGTAAATGCTCATGCTACAAGCACAAGAGTTGATTCATTTATGTTACCTGGTCCTAGATGCAGCAACTCAGAGGTTTATGTAAAAAAATAAACATTTGCAGGCCAGGAATTTCATTTTCCCAAAATCAAATAAAGGATGTTGGGAGCTACAGATCCCTTTGCAGCCTTCCTAAGGTGCAATGTCATCACTATGCACAGAAGCAACATCATTTGGTGTTGCCCTTACAAACAGGGTTCAAATTTGAACTCAGAGTTTCTGAATGAAAAGTTAACAGCTTCTGCTATTCTTTGATTCTGCTTAATGGGAAGCATTTAGTTGTGTTCATTTACATCCTCATTTGGTGAGGAAGACCCAGCTAAAAGGGACATTCTCTGTATTTGTCTCTTTTACTGTTTGAATGTATCAAAGTAGTTGCCACAAGTAACAAAAGTGCCAGTTTTAGAGTGAAGATGGCTACCATTGGCCTAGGAAGAAACATCCTTTTTAACCCATATTAGCCCTGGTTCAGTCTAGTCTATGGCACAGGATGTCCTTTATGTTCATGTAAATGACTTGGGTAGGGAAATATTCTCCTGCTCACATCACCAATATTTACAAACAAGGGAAAGAAAAGGTTACTTAATATGTCATTTAAAGATCAAGTCAAGCTGTTCCAAGTGTATTGATTTTTTATTTTTTTTTACCATTGGAAAAGGATTCTGGGTTATTTGATCATTATCTCTTCCTCTGTTGTTTTGGCAGTCTCTCCAATATTAGATGCACATTTTGTTTTCTCAGAAAATGCATTTATAAATTTTAGATCTGTTTCCCTTCCTGCAGTAAAAGTTGCACAGTTTGACTTTGTAGAGCAATGAACTAGCACTGTGCATCTTTTGGGGCTTTACCTCTGTACCTGAAGATATCCTTAGGAAAGACAATTCTGCTGTCTGCATTCCTGCAATTACTGAATATTATGTCTAATTGGAAAGAAACTAGTGTTTATTTTAAAAATTTATTACACAATTTGTGATATTATTTTTTGAAGCACAGTCAGAGAGAGGCTGGGATTATTATTTTTTCAATTGTAAAGAGAGGGCATGGTGTTTTCATTAAATATAGGTTTAGATTTCCCAAGACGACTTTGAAATGTGGAAATTGCTACCAAAAGCTTCAGCCTTAAGAAGTAGTCACAACCATTAATATGCTTTGCAAAATACAGAGAAGCAGGTGATGTTCATAGAGGCCCCTGTGAGAGAGGGTAATTGCATTTCAGAGAAGTCTGGGGGGAGAAAAGGAAGATCTGACCTGGCTTTGTTGCGATGCCTTTGGGAGGGCACTGTAGCTACTGCAGGCAGCCTGTGGGGAGCCTGGCAGTCCCTTAATCATCTTCCCTCTGTGTTTCACTATTCAGACATCCAGGCTTTGTCAGTAGAATGTTATGACTCCTTTGCTCCATCATTGCCATTTACCTTTGCCAGACTTTCCTCTATCAAACTATCTGTCTTCTATTTCACGCGAGTCTCATCACTAGAAATCTATCTTACTAATCTGGAGCTTGTTTGAACAGGAATCTGCTTTCCAATAATGTTACCACTGGGTCTGGTTTTTTCACATCACTTATTTTGCCTGTAGCAAAGAATACACTAGAATTTAGACATACCACAGAGGTAGGTCTCTCAGAGCAGCTTGCACTGCACTAAATCGCAAAATAATCTGGAGGGACTTCTTCAGAGCATGCTTCTTTTTGGAGAAAAACATCCCTCTTCTGTGCTGCCTCGATGAAGTTAAGAACTGTAAAGCCTACTGGTGTTTTGATAGCTATATTTTTTCCTTCTTTGTCCAAAAAAACATTATTAAAAGTTCCATCTTTCTCCCATCTTTCCCGCAGGTATGATAAAATAGCATTGGGGATCACGAGTGGTCAGACAGGGCAATGATTATATTTTCATATGCCATGAATAAGCATTAGGACTTTTTCTGGAAAAAGAGAGATGATGAATACTGGAGATGTCAAGAAAACTTGGATACTTTTGTAGTACTGAAAGTCTCCTCAGACATGCTGGATCTAAAAAACATATGAAGAAAGGGGATTACCCAGCCCAAACATTACCAGCCTGTCTGCTGCCTTGCAGAGAGGTCTCACCTCTCATCAATAATTGAGGGCTTGGCTTTCTTCTGAAGTCACTAGTTACCATTACACATGGATGGGAATGTTGCTGAATAAATTGGCTTAATGAAGTTTTTCCTACCTGAAGAAATTATTATGAAGAAGTGCCTCTGAGAGCTTTTGGTGCCTACCCCAAGAGGGTTTGAACAGAACCATTGAGAGACCTGAACTCTTCCACATGCACATCGTTCCTACCCTGTGTCTGCTGGGAATCTCACCACAGATGGCACATCAGGCAGATGTAAGAGGAAAGAAGACAAAAGACTCTATCTTCTTCACTATTTGCTCTAATTTTACTGATTACCTCCAATGTTTTTTTTTTTTTTTTAACTCCAGTTCTAGTTCAGATATGTTCATAATAGTGATGGAGTGGGGTAAAATCTTGCTAAGATATTCCTCTTTGTTTCCACATCTCCTGGCTTTGATCAGATTTTCGTAAGTTCCTGTTCCAGCATGGTCAACATTGGCACCACCTTCAAGGGTTCTTTTAGTCCTTTTTATGCCTTCATGATGATCATGGAATATACTACTCGCTCTGTGGGAGGAAGATAAAATCAGAACAATGAAGACTGGAGTGATATGGAAACAAAGAAGGAATCTGTAGGGTGAGGAGGAAAAGTAGAGCAGATGTTGAATTCAAGAAACTTTCACAGTAGAGTGGGAAGTCTGCGTGTTCACAAGAAACTACTTCAAAAATAAAGAAGTTTGGAATATTCAAAGACTTAAGGAATTATATTCTAATAATTATCCTAAGGAAAAACAAACCCAAATGTGGGGGGTGGAGGGGGGGAGATACCAAAAGCGAAACAACCCCATCCTCCCTCCAAAACACCAGCAAGGACAAATAGGTTATTTATAGCTGTCCTGTCATGTTAGTCATGCTGCATACCTTAGTTTGCATTTAATATTTAAGAAATAGTGCTAGTTTCTAACACCCAAAATTTTCCTCCATTGTTTCAAGAGGGTGGACGTCGTATGGCCACTCATCACTTAAGATCTGAATTCTTTTTGAACAGTATCAAAAATAATAGTGAAATTCATAGATTTTCTGACTGTTGCTTGGAGTTCTAACATAAACTAAAACACTTTCTTTGGGTACAAACTTTACTTTTCCCACACAATTTCTAAATTTAAGTGAGGATAATCAACATCCCTGGTAAGACCTCACCTCCTTTTTTGGCTGCAGATATTAATATTTTTCATTGCTTATTATGTTACAGCAGTTTTCCGATGGCCCTTTCTGTGAGACACACTTCATGAACACAGAACCCTTGTCTTGAACAACTTCCAGTTGCTGGATATTTGGACTAAGCCCAAGCAACAAGGAAATAAAACCACCACTTATAACCCTGAAAAAATTCAGGGTGGGAGCACTGGTACAGAGTCATTATCAGATTTTGCCCCAAGCTTGCACACACATCCACAGTTACATTTAAATAATCTTAAATGATATGAAATTCTAGAAAATAAAATCTGGTAGGAACCTTTTTTTTTCAAGTGGAATCAGGGACCATCCAATACTGCCATGGCTGGCATGCCTGGATCTTGACAAGTATCTTTCATGATTGGTGTGCAAAAAATAGAGCTTTCATGTTACTCAGAGCACCTTAAACAAGGGGGACATCAGAAAATAATAGTAGACTTGTTCATATTAGGGCAGAATATATAAACCACAGTATCTCTGTGAGGAAATAGACTTCCTGTCTGCTGGTTTTGTGTGTCTAATTAAGTACAGATTTTTTGGCTACTAAAACATTTTTCCAGAGCTACCAAGAAATAAAACCTAAACAAGTCCAGTAAAGCCATGAATGGATAAATACTGTGAGACTCTTTCACAGTAAACCTTGAAACCCCCATATGCAGGTGAGCCCAGTTCTTCTAACATGGCTAATTTTTAGTCACAATTTTTCTAGCAAGCTCTTACTTAGATCTCATGGGAAAGCCATCTCTAAGCAAGTGTTATTTGCTCAATAAAATCACTCTAACTCACCTTTTGATCTTGCAACTGTCTCCATTTAAAAATAAATGCCTGTACTAAGCAGACAATCATGCATCTTCCAAGCCACCTAGCAGATGAAACAAAATAAAAGAAGGGATAGAAATGGGCAGAGGGAATGGATAGAGCAGAGAATTAGGATCCATAGTAATGAAGATTGAAGCTCTGCCCCCACCTTGTGAACTCTTAGGCTCCATGGAAGGGACTACACTAGTATTATTTAGACATCACATGGAACAGGGCTGTACTCCCTGACTCTTACAAGAGCTCTGAAGGGTAAAATGTTGCCTGGTAAATCCTATAAGTCTCATTTTGACAGGATGACTTTCACTGCACACCACGTTCCTGCAGCACTTCTGCACATGTGTTCTGATCCACCAGTAAGTAAAATCACACAACTTCACAGCAGAGCTCTATATAAGTCTGTTCCTCCCAGGAGATATTCCTGTGCTGCTCCCTGCCCCGGGCACATCTGACGTACAGATGAGGCTGGGGAGTACATGAAGAGATTTTCAGTGAAGAGAAAATGACAGTGTTTCCTTATGGAGATGTGGGAAGCAGTGGGGTTTCCAAAAAAGCATAGCTGACATCAATTGAAGGAAACAATTTACAGACATTTCAAGAGTACTATGGAAATTGGGAACTCTGATTACAGTCCTGACTACTGTCCTGTAGCAACATATTTATTCCATTTGATAGACATAGGCTGGTCATGCAATACATAGAGACTCTCTTTTCTGGTTAACAGGTAACCACCTTCACTCTCTTCCAAATATTTGAAATGCTTTTTGTACTGTTTTCCTTGCCCTCTCATCATGCAGCAAAGACACCTGAAGGTAAGCAAACTCACTAAAAGGCCTTCAAAAGCTGATTACCACCACTGACTGATGGGGGCATTTTTACAGAACGAAAGCTCCAAACTGTCTCAGAAAACGTGAAATGACCCATGCCTTTTCTAGGAACTCCCACAGAACCCAAAGCAAAAAGGCTTAAAATACTGCTAATGACAGCAAAAATGCAATCTTGGGAGACTCTCGCCAAAGTTCTGAAGGGAAGAGGCTTCTTACCAATGATGTTAGACTTGGTTTTGCAGGGGAATATGGGAAGTGATGCACAGAGAACCTCAGACAGCTGACAGATTTCTTTAATCCAAATGATTCTTTGAAGTTTATGCAAACCAATGGGTCAGGGAGGCACTTAGTGCTTAAGATAAGAAGTCAAAGGATGCTGTCCTAAAGAAGGAAATGGTAACAAGCTCCTTTTCTTGCTGGTTATCCACCTTGCAATGCTGTGGGACATTCTTGGAGCCCTTGCTACAGCAACATGGGGCTTTATGCACTTACACAGTTCCACAAAGGGTCAGGTCCTACTGTTGTTCCCTAGAAAAATAACAAGTAGCTGCTCACTAACTCTTCCATTTCCAGATCCAGTGTCTTCATAGTACAATGAACTTTAAAATGAGACAATTTCTCACTTTTACAAGATTTTCACTATTGGCTAGAGAACAAGTTCTCAAGTGAAAATTTGCCTCACTTGCTCTACTGATGGACTGAGAACTTCATCATATCTCCAGCTCTCAGTTTTTACAAATGGGAAAACTGTAAACAAATGTCTTATCCTGAAACTTGGAATTTATCTATTCTGCATCCAGAGAACATCAACAGGAGACTAATCATAACAACATCAAGCTACTAATTTCGTTTTCAGATAGGAGTAAGTTGAGAAGTTGGATGCAAAAACATGGGATTTTGAGTATGTGTGGTTAGTGCAAGAGTGAAATAAGATGAAAGGTTCATCTTATTCATCTTAATAAATGCAGGGAAAGCCACAAATAGTATTCTCATGTTCTTTTGTTTTTGAGCCATGGGCCTAAAGGGTATTTTTAATGCAGAGGAACGTAACCATGCTTGTCCAATGTATTTTCCATCAGCTTGAAGTTGTATATCACTGTGCACATTTACATGTATTCAATCTATCTGCTGTATCTTTGTGGCTGGTAGCCAGTGGGATTAATGGAATGTATGAAATAGGAGAGAAGCTGTGTAGATTGAGTCCCAAAATCAAAAGCTAAAAGGCAGGGTGGTCCTCTGAGTTCAGTTTTCACTTAATCTACTGAGTCATTTGGTGACCTTGGACAAGCAAACTGACCTCTTGGCACTGCGGTGAGGCCAAGTGTAAAGCAGTGTAAAAACCAAACAGGGAAGATTAATTGCTGCAAAAATATCTGAGTCAGTATGGCAGGATAGTATCCCCCAAAGCACCCCTCCTGCTCATCAGAGGAATCCTAGATAAGGCAATATATCAATTTGTGTTTGCTTGTGTCTGCAGTGATCAAACTTGGAAAAACAGTTATTCTTTGGAAGTATTTGCCAAGCTTTGCAGAGCTACTTCCTCTCTCTGCACTGTTTCTTTTCTAGACTTCTTCATTGCCAGACTGAGTTATAGGCTCAATGAAAAAAAAGAGGAAAAGATACATATCTGCCACCAGGCCTTTTGATGATCCCAATTTTCCAAAGTTGGGATTCAGAAAAGCTGTTTCAGAGGAAGCTAATCACAAGCTTCTGAGCCCATTCTGAAAGCAAAACTTTGAGGTTTGAGGGGTCCCTCTGGTTTTACTTGTTTTTGGTTTTGACTTTTAATGTCTGTGAGGTGAGCCCAAGGCCAGACTGAGTATTGCATCAGGAAAATGGAAAGATGAAGAGAAGAGAGAAAGAATGGCCTCAGCCCTAAAATAGCACTGTAAAGGGCGTTTTACTTGGAACTTTCCTTCAGCTGACATCAGTCAGAGGAAGAAAAAGATGTTAGTTCAAAAGTGTAAAGCTAAAACAGAGATTCAAGGCTGGATGTAACACTCATATCTGTTTGGTGTTGTGGAATAAAAAAAAAAAAAAAAGGATGTTCCACCTGGACCATAAAGATGTTCCACATGGACCAGAAGCTTATTGTTTTTTTCAACTTCAGAAACATTTGCTTGTTTGAATGTATTTGACCCTGGACTAGACAAAGGAAGCACACACCTAAAGACACACTCAGAAAAATAAGAGGAACTGAAATGCAACAAAAGCTATGTTTTTTTTTTTTTTTTTCATTCCTGGTGAGCTGCAAATTTCAGGAAAAGCTAGTTTAGAACAGGAGGTTTTCAAGCCAGGATTCTGATAATCTCTGATGTCCAAAGTCAATGCCAGTGGGATTTTTCCAGCAAAGCCAACAACGCTGAAATTTTTCAGTGTAATATATAAACAAGAAACTATTTTCTTTTTGTCCAAAAGCTACAGTTTCATCTGCGGAGCTCCTTCAGCCATGGCTTGTAAACCAAAGTAGGTTTTTATGCATATTTTCACTAAGCAAGTCAACATAGCAGGCCTGGGAGCCACTGTGGCTGCGCTCTTCAGCAGGAAATAGGTTTGTCTGAATCAATATTTGCAGTGATGCCTCTAAGGTCTACCCCATGCTCAGAAAATTGAGTGAAACTATCATATTACCCAGACAAAATAATCCTTTTCTTCCACCAAATTGTCTGTCACAGATTCAGACTGTAGTACATAAAACTGACAGCAAAAAACTTGCACATTAAATTTCATCTAAATCTCAGCAGTGAACAGCCTCCATCCAGCTGGAGAAATGGGTGGGAAAAAAAATGCCAGCATCATGTTCATAATGGGAAAAATAATAGCAGGATCTTGGGCCAAGTGATGAGACCCCTCAGTGATGAGGAATGAGAGGATTTGTGGTTATTAATTCAACTTTTTTTGTGTTTCTCATATGGTTTTATGCAGCTAGACGTGGTTTTCAACCCTGAATAACTCTTGAT
Source organism: Cinclus cinclus (assembly GCF_963662255.1). Classification (NCBI taxonomy): domain Eukaryota; kingdom Metazoa; phylum Chordata; class Aves; order Passeriformes; family Cinclidae; genus Cinclus; species Cinclus cinclus. The sequence goes on along the minus strand of NC_085049.1, from coordinate 22,693,570 downwards.
GGACAAACCCTGTCTGTAAAGGAATCCTGGAAGAAGTGTTCTCAAAACAGTGTCACCTCCTTATTGTAAAACAACTCCTTACAAAAATTAATATTACCTCCAAGAGGCTGGCTTCTTTAATGGGGATGGCTTATGTGGATATAGTGGTCCACTGACAAGTGAACAGATTGAGAATCTGCTAATCAAAATTCTAACCACTCTGCTACTCCATCTGTGTTTCATCTTTTCACTAATATTAAATAGAAAAGAAGGGGTGAGGGAAAAGGAAAAACAAGTCTTTTCTTGAGGCAGGTTTGTACATGCTTAGCCAGCTCTTCTGTTCTGGTTTTAGGGCAAAAGAAAAAAAAAAACAACACTGAAACATAAAGCAGTGTGGATTGTATGGAAAATTTGACTCAGATAAAGTGCCTGGCCAACACCACAAAATGGACTGGAGACAAATCTGATAATTAGAAAAAGCAGTGAATAACAAAATATTTTTGACTCATGCCATATCAGGCAGCCTCTGAAAATTCTCTGAGGCAAGAAAACAGGATTTAATTCCCTGCAGCTTAATGCAGTTTTATGTTAGAGCAATGTCACTGATTTCAGAGGCATTATACTGGTGTAATACTGGAGCTGGCAGTTAAGCCAAAATTCACCTTCTTCTTCCATGACAGTTCATTTTGTCAGCAATTTGCTCAAACTGCACAAACAACCAGGTAAACCAGGAGGGACCACACTTACGTCAGCTTGGTACAACTGACATAAACAAGGTCAGAAGAACTCCAATTGTATTAATCTAATTTACAGTGCCTGGGGTTTGTTTTTGCTTTATTTTTACACCAAGTGGCCAGGGCAAACACATATGCTGATCAGTCCACGGCAAGGCTGGGATAAACACACTGACCATCCCACCAGGGATGCCATATAGGGGTAAGAATGTCTGATGCCTGTTTTCCATCTCGTGTTGCTGCCACTGCCTCTGCCAAGTCCAGCAGGTAGTGGAGGCTGGAAGGTACAGTGATAAGAGCTAGAAAAGACAAAAGACTTGCCAGAAAACAGTCAAATAGGAGCAAGAGAAAAGTAATGCCTGTGGAGGAGCCAGTACACACAACAAGGACAACTCAAAGACATAACTGGACCAGGCAGTAAAGTGAAGAGATGAGGAAAGCCTCCTGGAGAAGCCAGAGCTGAGAAGAAGCAGGAGGAGGTGTGAATGGTGAGAAGAAACGCCTGAAATCAGGTAAGAGGATGTACAACAACGTCTTGTCAGAGCTGTTGCACACAGCCTTTAACTCCATTCAGGAAAGCAAGATGATATTCCTACGTGGGTGCTTTAAATGGCTACAGAAGATTAAGGTGAGTCTGTAGAAAGGGATCTGTGTGTTTCTGCTTGAAGAGATTCAGAAACATCCTGCATGGTCTCATGTGGCTCTGTTTTTTCTTTGGAGGTATATTAAGAAAGTCAGGTGAGCAGATAGTGAATTCATGCTGACCCTATCATCAGAATTTTTGATTTCTATGGGATTTTCAACTGGATTTTCTCACTTTCCTATTCATTTATGAGCAATCAATGTTGGAGGTGGAGGAGGAGGAGGAAGAGGAGGAGGAGGATAAAGAGGAGGTGCTTTAGACAGCAGACAAGAGATTCTTCTGAAGACTGGGAGAGACCCGAGTGGAGGAGATAATCCTCACAAGCTGATGGAAAGGACTGTATTGGAGCAGATTTCCATGCTGCAGCTCATGGAGGATGCCATGCCCCCTTTCACCACCCTAAGGGGTAAGGGGAAGGATATAAAGAAACTGGGACTGAAGGACAGAAGTTATGAGGAAAAAAAAGGGGGATGGTTTTGTTTCATCTTTTGTCTATTTCTTGCAATAAATTAATTTTCTTCTTTGAGCCTGTTTTGCCTATTGTCAGTAATTGGGAAGTGCTCTCTGTATTTACCTCAACCTATAAGTTTTTCCACCTTGGGGATGGGTAGGGAGAGAACCTCTGGATGGCACCTGGCTGGCAGACAAGGTCAGCCCACCACAGTGATACACATTCTTATTTTGCCCCTCCCTTCTTCAACCCATGTCCTTTTGCTTCCTTTCTCTTTAGGAATGCTGAATCCTAATAAATAAAGAGAGGTACCTCATGATGTTGTGCCTACAAAGCAGAAGGTAATCTGCAACAAAGAGCTCAAGATGTAAAAATTGGTGAAGATTTTGAATAAGAACACTATCAAAGATAACACATAAAGAGGAAAAATGACAAAATCTGAATAAAACTTCCCCTTTGTGATTTGTGTCCTTGTGCTTCAGGTGTTGGATGAAAGGGAAAGCCTTTTTCCAAGTGAGGCACAATTAAACAGTCACTTGCCAAGAGCTAAGTACTCACTGCTTGGGAACACTTATTTGCAAAGCAAGTGAAGGAGGTATAGAAATGCTGTTCACCTTTGTGTGCTTTTCTGCCTTCACACATGGAAGCAGCAATGCCAGATTTGAAGAGAGTTTTGGCTCAGAATTATTAAAAAAACAAAAAAAAAGCCCAAACTGTATATGAAATCCAGTATATGGAATTAAATTTTATCCTTCTGAAGCTCTATTTCAGCTGTCAATGCTGAAGCCTTTCTATGACCAGTCTTTCCAAAACATTTGTAGTGCTGAGAAAGTACCCACAGGAATCATGAAATTCTCTCACACCCTCTGGATGCTGGATATGTCCTTGGCACTGAAGCTGTTGTTGGAGATCCAGTGCACTGAAGGCATTTAGATGTAAATGTTGGTGCCAGCCTTTAATAGCTGTTAATTCCCATCCATTCCCATCCATTCTCTGATTCCCATCCATGTTCTGATATCTTTAAATTCACTACCCAGAGGCTGGCCTGGCACAGACATATTCTAAACCAAATACTATTTCTTGTCACTCTCCATTATTCAGTACACCTAGGAAAGTTTAACAAGTGAAAAGAATCTGCAAATGAGGCACATTGCATGTTAGAATTCCTTTTACCATGAAAACAATTTGAAAACTCTTTAGGAAGCAGCTATTCCATTTAAATAAAACTGGCTAACATCAAAATTAGACTAGACTCTTTTAATCATTTGTGGGTTTGACTTTTTTTGAATCCCTATTAATTCTTCAATAAGGGATTAACAGATTTAGCAAATTTAAATTAATATTAGTAGGTTGAGTGTTGATATGTTTGTATTTTCTACATTTTAATGTAGTAATTTATTTAATGAGTCATCATTTCAATCTCTTCAGTGTCTGCATCTTGGACGACCTTGATTTCTTGATGTGTGGTAGTTCTTTACATCAGGCTGACAAAATTACTGGTATCATAAAATTATCAAGGCTTTTTGACTTCATTCTGATTTGAAACTAAACATGTCAAAATTCTGTGTGAAATGGAAACAAACTACAAGAAAAATATTATTGGAAAAAAAGTAAAGTTTGAAGTCCAAAAATCCTGTCTGAAAGATATCTGTTCAGATCTTTGCAATGAATGTTACTCATGTAACATCCAGAGCTCCCTGAAGTCACTGAAGTGGTGGGAGTTTTTTCACTTATGTCACTGAAATTTGGATGACACCCGTAACACTTTATTAGCATGTATAAAATGCTTTAAAAATAAATGATGTCAGGAAAATTATCAGTTATGGAGTTTTTCCTTCTCATACTTTGTGTCAGAAGCAAAGAATGTATTTCTGTGTTGGGAAGTGTTTTATTAGCATATGTGAGGGGTAGATGGAGCAAAGGTTTTAAAAAGCAAAGGAGTTGTACTATTCCCAAATCAGGGATTACAGTACAGAAAGTCGTTTCTTTGTGACTGGATGGACAAATTGCACTAAATGGTATAAATAAGGTCTGATTCAGTACAAAAAAATAGCAAAATTAGGTTAATTGCAACTTCTGACTTTGCATTATGGCACATTTCAGAATCTTAGGATCCTATGGAAGACTATGCATTTTACAAATATTCCTGTACCATTCATCTTCTTGAAATATTTCCGCCTGCTACGTGTTCAGTTGCATATTCCCAACACAGAAATTTCTATTGTATGGCTACTGCTACATAAAAGGTAAAACAGAAGGTAGAAAAGGACAGATCTTTTAGACCCCTTATCGTTGGAAATCCACAGCTTTCTAGTATGATCTAAATGCTGAGAGGGCAGTCGTGCCTGCAAAAGAGATTCTTCAGATTTAAAGACAGAAAAGAGCAGAGGAGAAATTGATGAAGATTGCTCCTTGTCCTGTCTTGGCTCCTGACTTCCCCATCTGTCACCTTGATTCTTGAGCCAGTCATAAATATGTGGGTGAAAGACTTCATCCAGCCTGTGATTTCCTTGTGTCATCTGATGGCTCCACACATGTAGTGCCAGCCATATCCTAGGAGGTAACTCTTTTTCATTCCAGGTTCCTCTGGCCACAGAAACGGAATGACAGTGTTTATAATAACCTCTGCTATGGTTGCTTTAAATAAACAGAGAGAAATAAAATCAGCAATCCTGTCCTGAATTTGTATTCTACGTAAGTGGAAGCAAGTCTTTGCAGGAACATTATCCTTGGGGCAGTTGCAGGCCATGCAGACTTTGAATGCTTTTTGGAGAAGAGCTGAAATTAGGTCAAGAATGTCTGAGCTTTTTAAGGTATGTCAACTATATAAAGAAGCTGCTGAATACTTATATGTGACACTTCTGCTATTCTAATCTTTAATCCCCATATGGCTTTGCTAAAGGATGGTACTTTTAACCAACAAATAAATCAGCTGTCATTGAAGAAGCCGATACCACCTGCGGATTCTCAGATGGTTCTTTCTTACATTATAAAGCAAAACCACGCCATTTATACCAAAATATATCCATCTGACCCATATTACTACTAGATTTTTCTGGACTTTCTTTTTGCTGCTTGCTGCAATTTGGATTATGGCTCCATGAACTATTTTGAGTGGATGGTTCCATGTGCCCTGCTGTGACAGAGTTATAGTGTTACAGAAATTGAACCATTTACCTCTCCAAAAATCTGTTAAAATTATTGGGCATGACTTTTTTTCTCCCTAATACTAGATGTTTGTGGAAAGCCAAAACAAAATGTTTTTTAAAAATACCAAAAAACAATTTTTAACTTTAAAAATATTGCCAAAAGGAAGAGAGCAGGAAGAAACAGCCCAAACCTCCTAAGGTCTGTGTCACCTGCTACAAAATTTATGAGAGTAAAATAATAGAGTCAAGATGTGTTTCCAGTTCACCTTCCGTGCTCCTTTAGCTGCCATTCTATTTCAATAACACCCAGCGTTTACTGAATATGTTAGAAATTATGTCTAATTACAAAATACAAAATCTTACCATTGTTTACATTGCATTATTTACAGATGGGGAGGTGACTGAAAAGGACAGTTAAGATGATGTATAAAGCTGAAGCTGGTAAAGTGGGAAACAAAAAGCTAAACATTTATATATATATATTTGCACAGCCTCTCTTCCTAGTACTTGTTTCCAAGTTCTGGTCAAAGCACCTATTTTTATTTCAGCTGAAGACTGGCCCTTTTCCTGTACAGAGATTGCCAAATGTGACAAACCATAAACTGTTTGTCAGCAATTTAGAACATGGTGAACACAGGGCTCCATGCTGAGTTTATGGGTGAGTTATGCTGACTGCTCTATTAAAGAAGTCTGTACTCAATCATTTAATCAATTGAAAAGAGAAACACTTTCAATTTTCATGTGATCAAGCCCGCAGTTATGTCAGACTGACAGCAGTGTTTGGCAAGAAATTCCTTCTTCCCTTTGGAGAACTGTAAAGGAAAAATGAAGTAAGTTAGAGAGCAGGACTATTTGCATTGTCAGTGAGCAATGGAAAAACAAGGGTGACTTCTATGCCTGAGATACGAGAATGACCATAAGGGAGTTTGAGCTGAAGATACTCTCCTTGCTTCAGCTAAGATTGGAAATGAATTCCTAAATAATGGATTAAAATTCTATTTCTGACGTAGGGTGTGTGGAGATCACAGGAGATGCCATCCATGAAGGACCACCCTGCAATCCTTATGTTGACACTGTTGGGACAGGCCTCTGGTTGCAGCTTGGACCACTCAGGACCACAGTCAGGAGCTCCCAGATGTTTGTGAGCTGGTTTGAGAACACTCCCACAACTGGTACCCTGCAAACAGCTTTGGTTCATTTCCTGACACAATGCTAGATTGCATAAGCACAGCTGCTTTGCTGTAAAGCAAAAAGAAGTCTGGAGAAGTCTTGGAATAAAACACCCTGGAGCTGAAAACCTTTCATCAGTTCACAGCAGTATTTTATACTGATACTTTTAAAGTATTTATATTTACCTACCCAGTCCTTCACATTTCTCCACAATACCCTTACAACTGCCTTTCATTTGATGTTTCCAGTTATGCTCTGAAGTCAGAACCTGATTTATTATTTTGCCCTAAATAAAAATTGAAAACGTTTGGTGGCTGGAGCCTGCTGTATTTATGCTGCACAGTTATGGAATCAGCCTCTAGTTTATATCAAGAAAATCAGAATCCAGTTTGGTCTTTTTAATCAAAACTGAAGAGGTGTGTTTGTTGCTGGTTTTAATTAGTTCAGATCTGTGTAGTTTGCTGGGATTTTTTCTGAATGATGGTGCAAAAAATGGTGCTGGAAGATCATTATCTTCTTCTCATGATTAGGCCACTGTCAGACCTGTGAAAATGCAGAGCAATACAGAAATCTCAACCATTTCTTTGCATTAGGTTTATTTTATGCAGGAGGAGGTAGTACAATGAGATACAAGTATTTTAATGCATAAAAGTTGCATGAAATATGGCCCCTTAGTACATAGATGGAAAAGTTTCTGTAATTCTGGGTCATTCTGACACCAAATTAGCCTGCCTTTACAAATAAAACCAATATATCAAACCTTAGCAAAACCTTGCCCTAGATTCTTATCTTCTTGTTAACTACCTCCACTCCTGCTGAATTCTCTCCTCAGAAGATTTCCTGGCCTCTTATTTTTCTTCTCAGCCTCCCTGTTTTTTTCTTAGTACAGAAATTGAGTATCATTTCTTTTGGTACAGAATTAAATTGTTTTGAATGGCTGGGAAGTTTCATCTGTGAATCCAGTCTGCTCAAGCACTGACTTGAAATTTCAGCATCAAGTCTTTATCTTTGAATTTAGTACAAATTAGCTTTGATTATTATGATTTTTATAATTGTTCCATCCATATTAGGTGATGATCCACTGTGTGTGGGACTTTCAGAGGAATGGACAGGAGGGAAAGGACAGCAGGACTACTTCATGTCATTGGAGACAAAATCAGTTGCACAATAGATGTCCAAGGACAGCTAAAATGGATCGAGTAGTGATAGAGAATAATCACTGTTTCTGATGTGGAAGGGGATCCCCACCCAGCTTGGCAATTGCTGCCAGGGACTTGCCCTGAGCTCCCTGTCTTCTTGTAAGAGGGGAAGTACAGAAGTAGTAAATTAATAATTCCAATAAGGTGTTTACCTCCATTTCTGCTAATGCTTTTCCAGGCACTAGAGCCAAACCAAAACTTTTCTCTCAGGGTAATACTCTTCTCTCTAGGTCTTTTACAATGCAGCATTTTTTAAAAGATAAATTCTTTAGCCCCTTTCAGAAAGCTTTTCCTCAAAAGAAGAGTGATTAGACCTAACAGAGAGCAATGTTAAATAGAAATGTAACATAAAAAACAGATGATGAAAGAAACAGCTGTCACTGGGCTAGACTAAGTCCTTTCAAAACAGCCTCAGGCAGGCTTTGCTGGGAGTATATGAAGACATAAACTGAGCTCACTGAATTCCTTCAACTACCCTTCCCCTCTCCATGAGAGAAATTGCCCATTGCAATCACCATCTGAGGGCAGCTGGTGGGAGCTGTGGGAAGAGCAAGATGGGGAAGGAGATCCTTCAAAGCATCCATCAGGTACATTTGCCAAGATCAAGATTTCAGCTTTTCATGCCAGTGCACTTTCTTTCAGCTGAAGAGAGCAAACCTCAGTGTTTGCAGGTTCTCTCTTATGTTTGGTATAATTCAAAGTTTTTGTTTTCAAAATAATATTTGAAATGTGTTTTGTAGGCGGTGAAAGGAAAAAATTACTCCTGAATGCTGATGCCACCTCCTTATGCAGAAGGCAATTGCTATAAATGCAACAGAAGTCTAGCCAGGACTAAAAACAGGGAAAAAGCAAAAGAAATCTCTTACATCCTACTACATATTTCCAAGCCACCCCTTCATCCACCAGAGGTGTGTTTATTTTCACCTTCCTGTCTCAACAAGACCTACAGAAAGAAGCTGAATGAGGCCGTAGGAATGCTGGAAGTATTTACTCATGGAAGACCTTTCTGGGTAACATTTTACAAAGAGAAAAAAAAAAAGGTCTGATGGGAGATGTTCTGGACTGAACCATGCTCTGTTTTCATTGAGCTCTACATGCAGCCAGACCCAGTTGGTAAGGTCAGAGATCCAGGTAGTGTGTATAGTGTGTACTGTGGTTCCAAGATGACAGGAGCAATGGCAAAAGTACATTTTCCTCCTAAGGAGCCAGGTATGATAGAGAGGTGTTTATGAGAGATTTTTGGGTGCAACTCTTTCCCAATATGCATGCCCTGTTTCCTGATAGGCACTGCCAGTTCCTCAGGAGCAGCAGAAGTCAGAGAAAGGGCAACAGTGTCATTTCAGAAAAATCTATGGAAAAGTCTCCTGAGGTTTGTCTTTCTCGCCATCATTTTGGGCCATAAGATTTTGGGAGGTGAAGAAGCAGTTTTCACCTGCTTGAAGCAATTCCAGCTTGCTCCTTCATATGGCTGATGATCCTTCTAACACTGGTCACACATCTGACATAAGCAAACCATGTCGAAACCATGGAAATTAGTGTGTGTATAGTATTGGACTCAGTGTGTGTGTCTAAATATATGTAATATATAAGTAAATAACATAAACCTATTGATAATGGTCTTCTGGATGGGAGTTATTTGTGATCCAAAGAGCAGAAGGCAGGTCTTTGATTTGGCATCCTAGGGAATGAGACAACAGAGTAGTTAATCCCTTTGTCCCTTCTTGCCCTGGGCTTGCTGCAGTGAGAAGGGTGTGCAGATTCAGGCATGTTATGATTCATTCTCTATGTGTCATCTGGTAGAACTGAGCTGTAAATGCAGCAGTCCAAATTACCACACAGTTTATAACATGGCTAAAGTGCTGACCTATACTACTTTCCCCCTGCTTTTCCCCCCCTTATGGCTTGTTATAGGAGCTGTCAGGATCTGAGGAAGCCAGATGATCACGAAGCCTTCTGGGAGGAGGCAAGAATTTAAGGCACGGGCATCACGCCACTCATGACTACCTGACATAGCCTCAGTTTGTTTCCCATCAAGGACAGCGAAGATATAAAACCAGATCAAAGATTTCTCAAAGGAACAAATGAATGCCCCGCCCTAATTCATCACAGGAAAATTACCCTGTCTAATACTTCCTGTGGTTCTGTTTCTCAAGGTCGTTGAAAAACAGCAGCAGTCAGTCTGCCAAAGCAGAGTACCTGTAGGAGAAGAAACAAAATGATTCACAGTCACACTGAATGAGCTCTTAAAGACCTTGTGAACTTGATCCAAACTCCATGGAAAGGAACAAAATCCTTTCAATGACTTGCTGGACAGAGGAGAGTGCTGTACCCATATTTACATTCTCTCCAACATGGGGTCCTTACTAGAGAAACAGAATAATAGCAAAATACCTGAACAAAATACTGCACCAAGCACAGTGCAAGTGTGCCACTGCCAGCCTCCCAAACCCTGCAGTTCACCTCAGCTGCTGCATTCAGATACGCCCTTAAACAAACCAGGAGCTTGTTCTGCTGTGGCTTGCTTTGAGGTCTCTGAGTCTGGCCTCACTTCCCACTATCTGGGGTTCATTAGCAGGGATCAAAGAACTGCTCTTTTCAGCCTGAGCTTTGGGAACCACAACCTAACCACAGGTAAACTCTGAAGCAGACCACATTGTTCCCCAGCTAGCTGGTGCTTCAAGCCTTCATCCTTAGCTTTTGGCTCCTCCTGTGCTTTCAGACTTTGGCTTTTGACAGCAGACTCAGGTGCTTTTTGATTCCTGCTTCATTTGTTCCACTTCCAAAGAGCAACAGACCTGGTGAAGACTCTGGAGCACAAGTCCTTTGAGGAGCAGCTGAGGGAGCTGTCGGGACTCAGCCAGGAGAAAAGGAGGCTCAGGAGTGACCCTATTGCTCTGTACAGCTCCCTGACAGGAGGGTGTAACAAAGGGGACAGCAATCTCTTATCAAGTGACTGGTGAAGAGGAAATGGCCAAAGTTTGCCGCAGGAAAGGTTTAGATTGGATATCAGGAAAAATTTCTTCGCAGAAAGAGACAATTGAGCTTTGGAACAGGCTTCCCAGGGAAGCAGTTGGGTCACCAGCCCTGAAGAGACTCAAAAGATGTGTAGATGTGGCTCTTGGGAACGTGGTTTAGTGGTGGACTTGGCAGTGTGACATTAATAGTTGGACTTAGAGATCTATTCCAACCTAAGCAATTCTATAATTCTATGATACCATGCTTTTTCATTTCTGTCTTGGCTCTGACCCTAGATAATGTGAATTAAAAGGTTCTTCTTCCTTTCATGACTAATTTCTGCTATTTTCCTTTCAGGTGACCCTTTCATGCATGTGTTTCAATATTTCAGATCAGGTTTGGGGTGGGTTTTTTTTTGTTTGTTTGTTTTTGGGTTTTGTTTGTTTGTTTCTTTGTTTTTGGTTTTGTTTTGTTTTGTTTTGTTTTGTTTTGTTTTGTTTTGTTTGGTTGGCCTTTTTTTCAGATCAGCAGCCTTGGAAAAGCACTCTATTTGCAAATGCAGAAGACTTCTCATTAAAGCACTCTGGCACAGCAGTGTCAGAAGGCTTAAGTTCCATTTTTATTGACTAACACATATGCTCTGAGCAGGGAAACAGTGGGACTCAGATTGCCTTAAGGAGAATCTTTCAGCTATACTATCCACTTTAGGGTTCAGAGATTGGCAATTTGAGCACTGATATTCCCATGGGTTTTGCAGGAGAAAAAGGAATAGGATTCCCAGTGAAATGACAATCTGGGAAGTACCAAGAGTGAGCATCTCTGGATGTTCACAGGAGCTATGTGACACAGGGACCAGAAGAATACATTCCCTCAACTTTATTTTGCTAGTGCAGCTGAAATTTGCCCTGCAAAACCTTATCCAATGAGTAAAAGAGTAATTTATTCCCCTCATTCATTAAATCATTGTTTTCTCTGAAGCTGCCTGAGGTAAAACTAGCCCATTTCAGCATGGATCATTTTATTAATGGTACAGACAGTCTTCTACTAGAATTTGAATAAATTCTTATAGGCTTCCAAACAGTTGGGAAGTGTTTGGTATGAGAAAGGAAGTATCAAAACAGAGCTGAAAGCACTGCTTTTGATAGACATAATATTCCATTGTTTTCTAATATGGAAAATCTAAAATGCTGTTTTAGATACCTTTCCCCCTTGAATGTGAAATCCCACTGCTGGTTATTAAATTGGATTGACATTCTAGTTGGATGGTCTAAATCTGAAATGCTTCAGCTATTTTATTTGAGTGCAGTGCTCAGCGTCTTTGCAATGGTTTTATGAACTGCTAGAAAATTGATTTGAATCTGGAGCCTGTCTCTATTTATGTGTCCTAAGAAAGAAAAGTCAAGTTGTTTACAGTAAGTAAGTAATGGCCAAGCACTTGTTTAAGTGATCTGCAACTGTTAGAAGTCAAGATGTGTCTGCACATGCATGTGACATGAACGTGAGTGTTGCTGTTTACAAGGAACACTTCAGAGTTTATAAAGATGCTGGTTCAAAAGGGCAGCATCTTTCCTTGCTTTATTTTGAAATGTGATCTCACAGTCACATGGCCTCTCAGGGAAGTGAGGCACACTTGTCCTTGAAAAATTACTGCTCATGTTTATTCCAGCAGGGTAAAGTCAGGGCTGAGGTGCACCTCTAGAAGCTGTGGGGAAAGCTTTGACTGGTGGGACTAAGTACAGCTTTGTAAACAGGAGATGTCCTTTTCTCTCTCATAACTAACTCATACTCTTCCATTCCCTCTCAAATCACTGTATAGAACAAACCTCTTATTTCTGATTGCACACAGAAATTTTCCCCTCCCTATTAAATCTTCCTATTGGTTTTCTGCAGAGATTTTTGTGGCAGTATATTTTATGGATTTTTGTATAAAAATAAAAAGTACCTTTTAGGTGTTTTCACCTTAAACCTCAAATCATTCTATAATGATATTATGAGTTAGCATGAATAAGCAAGTCTAGTTATAATTGTTTCTACTGTTGACAATAATGTGTAGTTTACACATCCTGAAATAAAATAGTATATATTGCTTCAAGGACTTATGCCAAGCACAAAAGTAAATTGTGTCACTCTTTTAGCCGCAGTGGTTCCAAGAAAGCACTTTTATGGATTTAACTTATGTGTCTAATTACCAGAAAAGAGCCCTGAAGGCCTGTGTGTCTAATAAACCCCAACCATTCTGCTTTAAAACTAAGTGCTATAAAAATGGCAAAATATCCCATACCTTGTATAGATTGTACTTAAAGAATGATTTCATATTAAGAATCCAGCTCATGCAGAATGATTTTTTTCAAAAATCCCGGATATTTCCTTCAAAATACAAGTACTTAAAGGTCAGAACCACCTCTCTTCTGACCCTCTCTGGTTTTTCCCCAAGCATACAAAAGCAGTCTTGCACTGAGTATATTTTTTACAGCCACCTTCTTCCATTGCTTAAAACAATGAAGCACAATCCGGTGCATTTTTGAAAGATTAAAAAAAAGTCTTGAAAGACTTTTTTTTTAACTGTTAAAAATAAGTGGAATATAGAACTACATAAAGCAATGGTGTGGTAACAGTCTATGAATTGTCAGAAATTTGTGAACAAGGTCAAAGAGGTAGCTGCTGTTTCTAGGATCTGAATGGTGAATGAAACACCTGGTTTCTAATCTCTTGACTGGCACTTGAACTCTCTGAATGGGGATGTTGTTTTCACTGGAGAGAGGAATATTCTAAATTAGGAAGAAGTGCAGATAAAGAAGAGGAAGATGGGAAATTCCTAAAGAACTGTGTGGCAGTAACACAGGGCCACTTCCAAAGAGTCACAGGAAGCTGAGGTTGGAAGGAGCCTCTGGAAGTCTCTAGACTAGCTTCCTGCTATCTGTTTTGTAAATAGATTCAGTTACTCAGGGACTTGTCTGACTGAGTTTTAAAGATTTAAGGAAATCAAATAGGTTCTGTGGGTACCTTTTCCAGTGTTGTGCCTCTCTTAAGTGAATACATTTTTCTTATATCTAAGCAGGGCATCATGAAATCTATTGCATTTCACTGCACAAGTTTGAGGAGGGTTCTGTGCTCTCTATAATCCTTCTCTAGGTAATTGAAGACTAAAAGAAAAAGCCCTCCCATCCTCAACTCAACCTTTTCTTCTTCAAGGTGAACAAATCCAACTCTCACAGCCCTTTGCATACATCCTGTGCTCCATGTACTAACTACATTATGCCAAAGTTTTTCTTGCATTCCTCCCTTCTGCCCAGCTCAAAACTGGACCCAGCAGTGCAGAAGCCACCTCACAAGGGCTGGACAGAAGGGAGGAATCACCCACTGGCAACACTCTTGCCCATACCTCCCTGGATATGTTCGGCTTTCGTCATCTCAAGAACTTCAGCCACAGTGGTACCACCCCAAATTTGATATGGGGGTGGCAGGCAATGGTGAGATACCTGATAAGAGACAAACATTTGGGTTGTTCTACTGCTTGGAAAATCTGAGGCATGAAGAACTAAACCCACTGTCAGAGACCTGTCAGCACACCTTTATCTTTCAGGGCAGAAAGAGCAATTTCTCCAATCAATTCAAACTGTACAGCAACAAAGAGAGATGCTTTTCTGGAGACACATGGGCATGTCTTTCTTCTGGGACAGATCTCTTTAAGACAGTGGTTCCTCTTCAGTATCAGGAGATAACAGTTGAATTCATTAATACCCTTCATGAGTTCCCTTTCCCTGTATTTGTGCTGAATCTGGTTATTCCATCCAAGAGTAAACCTTGAATTAGATAATTGAAACTCAGGAAGGATGATTATCTCAGGCCACAAAAATAAACATTTCCAGCTTTATTGTTTTCAAGCTTAATTCTAAGCTTTTTGAACACAAACACAGTAGCCCCGAGAGGCCATATCTGACCTATAAACTACAGGCTGTAGTGAATTAAGTGCATTTGCTTTGTTTTGCAGATGTTAGGATTGCCCACAAAATATGACAGGTTAAGTTAATTTTATCTTAGACAAATGTAATGAGCATCTGTTTTGATTTTTCTCAGTCACTGATACGATTCCTTTTGAACTTGATACCAGTTGGTTTACACAAGTGTGCAAAAGTTGTAAACAGCCAAGGATAAAGCTATTCCAGTGCTGAGGAACATTTATTCATTCCACTGTTATCTTTATACTAATAAATATAATACCAAATTAACAAGGGAAAGAAAAAGCCAGGAGCACTTCAAAACACAGCAGGACATGTATCTAAGAATAGGGTCCTATTTACAGGAGTGTTTCATGTGTCTTTTTAAATGTTTTATACAGCCTATGCATAAATGTATGGGTGGTGTTATTCTCCCAGAAAGATAAAGTGAAGAACCATGCACTACATAATATTTATAACATGGCTTCACAATGTATTATATGCTCCTGAAAACCTCATCTGTCCTTCTCCTACTCACCTCCCTCTTCTGGGACTATTTCTACCATTCCATACTTCTCAGCACCTTCCAACAGCTGCTCTTTTCTCTTCTCTTCTCTCTGCGTAACCCAGAGCAAAAAGGTGGATTTTTTTCTTGGAAGAACCATCTGTAAAATTGGGATTTTTGCCTCTGAGCTTGCTGAGGTGGGACAGGCAGGTGGCACCACCGTCTGCAGTGATTCCTGAGCCCAAGTGCCAGCACAGCCCACGTCTCTCATCACTGCTCCCCTCACACACTGAGATGGGATCTGAGTGTCATCCCCACTGTTGGATACTTGTCAGCACTCCACAGCACACACACACAGAAGGAAATGAAATGGCTGCTTTTCATGTAGCCACAGAGTCTGGACTCAGCTAAGTCATGGATGTGAAACACCACAATGCTTTGTGCTACTGAGTGTAGGGTTTTGACCTGTTTCCAATGCCTCCCTAAAAAAACCCCAACCCAAACCTCCTATACAATTCAAATTGTGGGCTGAGAAATGCCTGTTCCACAATTATGAATCAACCAAATGTAAACTGACATTTTTGGAAGCCACAAAATGCACCTCCCTAAGTCTGGATTTATCCTTCCAGGAAATTTTCAATCATACTGTGAGTGATAGAAATATTAGGATAATAAAAAAGGGATGAGTTTATGTGTGCTTGCAGGCATGAAGGTGCAACAGCAAATACCGCTCTTCTAACAACAAACACAGCAGAGAAAAGAGCACTAAATGTCTTCCCAATGACTTGTGATGCAACATCAGCTCTGACATTAGATACTGCATTTGTTTGTCTAGCATTTCAAAAGCTCCTGGCTAGAAATCCTGACCACATGGCAATTTTCAATCCCTTTGTTCCATATCTTTGGGGTAAGGAAAGCTCATTCAGTTTGCTTGGATGCACTCATCTGTTGTGCAGAGGAACCATTTCTCTCGCCACCCCCCAACTCCATTTAAATTCCAGTGGATCTTGAGAGAAGCTCAGCGGTGAAAGAATGAAAAATGCAAGATAAAGAGAAGACAGGGAGATAGACAAGTAGTATGAAGATGAACAGAACAGAGTGGGAGCTAAACCTGTAATTCAGAAATTCACTCCTGTATTTTGTAAAGAATGTAGGTGCTGAAGTATTCTTGTTTAGCATTAGTGACAATACATGATGAGTCCACTGGTCTTCAGGGAATGTATCTAAATCTATAAAGGTTTTATCATTCTTGCTGTGACCTGCAGTGGATGAAGTGATACTATGCTTGATTTCTACTTGCAAAAGAATAGAAATAGACCCAGATGCATGACAAACAATTTTTTTCTGATACATAATAAAATGTCTTTAAAAGCTACTTTAAATTATTTCTTTGTCTCTAATTATACACTAAACCTATTTTACAAAGGTGCTGCTTGCTTTCCTTGCTTTCTTTCCAAACCAATGCAAGGGAAGGTGTTATGATTGTTTTAAATTGTCCAGCAATAGCTTTCTCCTTTGAAGCTAATAGCCATAATTGAGACTATGTTTATTTAGTGGAATATCATACTCTCAGTTTCCTCCAGTCGAGGTAGGTTTTCTTCATCATGTTTATTGCATATGGCATGGATTTTGTTTATTTGGGACAAATACAATCTTTCATAGGGAGACAATCTGAATTGATAATGGATCAAAGGGAAAATATTGTGCAGTATTTATTTGTGTATTCCTTAGATTTAATTGCTATGGCATTCCTTTCAATCTGTATGGAATGTTTCCTTTCTATTAAACTGTGTGTGTGTAATGACTCTCATCTATATCAGCCACAACTTGGCCCAGTAACTCTGCGAATTGCTGATGAACAAGAAGTATATAGACTGAAAGATCAACAGATTGCTTGGCACAGATTAACTACCTAAAAAGGTTGTGGTTCTTTCTTCTGCATTAAGGACATGTGGGACAACAGAAACATATAATTGAATCCTATACAATGTGCAGTACATAATATATAATCCTTTCCATACAGGACAACACAAACAGTAACATGCTCAATACTTAATTTCATGTGTCAGCAAAACCAACTTAGATTCTCAAGGGGAAAAGTAATATTAATTTGTGATTATGTCCCAGATGACAACTTCTCAGACATTTTATAGGAAAATATTTCTTTCTTCCCTGCCAAAAAAAAAAAAAAAGAAAAACAAAAAAACTAGGAGTCTTGTAAATGGTTCTGTGTGTGATTACAGGGTGATATCCCTATTAACTGGTTGTATATTTGAAACGTCTGGAATGTGAAATAATGAACCTTCATTTTGGTAAACAGTGTAAACACGAGTAGCTGAACCAAGATCCCAGCCCTGTAAACAGATCTCTGCAGGTGGTCAAGTGCTCCTAGAATGCAACCTTAGAAAAAAAAAGTGGCTTTGACATTCAAGGCAATAAGGCTCTCCAGACAAAGGAAATGTTTGTTGAAGAATACAAGTATGTGATCATATCTTGTTCTCAGAAGCAAGACAATTTTTCAGTGTAGTTCATGTAAACTCTCTCTGATATGGAACAAAAGAATATATCTTGATTGTGCTGGGACCATTCTTAAGACTAATAAATGCTACTCTAAGAGAAAAGCCTTTCATGCCTTGTTTAGGGATATATTCCCTCATTGTTTTCAGCCTTCTGAAATATCTCTGACAAATCAAAAATTTGAGTTAACAACCAGATCAGTGAAAATGCTGGCAGCATAAAGGGCTCTGTTTTATTCACTAGCCGCTGCTACCTGTAAACACTGTAAAACCTAACAGCTGTTAGAGCAGACTCAAGTTACCACAGCTCTTTAGGATTTATCACTGTAGCAGTCCCACTCCCAGAACAGCCAGCTTGTTTTAATGAAATGTAGCTTTCAGCTTCATACTGTAAAGCAATCAGCTTTTTCTATAAATTATCCATTTTTCTGGAGTACAGACCTGTGTTTCTTATATAGAGTTGCTGAAGGAAAGGCATTCTCCTCCTGATAGTGGCACTGCTTCTGTGGGGTGAGTAAGGAAGTAAATCTTTAGACAAGTTTAGCAAGCATTTTCCACTTCTTCACATCAATCTTCAGAGGCTGATAAAAAAGAAATGCTGTAAAACTGGTGATTTAAATAGCCATGTGAAACGAGGAATGAGACAGCAATCTACACCTTTCTATCTGTCTTTGTAAGGATTTTTGACTGATTATTATCTGATGTGATTTACACAATTCCACCCACGAAAATTTCTGATACACTGTTTCCAAAATTCAAACTCCATTTCCAGGATTCATTCATTCATATTCAGCTTCATCACATTAAGATCCTATTCTCTCTTTTAGCATATATCTCCTTTCCAGTTAGGTGCATATAAGCTGCTAACAAGTTTTCCATGTAATTTTTTCTTTCTGTTTACCATTTATTATTCTCCTGTTTCCTCTGTGAAACACCCGATTTATCAACATAACGTTTTTATTTTCTGGCCCAGTTGTAGTGGCTGTGTCTAGTCTCCCCTGCTAGAGGGTCTGCTCAAGACAAAGTTTTGCAGCAAATCTTCTGCCTGATAGGATTGACTCCATCTTGGTGTCATGGCCTTGTGACTTTGTTCTGCCTCACCTCCAGGGTCCTTTTTTGCCTTCTCCGGCCCCCCTCCAATTTCCTTATGCTTCTCCAAACTCAATCTTCCCTTGCCACAATGTTGGGAAGAGGTTGCCCTGCTCATGCCAGAGTTCCATGCTTACTCCATCAAAATTACTCATGGTTTGAATAAATGTTTGTCCCCTCCTGGACTCTTAATACTTGGACTAAGCTGGAGAAAAAGGTTTTGCTTCACACTGCCATCCCCAACTTAGAGAACATGCCTGACAAACATGTCACATTGACACCCAAAATATTCAGGTATCCCACCAGAGGAATTCTTTCAGACATACCTTCCTGGTAACCATAACCATGGATAGGGGAAGGAAAAGCCATGGTCTGCTCCACATTTAACATTCCACAAGATAGGTAGAATTTCACATATCTGCCAGATAATAAAACAATTCCAGAGGATGCTCTCATTCTGTTATCAGCCACATAGAATTCGCATATTAATTAACTTTGTTTCTTATTTGAAAGCAAAGTGTTGTATATTAATGTTTTCAATGTATTTTCAATTGTGTGGTTAGACCAACATGTGTTACCATTCCTTAAAATTTATTTGATACAAGGTGTGATGAAAGTGGCCACATTAAATGTCTTTTGCTATTGTACAATGAAGTTTGTGTATATTGCCTTATAATGTATACAATTGTGCTCAACTTTAGGCACTAAGGTCCTGTTAAGTCCTAAGAAACACCAACAGTTGTAGGGCAGATCTTTTTTGCAACCCTCTTTCTGGATGACAATATAAACATTTCCAAAGAAAAACACATTTTGTAAGAGTCAATACTATTCATTTGCCATTAAGCAACACAATAATTATTATAATAAAGTGTAGCTTACACCAAGTGACATTGTGGTTCTTAAATGTCTGCCTTGCTTTAGTAGTTAGAGCCAAATTTTGCTGCCACTCATATCAATGGGGAATTCTGGAAAGTACAATGAGAAAGAGGCTAGAACCTCCATCAGTTGCAAAAACTTCTTTGTGTAGGGTAACTCTTCAAGAGTTGTATCGTCCCTTTCAACTGTACACATCTGAAAACTTGCAGCTTTCTTAACCTTAGACAAGCAGGAAACGCTTCTTCAGAGGACTTAAAGATGCCCAGTTAACTATCTTCACTGTATTTTTTATTCCTGAAGCAAATTTGGACCCCTCCATGGCTCATAATGCAGTTTCGAGGTCTTTTATTGTTGTTTAGCAGGAACATCTAACTCTTGGTTCTTACATGCTGCCCTTTGCTGATTTCTTCTCTAACACTGAGTTAACTGAAAGAGCCAAACTTTCATATTCTACCTGACATGAAACAGAGGGGACTTTGTTTCTGGAGAGGTGGCTTAAATTCAAGTATCTCAGCAGCAGGTCCTCTCTGCTGTCCTCCCCAAGGAATGATGATGGGACGTCCGTCAGCGCTGAGTTACACAACAGGCGCCCGAAAACCTTTCTGCATTCTGTGCTTTTCCTGCTTTAATGAGAGGGTGATGATAAGGTGTTACAACACACGTGTGCAAGACTGGGCACTGCTTGTTACGACAGAAGGACTAGCTAGGTTCATTGGAAAAAATCTAACCTCTCCCTACCAGAAGAGTGAGTTCTTAATTAGCACAATGGGCCCATGTTTCAGTCACCACCTTGTAGATTTACAGACCCTGATGCTTGTGCAGGTACAGCACTAATTAAAGATCCAGGCTTGAAAGCTAGGGAGTGTAACAAAACCATACCACCTGCATATTGGCTATAAAAGGAAATTTGTAGCACAAAGCTAGCAAAAGTAGGGATCAGTTTTGTTTTATCAACTGGAAGTGGAGCTAATCTTTCTATGTGCTTGTCTTCATTTTCAGCAAAAGACAAAAAATGAACTGGAAGGTATTTCAGCTGAAATAAGATGTGCTGGCAAGCAAAGCAACTTTGTTGTTTCTCATTCTTCAAGGGATTGGAGAGAGGCTTGGTAGCATCAGGTAAAATGTTAGGTTAAAAACCTAAGGTAGCAAACCTTTTTATTTCACGCTGTAATTATCTTTGCCAAACTTCTGACTCCTGAATGTGAATCAGCACATTGGTACTGCTTTCAGGAGGGTGATCAACTCTTTCATGACTACTTCCAAACCGGCTTTGGTCACTAGGCAGTCTAGGCAGGGCACTGGCACTTAACATGCCACAGTCTTGCCAAGGACCCTAAAGGCTCTTTCTTCTCTATGAGAGGTGCTGCCATGGAGCCACAAGGGCACATCAGAAAAATTCCCATCTGCTCCTTCTGCAGGTGCATGGGTGGTGTTCACCACGTGTGAGCAAAGAAATTGCATAAAAAATGTGGTGAGGATGAGGGACTAAACCCTCTGAGCCAAGAAGCTTTTGTGTGAAAGAGGAAGCAGGGAGCAGTGGAAGGGAGGAGCACCAAATCCAGACGTTACCTCAGGCATTAACGCCCCGAGGGTTAGTGAGAGATATGTTGGTGTGTTTATAGAGATAGATTAAAATCAGATTTCACACATAGATATCTAGCACACCAAGGGTTATGAAAATCCTCCTTGATTGCTGAAAGAACAATAGAATTGTGGTTGGTTGCCCAGCAAACCTGAGGAAGCTTGGCTCTGCTCCATGCCAACAGACAATACAAAAACCACACAATGAACAATTGCTTTTGTACTGAGCTGAGGAAATCTTCTCAAGTGAAGGAGGACAAGATCTGAAAGGTAAGCTTGTAGTTACACAAATCCACCCTATCTTTTACGTATACACCTCAGTAAACCATTACTCAGCCTCTGAAACGATGCATTCACCTCCTGTGCCTTTTCACAGCAGTGTCACATACACTCAACTCTTTCATAAAGCCTTTGAGCAGCCCATTTGGTTGTTGTGGTTTTCTTTTCTTTTCTTTTCTTTTCTTTTCTTTTCTTTTCTTTTCTTTTCTTTTCTTTTCTTTTCTTTTCTTTTCTTTTCTTTTCTTTTCTTTTCTTTTTTCTCTTCTCTTCTCTTCTCTTCTCTTCTCTTCTCTTCTCTTCTCTTCTCTTCTCTTCTCTTCTCTTCTTCTCTCTTTTCTTTTCTCTTTTCTCTTTTCTCTTTTCTTTTTTCTTTTTTCTTTTCTCTTTTCTCTTTTCTCTTTTCTCTTTTCTCTTTTCTCTTTTCCCTTCCCTTCCCTTCCCTTCCCTTCCCTTCCCTTCCCTTCCCTTCCCTTCCCTTCCCTTCCCTTCCCTTCCCTTCCCTTCCCTTCCCTTCCCTTCCCTTCCCTTCCCTTCCCTTCCCTTCCCTTCCCTTCCCTTCCCTTCCCTTCCCTTCCCTTCCCTTCCCTTCCCTTCCCTTCCCTTCCCTTCCCTTCCCTTCCCTTCCCTTCCCTTCCCTTCCCTTCCCTTCCCTTCTCTTCCTTCTCTTTTTTTTTTTTTTTTTCTTTTCCCACTGTCCTAACCTAACATGGTGGGAATGCCGACATGCCATTCGGTCGGCAGGCCAGAGCCAGAATTGCATGTGCCTTGAGCAGCTGCCAGCCCAGCCTGCTGGCTCTCCCAGCTGCCCAGAGCAGAGGCAGCCAGTGACCAGAGTGTAGTGAGTGCTGAGCACAGCTCAGGCTGCTGTGCCAAAGATAACAACACTTCTCTCCCAGCTGAGCTCATGGAAGCTCCATGGTGGCTCATTCAGTGGCCCAAGCACACTCTCATCAGCCTGGAAAATACCATGTAGATAAGCTCAGAGTATCTTTCAAAGGAGGCAAGAAATGTGTGTGCTCAGGGGAAGAAAAGCAGGGTGTACACATGTTACCTGGATCTCCAAAAATATTCAGCAGGTATGATGCACACCAAGACACTCAATCTGAGTTCTGTCCTGCTCCAGCAGTCATGTATTTCCTGTTATTGACTACATTTAAAACACTCCAGCATGCAGACCTCAGCACTCTCAGGGAATCAATAACTGTTTTTTCTGTCTGCATCTCAATTATGCAGCCTATCTACTCTCATAATTGAAAATAATGTGAGACTTTATTAAGACATGATACCAGAAGAACTTTCTCGTGGTAAAAAATTAAGAAAGAAAGAGGTTTTAGCATCTCTTTTCCTCCCAAAATTACAAGAGTTGAAGCCATACACACTTATTTTTCAGTCCTAGAAACTTACTAGGTAAAATTAGCCATCTCAGTGCTATCTCCCAAAGGAGCACTTCTGGATGTTTTCCATTAAATAAAATGAAAAGGTAATATTTCTCATTTATGTTTTTATGTCTTCCAGCTCAAGAAAACTCATAATCATGAGTCTCACTGGGGCGAAGAAGCAGGTATGATTCTCTTGAACTGTAGGGACGATATTCATGTCCCACAGGCAAAAAAAGAGAGCATGTTCCTACCCAATTCCTGAGAGCTAACAAAACCATGTACGCATGGAGATGCATTTATAGGGTCAAATCACAAAGCTTAACTCACCTTAAGCTCAGGGAGCATCAGTGAAGCCAGTGGAAGCACTTACATATGGTTAGATGAACTGGAACACTGTGTCAGAGCTATAAACTATCTGACTACACTTCAGCCAAAGTTTTATTATTAAGACAGCATCTTAACTGACTTCCCCTCCTGTTTTTGTGCTCTGCATAAGAACAGATATTAAACCCACTCCATATTGTCTTAATGGACACAGAACCTTCAGCGAAGAAAATACAACAGGTCTGTGAGTAGACATTTGCATATCTCTGGAATATTAAAAAAGGGCCATAAAAGAGTGATTCTGCATAATCTCACTACCTGGGACCGAATCACTGTAAAACCCTTTATGGAAAAGCTGTCAGTAAAGTCATACAAAATAGTCCTGGGAGAGGCCTGGCTGGGTTGTGGAGTATATCCTGCTGCCCAAGACAGGACCAAGCAACTTCAACTCAGCTGAGGCATCTCCTTACAGTCAGTAAACTCCAGAAGCAACTCCTCCTAACATTAGGAAGATTTTTCCCAGTATCCAGATTAAACACTCCCCCATCCAGTTTGCCCTTTTAGTTCTGTCCAGTAAGGACACAAGAAAACAAATTATTCCCTTTGTCTTTATAGCAACTTCTGTATCTATCAAGATGAGCTGCCTCGTTTTTTACTGCAGACTATTCATCCATGGTTCATTTAATTTTTCTCTACACTATCTTTTTCTTAAGCCATCAATCATTTTTGCTGCTGTCCTGCTGACTTTTCAGCCTGTGAAAAATCAGAGTTGGAAATGGTTCACACAGCCTAGCAGCAATTTTGACCTTTTTGAAATTGAATTATTATTGACTTATTTTCAGTTTGTAACCTCTTATCTATAGTGCCTCTTTGATCATCTCAAATGCCAACTTTATCTCATTCTGCAGAAGACATTCTGAAAATTTTCTCCTTTGTTTTGGAAGGGGTTGCACTAGATACCGTAATTAAATTCCAGCCACATAATTTGCTTCTAACACACTAATCCATCTTCTTTAATATAGGAGATGGAAACCACAAAAAAATCTGATATTCTTGCAGGAGGCTCAGCTTGGGCAGGGTTCTGTCACAGGCCACAGCTTTTGCACCTACATGTACAAATATATATATAAACAGGTAATTATCTTAAAGTTTGATAGATTGAAGCCCTCCAGGGTTAGATAAATGAACTTTATATCTTTTGGAAGAGAGAATTTCCCAGCATCCCAGTAAAACACACAACTGTTGCTTCTAGCTATATCAGAGCCCAAAATAAAACTAATTAAACACAAAGACCAGTATAAGAAAATTGGTCTAAAAAATAGCCCAAAATAGCCCAGCCTGGAAAATCTGTGCTATTTTATTCTGCTCTTGAGTTTCACATGTATTTACAAGAAATAGGATATTACATGCTCAAAACAGAAGGAAAAAATATACTTCAAACTTTCTAAAAATTATTTTTTGTAATTTGTGCATGTATTTACAATTTCTTCAATTACTCAAATGAGTTTATCTCCACATTTATTATTGCTTATTCTCCCTGATCCTACCTTAGATTTGCCCATGTACTTGATTACCACATATATGCAAATATTTTACATATTCAGACATAAAATTGATGCACAGGGAATTGATGTCCTATGGGTAAAAATTTCTGAATTAACATGAAATTTTGAGTATTTTGAAAACATAATCCAATAATTTTCAACATATGCAAGCTCAACTAGCACTTCTTTGTGTACTGATCCTTCCGGAAGCCCTTCAACTAAAAAGTTTTTAACTTGTCTCATGACAGACTAGGTATAAAGCGTTTCCCATTTTTGGGATATGCCATCTTCACAACTGCTTTTAGTGTGGTCTGGGTCACTTCTGCATGAGCACTACTTATTCATACAGGTACAAAAGTAATTAACAATTACAATTGAACATTCCACCTTCATACTGATCTGTTCCTTACCTCTGTGGCATTTTAGGTCTTCAGTTTCCACCTCCCTTTCCTTCCAAGGTAACATTAGCAATTTGTACAGTAGAACTAACAGTTTCCAGATGTCCTGAATTAGTTTGAGATATTCAATGACAACAAAAAGCTCTTTAAACAGAAAAAGAGTTGTTTAGAACAGTGCACATCCAGCTTTTGAAAGCACAGACTAAGTCAGAGTGTCTGTGCAGTAACTTCTCTTACGTCTGAGATCTCCACTTCCTCAGTCTGAGCAGCAGCACCAACATTTTTAAAGTCTTTCTGTTCAGTACACTCTTCCAAATATTAGAAAAACTCCTAGTTTGGCTCTTTGTTTTGAGATTACTCTCAGAGAAAGGTGAAAATAGAAAAACACACACAACTATGGGGATAATTCATCTGAACCTTGATGGATACCAGAGATGCAAATCAACTCTTCTGTCTTTAACAGTGTTTTGAAACGGTACTACAATATGAGCTCCATAACAGTTTTCTCTTTCCAGTACAAAGGACATTTAGGGACACCAAAAGAAAGAATTCATTGCAGTAGATCAGGTGTAACCAACAGTTGCTCAGAGGCATCTCTCAGAAACCTCTCAGATGGAAAGAAATGTGCTACCTTACTTCTGCTGATCCTGGCACATGTGCTTGAGGTTTACCTTCATTTACTCACAGAGAAGAAATCTGACATCAGAAGATGATTTGGAAGGTGAGAGAAATGGGAATTAATTCACTTTACTTTGCACACAGACCTGTCACACACACTACGTCTCCAAGTTTAAGCCCTTACTGAGAGATACTCACATAGAAAACAAGTAGAGTCGGAAACAACTAATATGTCCTGAAAATCAACCTATCTTCCTTCTTGCCCTTCCTCTCTCCTTTGCTTCATTTCTTCTTCCAGGATTCAGTAGGATACAGCTAGGAACTGCTCCAATATATTTGGAAAACTGCTTTGTTCAGCAGCTGCAACTTTCACACGGAGACTTCAGGACGCCCGAGCAGATCCCTTCTTTCCTCCTTCAATCAATCTGTGTCAAATTTAAAGTGAGCCATGTGGGCCAAGGCATCTCATTCTTTCAATCCCTTTTTTTATTCTTCTTTTAGAATTTCTGAGAATTTGTTCCTGATTCTTATTTCCTCACAACAAGTGTAGTTCCATAGAAAGAATCACTTCAGCAGGTCAGCAGTTCCCACAAAAAATAAAATAACTAGGGGCAGATAATTCTCCACTAGCTCTGTAAGTGTTTCTCCTGATATCTCTTTCTGGATAAAAGATCCTATTCCTGTGACTCCAGGGAGAGAAACTCTGTGTTTGGTTCATACAATTAATTGGAGCATGAGAGCAGAATTTGGCCCAAGCAGCTGAGTGGAAAGGAAGTCTGCAGCAAAGTACTTGCTTCTCTTGAATAATATGAACCACATCTTAGAATAAACAGTGTCTCCATTAGATAGCAGGTCACGTTTGTTCCTTCTCCTCAACCTTGAACAATGCCACAAGGAAACATCCCTTTTTTTCTTCCTCCTGCTAATGACGTGCAGAAAGCGGAAGTAGCAACAAATGGTGAACGTGCAGGTGAAAAAAAGTGGGTTTGTATGGTTTTTTTGATGGACAGGCTGGCAAGAGGCAGTGACAGTGTCAGAGGGGGAAGAATAGAAGGAAATCTGGCAAGGACACCAAATCCTTGGGATTATATTCATCCAGTTCCGAGCAGGACTTACCTAATAGTACCAGAAATGTATTGCCTAGAAATCCCATTTCTTACAACTAACCAAATTAATGTTGAGTCAGTTATGAGATTTCCCATACCACTGTCCTGTAATCACTCAGAATAGCAATGACTTCAGCCATTTCTTGAGAAACAGCCATCATGATGTTTTAAAAATTGGCAAGAGGTTCTTGAAAACTACTTTCACTGTGGCAAATTTAAAGGGAAACTGGATTACTTCAAAAAATGTTACCCCTTCAATCTGTATGTCAGCCACTTGAGCACTGGACAAACTGGAAAATAAAAGCAATTTTTAAGCCTTCATTTTTCAAATAAATTCTCCCTCATGTTTGGCCAGTTTTAGTTGTGTCTTTCTAGTTATTATTCCATAGGAAATGCCCATACATTGGTTTCTCAGTTCCTTTTCTTGCTAATTCCTGTACTACAGGGGGAGGAAAAAAAAGAGGTGCTCTAAGTTTTTTTGGTTCCTACAACTAGTTTCTCCCTTGATACTGCACAGAGGTGTTCTTAATGAAACATTGTGTGAAGCACAGATTAATGTCCTTTTATTCATTCAAGGAAATGGCACCTCCATCTACTCTGAGTGAGATGAAGTGAAACAGTGAGAGCAAAACCATATTGCAAATCTATATTTTATATGGAGGAAAGCAGACCACATAAAATGCAAAAAGGATAATAAACCTGCAATAAACCAGGACAGTTATGAACTCTGCCTATTATAAATACCCATTAAGACTTTTTTTTTTAAATTCCTTGTAGTCTTTTGAACTTACTATGTATCAGCTTGATGAAGCCTGAACACTTATTATTACTTTAAAAAAGGGACAAAATAAAAAAGATAGGGGCCATGAAAAAAAATAAATTTTCTACTTTGTACCACACAGAACAGTCAGGATATTCTTTTGTTTAAAGGAATTAAAAGATTAAACAATATATTCAATGTGTAAGGAAATAACTTATTTGGTTGAGCTCCCTTGAAATATGATAGATGGCAATTAGGTGAATTCTAGCCTACAGGATGATAAATTTTATTCATTCACTACCAAACAAACTCAAGAGTTGAAAAGATCTGAAAGAATACATTTCGCAAAGCCAGCACAATCCTATGTGAAGATAATCTCTGCTAACAACCCAACAATGTTATCCAAATTGCCTAAGGTGAAGAATGAATATGAAGGGAGAATGCACATTATGTTTCACTAAAGAGAATAGATGTTAATTTAATTAAATAAAAAGGCTTCACAGTGCTTTCAAAGCAACCACAAATGTAAACACATTTAATCCCTGGGAAAGTATCTGTTATAGTAGACAGTGAAGCTTGGCCAGTGAACGGGCAATGGAAGCATGACCAGGGCCTGGTCCCATGGAAACAGCACTGACCCAAACCCCTCTTTGCAAAGTAACACTTGTTTTGACACCAGCTTCTGTAGTTCAAAAGCACCACGCTTGGGTCACTGCCATGACCACAGCTCACTGCTGTTGGAATGCTTGATAAGAGCAGAGCTCTCCTCAGTCATGTGGAGCAAAACTGATGCTTTGGATGTTATTTTTAGTTAGCCTTTATGTGTCTGAGAGCCAAATCTGACCATTCATCTGTAACACAGAAATTATGTTTTTAGATGTCACAGAGCCAAACTAATACCACTCGCTCTAGAAATCTGATAAATGTCCTTCAAGTTATACTCCAGTTTAGCAAAAATGATGAAATGGTGAAATGTGTGCCTGTGCAATGCACCAACACAATACATCTAAATTCTATTAAATATTCAAATTCAGTATGAACAGGAAATCTATCTTTACTTCATGCGCCCTCTATATAGGGGCTGAAACAGGGATTACAAATACGTAAACATAAATATGACTGGGACAAGCATTTTTGCTCATGTGTTCCCCTTCCCTTCTTTCTCCAAAACACTTTTAGTGTGATCAGCAAGAACGAGATTTCATTATCTTTATTACTGCCATCTCTCATTTGGTTGATCTTATTGGTTCTTTCAGCTGCAGAAAATAAATACTTCGCAAGGTTCTCTGCACCACTGTAGGGTCACAAAGGGAACACCATTCCTGCTTTCACACGTCCAGAAAGATTTAATAGAGGAGAGAGAAAGTGCACATGGACTTGCTTACACACAGAATAATTGTCCTTATTCCCATTGTCATAGCAGGATATAAGAAAAAGAGTTATTTTTCCGTCATGTCTTCAAATTAAATCAGTGAAGTCGCATATGTCTGTGGAATATTATGAAGAGAAACAAGAGAGGTGAAGGAAAAAGACATTATTTTGAAATGTTTGAGAATTAAATCAACAAAACTGGTTCAGTGACAACTAATAAAGAGCTTTAAGAATGGAAAAATATCCATTAGGAGTTCACTACAGTTACTGGTTGCCACCATATTGAAATTTCTAGGGCCTTTTGAAATGCAAACAACAAAAGGCAATTGTAGGTGACCTCCAGCACTTTCCTGCACAAACATTTCGCTAAAGTCTCTTAATTGCCATTAAAAGTAAACCTCTTTCAAAATGAATGCAAACCTTATCTGGGGGCCAGCTCAACATCATTCTGAATTTCTGCCCTGTATCACCTACCATGGGCATGTTGTGCTTAAGGATGTTAAAGGGTGGTGGACAGCTCCCTTCCCACCCTCAGTAATTCTGCTCCTGGCTATCCAACAGGTCTCATCAAATGGGGCTATCAAATGCTCTTCATTTCCAAGGCCTTTACTTTCTATTGGAATAGAATGATTTGGGTTGGAGAAGACCCTTAAGATCATCAGAGTCCAACCAGGATACAGATCATGGATGAAGACATTAAACAAAATGGGCCCTGGGGAACACCAACGGTGTCTGGGCACCAACTGGATCCAACCCCATTCACCAACCTCTGGGCCTGACCATCCAGCCACTTTTTCACCAGCAAACTGTCCACCCATCCCAGTCATGAGCAGCCAGTAGAGTTTTGTAGGAGCCAGTGTCAAAGGTTTGCCAAAGTCCAGGTAAGCAACATCCACAGCCTTTCCCTCATCCACTCAGTGGGACATCTTGGCATAGAATGGGATCAGACCGGTTTTTGATAACCCTGGGTCGGCTGGGGCTGATCCTCTGGTTGTCCTGTGTG
The DNA here is from genome assembly GCF_963662255.1 of Cinclus cinclus. Taxonomy (NCBI): domain Eukaryota; kingdom Metazoa; phylum Chordata; class Aves; order Passeriformes; family Cinclidae; genus Cinclus; species Cinclus cinclus. The sequence continues at coordinate 22,664,003 of NC_085049.1, read as the reverse complement.
TGTTGTGTGGTGCCACTCTGCTCCACAGTTTTGGACTGGTGTTTTGGACTCTCTTATGTGTTGGGCCACATATACCTGGGCACTTTTTCAACACTGTAGACAAACAGCAGTGAAAACTGGGACTCTTCCAACATGCTCAGTTTTGTATTTGAACATGCTCTGAACTAGGTATAACACAACTGTTCCACCCTTCCCCTGGGGCAGGGAGTTAAATACTTCCTTTTGTCAAGTCTGCCATATAAATCAGAGCGGGTTCCATCACCTTAGGAATGTATTCACTGTCCTTGTTCTTTGAATTCTTGCATTTTGTCCTCTGCAGTCAATCAGTGGAAGGGGAGACTGGGCACAGTTTCCAAGGACTTGAGAGGCCCAAAGTAGTTTGAAGTTATGCTCAAATCAAAATAAATATATGAAAAGGGACATTAAAAAGGTTTTTTAAAAAGGAAAATAAGGTCAAAGGAGAATAGTGAGGAAAGGGATGAAGGGTGAGAAAAAGGGAGAAAGGAGCAGAAATGGAAAAGAGGGAGAGAAAATGGGGGGGTAGCAAGAAAAAGAAAAGGAAGAAAAGTGGAAGGGGAACAGAAAGGGAGATGAGGGAAAAAAGGGGAGAGAGAAAGGCTGAATATTCAAGCAGAATTCCTGTCAAGACAACATGTATCTGTATAGTTTCATATCTCACCTATTTTAATGTTTATGTTTATCTATTTGGAGATCCTGACTGCTCTTTTGTGTAGTGTACCAGCCTCTTACCCTTTTAAAATGAGTAAACACACAAAGGCACTACACTGCCTGGGAATCAAAGTGAAACACAAAGTCCTTATCAGTCACCAAGGGATTCTTCCTGCTGCAAATGCAAGATATTATTTTGATAGCAGAGCTTCTGCTGGATAACCTTCCAGAGAATTTAGGATTGTTCTGACTAGCTCAGCATAACTCATTGCAAGGGAGGAAATCAGTCTGGATTTTTATTATGTATTTATACTGCTAAATACCAGGAATTCTACCTTAAGATTATTTTTGAGCCTCGGGTGTTGCATGAGCCCCATTCTGACTTCCAACACAAGTAGGAATTCCTTTCTCAGTGCAGGCAATTCTATTCACTGCTATTGAAATATATTGTTTATAAAATGGTTTCCTTCTTATATATGTCTTCATATACACAAGCAAATAGACATACTTTTATAGCATTAGCAAATGCCAAGCATTAAAGGAAATACTCTGATTAATTCTTGAGTGTGGCCACAAAGCAGAGTTTCAAGAGCAATTATTTGATGCAAAGATTGAGACTTGGGAAGACAAAAATGTGATTCAGAAGATGCGTGGCAGAAAGGAACTAATAAAACAATTCTCCCAGACCTTCATGTAGGTGGACCACGGCCATTTCCACCTCCTCCTCTTCCTCCTCCTCCAAAATCCCAAAACCGCAAAACCTCTTCTGAAATAAAAAATACCTTAACAGAAACCAAGACCCAGTGTGTATTCATTAGCACAATTTAACAAGACTATCACGTGCTTCTTTTCTTTTCCTGTTAATAAAGTTTGATAGATTTTATTTAAATTGTGGAAATGTTAAAAGATGTTATAATTGGCATTTCAAGAGGATTTTTCAAAAATTAACCATATAAAGACATGACATGAGGGGCAGGAGGCAGGGCAGTGAAAACTGTACAACTGAATCTAGGATTTACTTTCTCTGACTAATTTTCTTTTTTAAAGCTGTTGGGAGCAATGATTATACCAAAAATATATAAAAATAACAACTGAAATGTACTTGTGTGATGAAATGGTCATGACAGCATTCACTGGAATCCTGTAATTCCACATTGTATTGAGGAGGTGTAAAATAATAGTGCAGACCTGGCATAATTATGACAATTTCTACTTCAGTCAAGTATTAATTCTGAGGCTTCTCATGAGGCTTTGGGTTTTTTTTTTTCAGTCTTTTCTTTTTTTTAACAGTGAGTAATGTCCCAGACCATATAACTCCTCTGTCTCCATCACCTCTTTAAATCAAAACTGCTGTTAGGACACAGTTTATATTTAGCAATAATAATGCATATAGTCACAGGAATCCATGAATGAACATGGGTAGACAGAGTTTTCCCTACAATCATGCTTGCCTGGGCAAAGTACCTTAATGCAACAGAGCTACGTGAAATTCTTGTGCTACGTGTTGCTTGAAAGATGTTTTTTTAGCATAGGAAAGATGGCATGTGTAGATAGTTATTTTTCTAACATACCCTCATTAAGACACCAAGAGTTAGTTGGAAATGGTTTCCCTCCCCTTCCTCACCATCTGTTGTCTAAGGGTTTCACCTAAACCCCAGGAGACTGAGGGGTAGTGCTGGAAAATTCCCCTCTGCCTGAAGGTATAGATTTCACCCTCTGCCAAATATATAAAATCTAAAAAATAGTAATTCTTTAAAAATCAGCTTCACCCTGTACATCTGGATTGAGGATCTTGGCAGAAACTTCATTGGGATGCAGAGTTCCAGTAGCCTGCTATTACATTCACAGCAGCTGGAATTGCAGACCCTAATTTGGAGTTATAATGTAATACCATAAAGGCAAATACTTATTTGGGTTTGGTTACAGCCCTTTAGCTTTCACAACATCTGTCCCCACCCACACAGGGCCAGTTTCATCTTACAAAAGTGGGGATAAGCCCTGTTACCTCTATCCTTGTGTCAGGAGACTTTTGCAGGATCTACATTTCCAGATTATGTTCTGGCAATGGTCCTTGTAGATTAATTCCTGTCCCCCTCAAGGCTTAAGTGTAACTTCAGCAAGTTGCTTGTCAGTTCTCAGGCAGTTCCCCTTCTACCCAGCCCTGATGCTTGGCATCACTGCTCCTCTGTGGCCCCAAGGAATCCCCCACCCCTCCAGCATTAACTCAGTGCTCAGCAAGAGCGGAGAGCATGGTCCTGCAGCGTGGGCACCCTGTTTAACATGGCACACCAAACCCTTCTGGTCTCACCAGCACTCCTTAACAAGGGGCCCTTCAGCACTCAAAAAGAAAAAAAAAATGCACAAACATTAAAAGTAAACAAACAACCAAACTTCCTTGAAATTATAATAGCTCACTTAGTGGTGGTGACAGATGTCAGACTGACAGCACTGGGGAAGACAGCTTTCAATGGTGCATGCACAGGTCCTGCTGGGGCACTGATAGTCCTTTCTGCCTCCTGTGCCACCCCCAGACCTCCCCTCATGAATGCAACGTGGTGCTGAAGCCATCACCTGGACAGACCACCTTGAAGGACAGTGTAATCCCCATGCCAAATTAATGCTTAGGTTCCTGGCTGACACTGCCAAGAGAGGTGCCAGTCCTGATGGTCTTTTTAATGTAGATACCTGCCACCCACTGAGAGCCAGACTGAGAGACCATCAATTCATAAATTTATTCTATTTATTTTATGACATCACATCAATTAAACTTCTATTCCAAAACCTCGGGTTGTAGCTGAAAATACCTCCAGGCAATACCTTCACATTTAAATTAAAAAAATATCTCACTTCATCTGGCTTCTTCTGTTCCTCTTTCCCCCTCATTGTACCTCGGAAATGACATACAACAGAAGAAGGAGTATGGAAACAAACTGAAAATCACCATTTTAGACATTATCCTAGCAGGTGTGCATGTTTTTCTTGGAATTTATGAGAAGTAGTAAATATTGCTAACTCACCTCTGCCCATCTTGCTGCAAACTGTGGCCAGCTTATAAACACCATCCCATTGCCACTGGTGGCAGTGGATGTGGCCATCAGAATGCACTGTGGGAGACTCTAAAGAGGTAACACTCTAGTATTGCCTCCCATTCACATTTTAAAATTGTCATTAAAGCGTTTTGTTTGGTTTTTTTTTAAATTTTCTAAAATTATTTGAATTAGCAACTAGCAGAGCAAATTTCATGGTAAAGTAATGGTATTGGGCCCTTTCAGTTCAGATGCGAATCACTTGGCCTAAATAAGCAGCCTGTCACTGCTGAATTTCATTACTCATTTCCTGTCATTAAATTAGATGAAATTAATAAATAGAAACTGAAAGACAGTTGGCCAAATTCAGCCCTTCATTGAAACTTATCCCCAAAAACGCTCTGAAGGGATTCATTCACTGTGTGTGCTATGGGGCATTTCTTGTGCCTTTTAGAGACTCTCAAGCAGAGTGGGATTGCTTTTCCTAATCTCTTCTCTTAACCCCATTTGTCCCAGGTAAGCATCCCAGCCTGACTGAATGCCCTGCTAGACACCAGACCGGTTTTGAAATAAACAGGAAGAGAATCCAGCCCCACAGCAGAAGTGAGACTAAGTAATGACATTGCAACGAGACCCTAATGTGACAGAGAGGAGAAAACATTCATTAAGAGAAGCCCCAAGCAGCCTACACAGCCTTTGAGGCTGTTCTTTCTGTGAGGGGATCCTATTCCCCATGCCCCATTAGTGGCCATCCCTCTGAAGTGCTGACCTGAAGCTGTGCCCCACACCCAGCTCCCCACTCTCCTCTGTGAAATTAGAACCATTGGTTTAAACAGAGGGAGGGAGTGAGAAAAGCTGAAAGAGGAATCAAAGTCAGGCTGCAGTTGACACTTTGCCCCAAATCTGATCCTGTAGTGCCTGGGCATGGTGAGACAGACGAGACTGTTATTGTAGTGGGAGCTGGCATGAGCCCCTGTATGGAAGTTGCCTAATGCTTTCCATCCTTAGATTCTTTCAATCAAATTTTGAATAATGTTAACACCTCCATTGTTTGTCTTTGAAATCTGGCAGAAGTGGGGATTGCCCGAGGGCCAGTGTCATGCCTTTCACTGGTACTGTTAATAAATTCAAATTTGGACAAGTAACAGAGGTGTTGAAAATCATCATTTTTGCTCTGAATTTTCCAGAACCCAGAGTTATTTTGCCAAGTAGAAAACAACCCCAGAGATCTGATGTGTCTGCCTTCATGCTGCGCCCTGAACATCTCCATGAATGGCAATGCCTGGGACTGGCAAAACCCCTCTGCCAGTCCACCAAGGCCAGGATTACAGCAGCCAGTGTGGGGTCATGGAATGGTGGCAGGAAACAAGGAAGGAAGAACAAGTCATTGGGATGAGGTATCTGGAATGTGGGAGCTGTTGACAAAGAAAAGAGTATTGAATGAAAGGAAAAGGGAGGGTTACAAGCAAATATGTAGTAAAGTCATCACTTAAAAGCAAAATGAAGAACTAGAACTCACTGCACATCTCCCTCAAATGTCCAGTTCACACTGGGAATGACGTTTTGTACTGAACTGAATAACCTCTTTCTGTCTTATGACACTCAGTTGAAAATTGCTTGCATTGTTAGGCCTGGAGATCAACTGTTATCAATGGGAAACAATAAATGACTGCTTAGAGTAGAGCTTTTTCTTTTGTGGCATCTATTAACTAAGTGCCTGGAACTAATGTGAAATTGCATACATATAGCTAATGAAAGAAGGCTGCTGGTTTAGTTTCCATTGTAAGGCCTCCAAAGATGGAGAACCAACAAATTCACAATTGCCTTCTGTAAGTCAATGTTTTGCAGACCTCTGTGGCAGGAAAACATTACTATTTTGTCACAGGAACCCTGTGTCAATCTGGAAAATGCAGTAGCTCCTGGTCCTTCTGAAGATGTGACAACTTGAACTAAATATACCAAATTAATCTGGACCTAATACACCAAGTGATGGGGGGAAAAAAAGAAAAAAAAGGTGGTAGTAGAGGAAAGGAAAACCAGCACACCTCTTAAGGTCAGACATGTGGTATCGTTCCCTTCATTTATTTTTGTACTTGAAGCAGACCCTCAGAGCAGTAACAGAGAGTGGTGGGAAGCAAGTGATTTGCACAAGGTTACCAAAAAACAGTGAACTGTGATTCTGAGAAATCACTGAACTGAGGTCCTGTTGCTGCTGGAAGGTGGAAGAAAAAACAAACCCACAAGGCATGATGAAGAAAAGCCTGTGTTTAAGGAGATGGGAAGCAGAGCTGCAATCCGGTCTGCTCTGGATTAGGCAGAACTGCTGCTTTTGGGTTGAGCATCCCAGCACAGCCCTGGGGACAGACACTCACCTCCCACCCGAGATCACTTTTGTATCCTTTGTCTTCCCAGCATCCCAGCAAGAGCTGTGGTTGTGCTGGGAGTGTTCCCAGCTCTCTGGCCACGGTGCTTGTCTGCTGCTGTCTTCAAACCTCAGCAGCTGCGGGCCGGAGCTGCGTTTGTGCCGGCAGAGTTGATATAACAGAAGTTGCAGTAATTGAGTGCTACATCCAGCCTGGCTGAGGCTGCCTAGGTATGGTTACAGCAAGGTTTTGCAGTTGTTCAGCCAAAGTTGAGCTCTAAACATTCCAATAAGGCAGGAGTAACAGCAGCCTGCTTTGGCAGGGGAAAGGAAAACACGATTCTCATGGTTTCTGTGTCATCTCGAGACCTATTTGTGTAAAAATCTCAAACACAAACAGTTGGAGCAGCAGACATTCAAAGGCCATCTTGTGAGGACTTCTGAACTTCCATGATCCATCTGACCAAAAGGAAGAATTCTGAAAAGAAGGTTCTGGAAATTAACAATTCCACTCTGGCTGAGACTATTAGGATTACCTCTGGGACTACTGTTTACTCACTTTCCAGCAATGCCTATGGATTAATTATTTCAGACAATGTTCCAAACTTTTTTCCCAAGAAGCCCTGTTAATTTAACCTTCCTTAACTACTCTTTTGGTCAGTATATGCAAAAAAAAAAAAAGCTACTCAAAGATTTCAGGAGATAGAGGAAAGCTGTTTTGATACTTAAAATCCCACAGATCCTGTAAGTAGACTAGGAAAAAATAATGTTCACATCCCACTCAAACTTCTCTCAAGGTATGCATTTAATTTTGCTGCAGCTTTTGAAGGGTGTTATGATCCCTTCCTGTGTGCATTTTCATGAGATATTATTGAGTACTGACATGCAGTATTGAAATGCTTTTTGATGCCATCATATTTTGACAAAGAATAAAGTTATAGTATCTGGGGCATATGTAGAGCCATCAAAGCTAATGGAAATCATTCCTTGGGCCTTAAAACAAACTCATATTAAGACCTCCAAGTTGTATTTTAAGTCTGCATGGTATTTGGGAAGGTCCTAGAAGAAAGATGTATCATAAAGGAGAAAAATCACTGCAAGGTGTAAGTGTTCCTACAGGATAAATTATTCTTCAAGAACAGAGTATATAACATAATTCTTGCAGAACTGTGTACAAAAAAAAATAAAAAAAAACCTGCACACACTTTGTTAAGACACCCATTAATCACAGTTTCCCAACCTAACAACACAGTCATTTTTATGATTTTAAATTAATAGTTTCCTACTTTCCCTTTAGCAGTCAGAGTGTAGTGGGAGAACTGAATCAATAATGACATGGAAATAATGCACAAATAAATGTATTTAAGGAAAGGGCTTGTTCATCTCTGCATTAAAAGGAGAATGATTAATACTTCAACTATTGTTTGAATACCTAAAGGGCATCAACTACTATTTTCCCATTAAAGCTAGCACTGACTCAGCGTGTGGTTGCATGAGGTGTTTCTTTTTGGATGTGTCAACTGAAAAGGAGCCTGATGCAACTGCAGCCCAGCTCTGAAGTCAGAGCAAATGGAAAGAGGCACGTAGTCAGGGCCTGATGGTGCTGAGAAAAATATGATAAAAATAGGCTTATTTTTCTGTCAGTCTGCTTTGCCATTAAGTTTGGTTTTAAGGCCATTCGCCATTTGGTTTTAAGGTTTTATTATTTAATCCTGCATTACAGTCACACCTGCTAATCTTCTTGTTCACCAGTGTTGGGCACTGCTAGGTGTGTGGTACCCTGGGAGAAACCAGGAAAACCTCACAATGGATGCTTTCTAGGTGCAGACGTGCAGTTTACACAAGTGCAGTTTAGCATTTCACATCGTAAAAGTTCATTTCAAGTGGATTGACTGAGAGAAAGGACTTTCAGCTCCCTCCAGTACACATTGGTTGCTGTGGTAAATGTTTCCTTACCACAAGATGCAGTCCCAGACACGAGCTTTCATAACCCTTTGCCAAAACTTTCTCACTAACCAGATGAGTCCTGTGCCTTTTTCTTCTCTACACATTTTTAATCTTCGACTTTCAGTTGCTTTAAACTTTCCCAAACCAATCCACTTCAGGAAGAAACACCCTGTGCCCACTTTCTACCACCAGAGAATTTCCTCCCTAGCTGGGTTCCAATCTGATCAAATCTCATTTATGTATATCTCTGAACTCATATACCTCCCATCTGTTCCAAGGAAGGTCTTGCACTCACACAGCTCAAAATCACAACAAAGCTGTACCTTTTTGCATATGGACACGTGGAAAGGTTCCTGAGTCTCCTGCTCATGTGAATAATGGCATCAAATAATAACATTATAGCTGCAATTATAGCTACAGATTCCAAAGGATATCTCATAGAGGTGGTGTAACTGATGTTCATCCAAAGGAAACAGAAGCTGGGAATAAAAGCATAACATGAATTGAGCAATTCTGTCAGATTCTCAGAAGTGGAGTAAGCATAAACACCATACCTTGATTGTTTACCTCCAAAAGGGCCTTCCTAGGCAGAAGAGTTTCCTGTTACATCCCAGACTTACTACTGTTTGCAAGTAGATAGATCTATATATAAATATATATATAAAGTATGCAACAAGTATAAGCATATGTACGCATATCTCCATATATACTATACACATGCAAAATACACAATAAACTTTTTTCTATTACATTTAAAGCACAGTCCATCCAGATCCACGTATATATGACAAATCACATTTTTTTTTCCTATGTGACTGTCCCATAATTACACAGGATTAGGACTGAGCACCCTGAAGGAGAGGATTCCATTCCATGCCCAGATCTCTCTGTGATAAGTGGGCTTCTCAAGAAAGCTGAGCTTTCCCCAGCAAGAGACAGATTAAAATGCTGAACATGGCTTTTTTTTCCCCTCTAGCCAGACCACAAAACTCTTTCTCAAGGAAGAATGACCTCATATTTTATTAACCCCAGCACAAAGCAAATGAGCTCACACACACACAAATACACATACACACATATATACATGCAAACACACACCCAAGAAAAAACTTAAAAACAGACTTTTAAAAACAGGACTTTCAAGGAAAAGTTAGTAAACACAGATTCTGGAATCCAAGTTCCTTATAAAGGTAATGCTTGACAATGGTCCTTCTAAAGCTTTGAAAATTACATGAGGATTTTGCAGACGTATTTTATACTTTTCCATTTCCTTTGCCTTCTCTTCTTTGCATCTAACAGGCAAATAAGTAAAAAAATCCAGACTTTTTCTTCTCTTTGGATTGCTCAGGGGGAGATTTTTTTTTGAAATTTGAGATTTTCTTTATAAATGCTCTGATAGGACAGAATATGTAGAAACCTTGTGGGACCAAAAGCACTAAAGTTGCACACAAAACCTGTAGAACAGCAGCCAGTAGCTGGACATTGCCACAGAAATGAAATCCTGTAAAAGTGTGAGGAAAAGCAAGCTGAGTTGTGCATGTTTTTTCAAGGTGTATTTGCACTCTTCTAAGCAATTTCCTTATTCTGATTGTCCTTTGTTAATTTTGACAGAGTAGAAGTGGAAAAGATGCAGGGCATAACTCTGCTGAGAAAAACAACTTAAAGAAAGGCTTGCACAGGAAGAGAAAGGAAAAGGACTACAACTTCCCTGCTGGAAAAAAGAGATGACAGAAGAGAAATATAATGGCATCTTCAAAATTCTGAATGGCAAAGAGAAGATGAGCAGAAAATAACTGTTCCCTTTTTCTCATGACATAAAAATGAGGGAGAATTCTGTTGCCTCTGTATAAAAAAAACAAACAAAAGGAAGTACTTCTTCGCACTACATAATAATTAAACTGTGGAAGTCAACCACAGGATGTTGTGGAGGCCAGCACTTTAACCAAGTCCAGCAAAGGTTTGAGTAAAAGTCAGGAAGAATAAGTTTTGTTGGTGGTGCAATGCATTTGCCAATCCCTTTCTAAATCAGCAACTATTGAGAGACAGGAGAATTTAATTGGGAGATGACTCACTTTATATTAATGTCTGTGTCTGCTGTTGGCTCCTGCCACAGGAAATCCAAAGGGTTAGGTGCACCTTGATTCTGATTTAATAGGATGATTTTCAGGTTCTCTGAAGACTTTAAGTGTCAAGGTTGATGTATAATGCACATACATGGAGAACCACCACATTTGCCTTTTATTTTCATGGAAATGAAATACCCACAAATTAGTGCAGACGTGAAGGGAGCATACATGTTAACATGAAACCAGCAAAATACATATGAGAGAGTGTAGTTTTCTCCCTTAATCTCTACCCAGTCTCACAGCTGGCTTGCTTTGGGGTCATGCTCCTGTTTTAGTGTGTGAATGCTCATTATAAAAGGAGTTCTTGAGGGTGTATGCTCAGTGTGGTTTCTAGCACTGATTTCATAACTATAACATCATCAACGAGTTGAGGTTTTGATAATACTAAGGTATATATGGTGAAGTCTGACACAGGAACTGTGTTATTTCAATGTTCATTGAAGAAGCTAACAGTGTCTGAGGCCAGGGAAACATCAGAAGTTTTCCATGTAGTCCTGCAATACCTTTCAATCCTTAGGCAGGTTGCAGCCCTTTTAATATTTTAGCCTCTGCTCTGCTTGGTTCTGAACCAGAACAGCTCAGCAGCCTGTCCTTACCTCGAGCATGTGGGTCTGCCTCTCCTGGGATGCTTGTACTCCCAATGTGCTTCTGGTGGGTCCCCTGCACGAATCTGGCTTCCAGCACAGTTTTTGAGCCTCTTCTTTCCTTCAAAGTATGGATTTTGTAGTCCCTGTATTTTTGTTGTTTATTAGGTATCAAGGTGAAGAAACTGAATTCCTGTAATTTTACACAGGATGTTAGCCCGAGTCTCGTGAGATGAAAAGCCACTTGGGGCATAACTGAAAGGACATGCCAATGTCCCAAACTCATGGTTCATTCCTAACAAATCCTGCTGCAGTTTTCTTAGTATTGCCATAGATTTTCAAGGATCAACAATATTTCTGGAGCGCAGAAGAGCTAAGCAAGGATTCTATATGAAAACTGGGAGGGATAAGTGGCAATTTTTAAATTGGTTTCCTTTGAATTTCTGGAAGCCGACCTTGTTTATCATCTTCCCATTTGCATTGTTACTTGAAATGCTGGGAAGTTTTCTGCCAGCCTGTAATCCATATTAACTGCTCATATTTAAAACATGTCACACTCCTGACATATTGGGAAGTATCTCAGCCCAGTATAATATTTGGCTTTCAAATTTTTATTTTGCAACAAGAGGACCAACAGTCTCAATCGGCAAAAGCAACTTTGGTTATTAGAGTTCGGACATGAACTTGGCTTGCTAATGCCAGAGAAATACAAGAGCCTCCTTTCATGCTCTTAATGAAATCATTAATTATGTCAGCAGCTCAAACGATACATCTCCAAACACTTTACATTACTTTGCAAAGGGGTAGTCACATAGAAATCATAGAGAAAAAATATTCTTAACTTCTGAATTCATATATTCTAATAATAAATAGATTTCTGGTTCCAGGCATTTGTACAGTCATTTTCTCTCATCCTCCCTCCTATTCTGTCATACTGTGACTGAGGATTCTGTAATTGCTTGTGGGAAAAAAAAGAAACTGAACAATATATCCATATACTGTTGCCTTGTTGCGACCTAAATGAACTTCCTGAGCCTGAAAATTTGGCATGCTTCTGATTAGCAAAGGAACCATCTCAATAGACTTCTTTCTTTATAGCTAAGAATTTGCTGTACCTTACTGTGACCCTTGCTATATTTCCCATCATTACTAAATAGCCGTTTTGATTAAATAATCAACTTGTTGACAATGTTATAAATAATAATTAAATTATTTATCTTTCAGGATTTAAGTAGACACAGCTTGATGCTTTAAAACAGCCTCCGTTACAGAAATGAGTTTTTATAGATGATAAACAAAACCAGATTTCAACTGCTAAAGTCAAAAGGAGTCTTGGGGGAAACTGTTTCAAATCACAGAGTTACAATAATGCTGTCTGTGCTGTAGTACACTTGGGGAGACAGAGAACTTTTGAAGTAAAGCAGACTGCCGTTCAGATTGGTTTTGTTAATCTTCCACACAAAAAGTATAATTTAATTTTTTGTTCCAATAAGGCAGCTCCTCTGCTACTGCTTGTTTCCGTAAACAGCCATTCACCGTCTTTCTTACATCACTGAAGATAGAGCTTATCTGTTCTGTGGTGGTGAAAGTAGAACAAAAAACACAGTAGCATGGAAAAGATAGCAAAATTAACATGATAATATAAATACATCAAATTCACATTTTCTTCATATGAATGAATATGAACTCATATGACTCATCAGAAGGTCATGAAACCTATAGTGAACCTTCTGTGAAAGAGGCTGGGAAAAAAAGTCCAAGTATTCCTTCACACAGCAGTGACTTCATGGAACTTTGCACATGGAAATTTTGGGACTTAAATGTGTGATTGAATTATTTATAATGTGCTTCCAGCAAGGCCCTGGAAACCATGAGAGAAATTCAGAAAAACTTCATCTATGTCCCAACATCAATATTATTGGGGAATCTTCCAGTAGTGAGGGTGGATTAAGAAATCACCTTTCACTGGGATTTGAGAGAATGGTTTCAGGTCAATGAACTGGCTGACCTGGTTTCATTCTTCGGAGAAACTTTAAAGACTTGGTACTTTCTGTGTGAAATACTTCAGCAGGTAATGTGAAACTTGAGATGTTTCTAAAATAGTTCTGATGACAGAGGGGTGTGATCAAACTGTACATAAAAGCATGGAAAACCTTGGGAATCAGGGTATAAACCAACTGTGGGAGGTAAACTTATTACAATGGAGAGACATCCATGAAGGGCAATGACAGACTTGAGAGATTAAAATTTAGAAAAAGCAGAGAAAATACCTACTCTTCATACTAAGGTGAAAATTCAGGAACAACAAGACTCAAATATGCTGTGTTGTAACCCAGATGAAGTTGATTGAGGGTCATTTAAGTGTTACAGTTCCAGCAGGATGATTTACCTGTGAACTTTGCACTTGGCAAAATTTTTCTCTCCTACACCAATGGGATGAAACAAGACAGAGAGAGTCACAACACTGTTTTAAATATGCTTCAGTTCTTCCTGTCTTTAAGTAACCCATACTTGACAGCATTCCCATTTCTTTCCCCCTGAAAAGGAGATTGTGTGACTTTTGCAACACCGAAGGGGAAAAGAACACCAAAACAAACTAGATGTCTTCTCACTTATACTATTCACAGCTGTCTCTACTTCGACTTCTAGCCTCTTCTTTTGGCTAATGAAGCTCTCAGATAAATTTCCAACTTCTTTCTCTTGGTTAAGTCACAAATCTCCTCCTTCATCCACATACTCATAAACTGCTCATTTCTTCTGTTCAGCAACACCCTGTTTAAGTTTCACTCTGCACTGGGTACTGAGTTTCACTGAATTCCTATACCTGGCCATTTAGAACCATATGCAGATGATCTTTCCTCCTTTACTACTTTCCTTTCCTTGGGCTTTTCTTTTCACTGTGCTGTCATTAACCCTTCTTTTGTGATTGGTCTGTGTTTGCATTACTGTAAGAGATAAAACTTTACCATGGACCCACAGTACAAGGCACAGAGCACAGAACCTTCATTCACTCTCAAACTGCCTTTAAAATGATGATACATGAAACTGCCTCCAACCAGTTCCATCCTTCATTCCATCTCTCACTTGTACGGTCTTGAATTTAAGCTTGACATGGTTAAAATCTCAGCTGAGCTCCAAAACCACACGTTATTCTTTCTCCCTGTTGATAAGTCTTATCAAACATGCAGTCTCTTGGGTGATGGTTCTGTACTCCCATTTGGGTGGTGGGGAAAGGGCTTTTGAGGCATATTTTTTTCTTCCAACACTTCTTCTATACTCAAATATTTTCCTCTTTCAACATCTTCAGAAAATATCTTGAACACAAAATGCTTTCACCTGGCTGCTTCACCCCTGAATCTTAACCCTCAGCCACTGCAAATTATTCATCAACTTGTCTGTTTAAGGAATTGTCCAAATCATCCTTTTTCCCAGTTATTTCAGTCCTGCAATTTATATAATTCACAGCCTTCTTCTTCCTCCCCTTTCTTTTCTGAAATGTCAAACAAACAAATAACCCCAAATAAGCAACAAACAAATCCAAATAATAAATAAACTACTGTTTATTCCTCCTTTTAGATCCTTTCACAACTGAACTTGTTCTTATCTGGCTGTTCAGTTCTTTCTGTATTCATATGTTCACACTAACAGCACTTCCTACTTTTCCTGTCTGGTCATCCACACCAATCCTTATATCCCTTCTACCATTAAACCATTTGCCTTGCACATCTTTACATTTCATCTGAAGCTTTATCTGCCTTGATTTACAGGCAGCAGGCTGGACTGATACAAAGCTAACTGAAATGAATTTGGGATTATTGTTATCCCTCTTTGCTTGTTTTGTTCCCCTGTTGCAACTTGTCCTTAAAGTGAGTTGTTAAGCAGAAGGAATTTTTGCAGCACAGGACTCCACACAGCACAAAGTGCAGCAGAGTCCTTTGGTTCACAGGCAGCCTAGAGATGTTTTCTATTTTGCAAAACTCGGTAGAATATACAGGTGATCTCAGAGGCTTGGCAAAACTTAACAAGATTGTCTTAGTTCAGCTTTTGTGTGTTTATGGGGAAAGCCCCTAAAGTTTAACAAAGGGGTTGTTTTGTGCATTCTTACACTTACATTTTTTTCTTTTTTTCAGAAATCAGTAAATGTATTTTGAGGCATAACAAGTAAACAACTTACACAAGCCTGAGCCTGAAGCTGAGCACCTGCACCTCAAATAAGATCATCATTGTTTGAGTAAGGTTTAAATAATTTAGTACAAATTGGCTTTCCTATAGGTGTTGACAAGCACATCATCACTAGTTACTAATGAGTATGGGATTCCAGAGGTCTGCACAGATATCACCCTCCTCCTCAGAGTGCGCATGTGTCCCTCGAAATGAAGTATTTCACAAACAAGCACCTGGAGACCTTGATTAAAAACCACCTGCTCTGAAGCTCCTGGGAAGACAGATTGCACAGCATGCAGGTGGCCTCCACAGCACAGCTTGCTGATATTTCTGATAGTCACTGAAATAAAGTTTGTTTCCCTTCCTCCCACACACACACCCAGCTCTTTATGCTGGTTGGCCTCGTGAAAGAAGTTTATGAGTGTGCCCTCAAAGAGCCTGACACAGCCTGACTGCAATGACAGAAGTGATGAGTCTAACAAACTCTGCCTTTGTGACAGGACAGGCCTTTCTTATCACTGATTACCTTTTGGCCTGATACTGCAAAAATAGTGCTATTTGGTGAAAAGAGGACAAAAGCATCCCAGGGATAATCAGCAGCCATTTGAGAAGCTTTACCACCTGTTGCACAATTTTTCCCTATTCATTCCTGTGACTCCATGGATGGTTAATGAAAAACCATACAGCTGTAATGAGATCTGACACAGCTCTCCCTGAGTCCTACAAGCTCTTTCTACAAATGGGATCCCTCAACTTTAATGTTGTTTTGTTCTGGTCCACTGGTCTTGGTACAAGGTTCTTGTGGGAGTTTCAGTCTGTGCTTTCAAAGATGGAACACAAGAAAGTGAGGGGGAGCTCTGATGGGTCTGAGCTCACGTGAGGAATTTTTGCAGAGCCTTGGGTCTAGAAGATTCTCTGAAAAGGACTGGAATAGCCACACATCCTGAATTAATTAACTCTATGTGGAAAGCCAAGGAACCTTTTCTGTCTGTGCGTATACATCATTTCCAAACTGATACATCACTCGGAGCTGAAGCAAGGAGGTCATCACACTTCCATGCCCAGCTACAGCCCTTTGCCAAAAAGCAACATGAGGCAGAAACCCCTGGATCCTTTAGGCCTGCTTGCCCTGCTGCAGAGACAAGGCTCATTCGAGTTAGTCAGACAGCAAGGGCAGCACTCCACAGGACAAAGATGGGAAACCCACTTGAAGATGGTCTTTCTAACCTGGTAGGCCATAAAGCAGTTGAGAAACCCAAATATTTCCGATACAGTGGAATCCAAGCCCTTGCTGTTATTCTGATCAATAGGTTGAAGCGATGACTATGGCCTGCTTATGTCAAGGAGTGTGTTACAAGCTTGGATCTCAGTTCCTGGCAGCACAGGCACCTCCAGCTCCCTGCTGGAGCTGTCCTCGGGCTGCACTAAGTATAGCTCGCCGTGTTTCCACACGCGTTGTTTGGGGCCAGCCCTGAGTCATTCGGGAAAAACTCCCAGCTGTCACTCCCTCACCTGCCAGCTCCAGAGCACAGGTTAGACTCAAGGTATCTCAAGGGCTTGGAAAATCAATAAGAGAGAATAACCCAGGAAATCTGCCTGTAAGCATCCAGTCCTGCCCAGAGCCAGAACTCTTTTGGGCACCTTCACATTTCCATCTCCCACTGACACAGAAATTTCTTCAAGAATCTGTCAGAAATAAAGTAGTCTAAATTCCTAACAAACAGAAAACAGCTTCTAGAAAGCACCATTTCTAGATCAGACCAAACATACAGAGTAATATTTCTGGTTATGAGAGAGATGAAATTTGGAGGTGAAAGAGCAATTAACTTAATCTCAGTGTAAGGCAAGTTGTTATAAGAAACATTTTCCTTAACTTGGGATAAACAGATAATCTCAAGTAACTTTATCTTTTATAGTTTATTCTTATTTATTTCTCCAGGTTAATTGAATTTCAAATTTGATAATCTAGCGAATTTAGAACCCTAACCTGCAAGGGGTAATTGAAACTCCTAAAAAATATGCTTGCTCACACCTCCTGCTGTCCAAGCTTATTATGCATTGTGTCCCGGGCAACTCTCCAGGCTACATTTCACTATGCAAGGCCTGATTAAAGCAAGTGACGTGGTCATTCCGCTTCGCTTATTGCAGCCTAAGGTTCACAACCTATGGGGGACATCATGTCTGGAAAAGAAACCACACTGAGATTAAAGGACATTCCATATTTAGAGAAGGGATGGCCATATAAGATGCTGACCATTATCCAAATGAAGTGAACAAAGAGAAGCAGTCTGGCTTCAGTGAGATCTGGACCGGATCCCATGACTTCTGGGAAGAGTTTAAAGATGCAGTTTGTTGAGTGGGAGTTAGGGATATGAAAACGGATAATTAATGTGGTGTGAAAGAAGAGAATACAGGATCATTTTACTTGCATAGGAGCAAAGGAAGGAAGAAAGCACATGTGAGTCAAAGAAGAGGATGCACATAACAGTTGCAGCCATCCCTACTTTTTAAAACAAACAGCAAGAAGCAGAAAAATTCCTTGAAGGCACACTGGAGATTACCAAAAATAATTGTATTAACAAAACCAAAATGCATAAAACAAAGGTATGTACTTCAGGAATGTTGGCTAATAAAGGCAATACTCAAGGTAGAGCTTGTTACAGTACCTTGGTGCCAAGAATCACAAGCAGGACTTCAGGTTTCACACAAACCTGTTCTTTCTGTCAGTGTGGAAAGGCAGCCTGTCTCCTTAGCTGGGAAGTCAAATGAGACTGGAAGATCCAAACTACAACTTTCTCTTGTGTTCCACAGACTAAAGGAATAGAAATGGTCAAGCAAAACTATATCCAAGGAAAGCACACCCCAACTCTACTAGACCTGTGTGGCTATGGGTAGGACAGAGTTCTCCTTTTTTTGCCCAAATGATCTGCAAAGATAAAGATAAAGATAAAGATGGTATGTCTTAACCACAGCAGCCCTGCGTGCCACCAGAGAAGGAGAACTGTTCCTTTTTCCTAGCTCACTCCTTATTTTCTCAGCTTTCTATTTCTTTCCATTGTTGTATGATGGCTGGCTGGACTTCTTGGTTAACTGAAAAATCCCAGAATAACTACTCGGAATAACTCTTAGATGGGAGCTTTTCCTTTACTAAGCATTCAGTTTTCACCTACTGGAAAATATCAATTCATCACAAATATCATCAGAAAGGGTTTTAGGTCTGAGGTGGGAGGGAACTGAGAGAAACTGGGAGTCCAGGGAT
Source organism: Cinclus cinclus (assembly GCF_963662255.1). Taxonomy (NCBI): domain Eukaryota; kingdom Metazoa; phylum Chordata; class Aves; order Passeriformes; family Cinclidae; genus Cinclus; species Cinclus cinclus. The sequence goes on along the minus strand of NC_085049.1, from coordinate 22,645,866 downwards.
TAGGATTCTGAATCAGAGAAGAGAAGGACTTGACCTCTGGTGTCCCACATCCCGTATGAGTACATTAAGCCATTCCAAGGCAGGAGGTGAGTCTGTCTCGTCTCAGAAATGTGTCTAAAGGGATGGATTTTGTTCCAACATAGCACAAAAACAAATTGCAAATCTTCCCCCCTCTCTTCTTTAAATTGAATTCTTGTTCTCTGGCCAGCCCTGCTTGGTATTAGTTTTGTGTGAGTTAAACAGACCAGACACGTTTCTTCCTGTTGGTATTTGATAGATATTCAGTAAAAGGGAGGGGGGAAAAAAGGTGAAAAAAAATTCAATCTATGTTAAGATATATTTCAAGCTGAAGTCAAGACCAGACCTAGACAGGGAGGCAATGTAAGAGCTCAAGGCCGTGGCCGCACCACCATGGACAGCGCCCTGGGGCTGGAGCCCGGCCACGCTCCGCCGGCACCGCCGGGCGCTGCGGGGCAGCGGCAGCCCCGGGGATTCATCACCGCCTCCTCGCCTTCAAATCTGAAAATTACTCCTTTCGCTGTCTGCTGGATTCTAGGAACCAGACAGAAGATTTGGCAAAGCTCTCCTCGGTTCCGCTCAGCTTTTTGTATTTTTGCTTCACCCCCTCCCCGCCCCGCCCGCTCTTTCTCGAGTGCATTAAATTAAATGCATATTGTCTAAATAAACGGCGCGTTGTGTCAATAGCTGAGCTGGGGGAACTCCGGCCGCCCCTCGGGTGCGAGAGGCGGCTCTGCTCAGCTCCTCTCTCACTGTCTAATAAAGGAGATTAGTGTGCTCTCATGAAGCGCCACGGGCGTCTGGGGCTTGCTGACGAGGAGGGGAAAAGAGGGTTTCTCTTTCTCCCCTAGAAATCCTTTCACTCGATGCGAAGACGACACCATGTCAGACTTGAAAGAAGGAGTTTCGCATCCCCGACGGCCACAGGGGCGTCAGAGGGGAGGAAAGCACTCTTCATGAGAGCTGGGCACAGCAGAGCACAGCAGGGCTAGGTGGTGGGCAGAAGTGAGTGAGTGCTGGGAAGTCTGCCTCAATCTGCGAGCAGTCGTGTCTGCTACCAATTGCACAGCAGCCTTGTCCTCAAGCCCACCCTCGGAGCCTTGGAAAAACATTCTGGGGCTTCGCACCTCGCCTGCAGAGAGCTGAGCTCGCTGGCTTTTAACAGCGCTGGATCAGAGAGGCTGAATAAGTCAGGGGATTTCTGGTCCTCGCAGGACGAGTCCAGAAATCACTGCGGTGCCGCTCCCTTCTCTTCCCTTCCCCGTCAGACTCTCCAGCAGTCAGAACGCCTGTGTTTTTTTGCTGATCACCATTTTTTTCCACCTTGGGAAGACTGGGGAGGTTAAACTCCCCGTCTGAACCGAAGCCCTGGACGAGTGCAATTGAGGTTATAGAAATCCGGGAGGGGAAATGACGAAAATGCCTTATTGTGAATAAAACAAGAGGGAGGAGGGAGAGGCGGAACTCCACAGAGGTGAAGGATGGGAAGTTTGCGGCGCTGTGGATTTATCCCCTCTCCGAGCGCCGGGCAGGGGTTTAGTCACAATTTCCCTCTGCCTCCCTGAGGCTGCAAGGGCATCTCCTCCCAAAGAGCTGAACCTGTCCCACTCGCTGCCTTTTGTTTGTCTCCTGAGCGACTTCTGGGGGGAGCCCGGTCACACACCAGCACGCAGCCCCTATTCCCCGCTCGGGAATTACGTGCCAAACCTGGAACAGGGACTTATCTTTCTAGCCAAGCTCCCAGGTCAACTTCCTCGTAGGAAAGCTGATTTATGCCTGTTTATACGTATGGAAAAAGGAGGCAGAAGCCAAGCGCGGCATCCCTCCAAAATCTCATTGTCTTTGAGGCGGGAAGACGGGAGAAAGTGGAGTCAGAAACCATAATATGATAAGGTTTGTCTTGTGGCTGCAGAGAGGGCTTGTCCAGAGAGGCAGACACGGGGTTTTGTCTCACCTCCCCGCGGCCGAAGCCTTTCGCAGGTCGCACAAAAACGAGCGGTTCCCACCGCGCGTCCCGGCTGGAGAAACAACCACAGCCGGCGGCCGCAAGCTGCTCGCCCTGGCCGGGAGCCCTGCGGCCACCGAGGGCCCGGCAGGTGGAAGCCCCATAAAGGTTTGGGGCTTTCCCCTCTCCCAGACACCGCGCCGGCCGTGCCCGTGGGCGCTCCGTGAGCGGAGCCATGGTGGGCTCAGGTGTGGGGGTTGGAATCGTGCCCAAAGCTCCCCTAGTCCAGCCTCATCCTTTCTCACTGCTCCGAGGCCGGGGGACACCGGGAGCTGGACGGGCCGGAGAGGGGAGGTGCTGCAGGTGGAGGCAGGTCCGTCCAGGGAGAGCATCTCCAGCGGCATCCTGTGGGGAGGGGAAGGTTTAAACCCCAGGTGAGGGGTCTTTTCTCCCCATCCTGCCACGGAGGAGGGCTCAGGCTTATGGTGAGGCTTGGGACCAGGAGTTTGCTGACGGGTGCCTGAGTTCCCTCATTCGTGTACCTGGCAGGTGACAAAGCGCTGCGCCGGTGGTTGCATATGACATCCCTCGGGGGGAAGGGGAGCAGGGTGACAGTGAGTCTCCTAAAAGCCTTTGGCATTGCTCAGTTCACGCCGTATTAGCACAACCATAGTTGGGTTATGTTGTTTTTTTTTTCTCTTCCTTTTTTTTTTTTTCCCCCAAGCCCACTGAGGCAGAGAAGAGGCAAACTCAGCCATAGGAAGGTGGTTAGTGATGTCACAAGTTTGATCTTTTCAATAAAAGCAATGGAGAAGGGTCTCCCTCACTATATATATTAGGGGAAGCTTCTGTTCTTCATAATAAAAAGAGCAGCAAGGGAGAAAAGCACCTGCTTTTAACACCCTTTATTTAGCCTTAATCTCTTACAGGAAGAATCAAAGCTCTGTAGGCTGGATTTATGAAAAGTAGTGCCTTTTTTTTTCTTTATTAGTCATTTAACTTCTTTTTCTTTTTTTTTCCTTTTTTTTTTTCCCCCTTTCCCACCCCTTCTTCTTAAGCATAGAACATAGTTTTGGAAGCGATTGCTGAGAAGAGCAACCACTCTTGGCCAGGGTGATCTCTGAGAGGCACAGACAGCTGTAACTCAAGAAAAAGGTGAAGTGATAAATTGTGAAGAAACTACAGGATTCTGAGTTTATAGAGGCTATTTATTTTTCCTGAGAATGTAAGGGATGGTGTACGTTGGTTTTTAGAGTATTTAATTTTTATTTTTTTTTAATTTCTGGGGGAGAGGAAATTCTAAAACTATTTGATGGACGTTTTACTTTTAACATGAGCAGTGCACTTATGTGTGTGTGTGGGTTATTTTTAGGGGATCTCACAATTATTTTTAATTAGTCGAAAGGGCAGTGTAAATCAAGGACGCCTATTACCTATACATTTTAATTTATAGCCCACCAGGTGTTCAGGGAATTTATTTACAGCATAAACGATTTAATGTTTTCAGCATGATTTCTATTTCAGCTCTTATGCTGTCGGTTTTATTTGACTGTGTGGTGTGGAATCTGGGCTTTTAAATTGTGGCAGCAAAAGTCTTTTAAATTAAAATAACCTGCAGGTAGAAAAAAACGCTTTGCTTTGCACCTAAACCTTCTGCAGAGAGCCTGCTTTAATTCGGGGGCAGGATGAGAAGGAGAGATCAGCCGGCACGCCTCAGTGTTTTGTTGCGGCTTGTGAGGGTGTTGGGAAAGCATTCCCTGTAAATCAGGCTGTCAGCGGCACAACCAGCGGCCCCCGGGGTCTCGGCCGAGAGGGGCCAGGGCTCCGGGATGCTGCCGGGAGGAGCCGGCGTCCCCAGGTGTGCGCTGGCACGGCCCGGCCGCGCCGTCCAACGCGAGGACATCGGCGTGCAGGGCATTCCCTCCGGGAGAATTGCTTCCTGTAGGCTCTGTCCCGGTGTCCCCTGCCAGCAGCCGGGGCAGCGCCTTGAGCGAGCAGGCTGCAGGGACGGGCGGGCTGCGTCACCTTCGGGTTTTACACAAGTGTCGTCCCGGGATGGAAAAGTTTGGTGCCTCCGTCGGGGGGCGCGGGGCTGACGGTCGTCGGTGCCCGGTGGGATTCGGGGCCGGCCAGGACTGACCGGGACTGACCGGGACTGACCGGGACTGACCGGGACTGACCGGCCGCCTCCCGCCGCTCCCGCCACCGCTGTCCCCACAGCCCCGCGGCGCTGCCCGCCTCGCACGGGAGCGCAACCTGACACAGCGGTTTGCAGCGCCCTGGCCAGGCTGAAGGAGGGCGAAGGGGAAGGCGAAAAAAAGGAGAGGAGGAGAAACTTTCCACTAGTTTACTTTTTTGTCCAGGAGCGCTTGTGTTCATAGACCGCGAGTCCTTCCCCCAGCCCTCCCCCTTAGTTCCCCCCCCCCCCCCCCCCTTCACTAGCGTACAATTAGCATCATTAGGAGCCGGGAGCCGACCCTCCGTCTAACAGGGGAGCGGCGACCAGCGACGGTAGGTGCGTGCAAGGAAAGGCGGCAGCAGTTCTGGGCAGCGCTTTGGGGCTGGAGTTAAAAAGTGCTCCCACCGATGGGAGGAATCCCAGCGGCAGGGGAGGCGCTGGCCCGGGGGCAAACACAAAAGGGGAGAGCTGGAAGGTGAGCGAGAGAAGAGTGCGGCTGCAGAAGATGCGGAAAGCTTGTCCGCAGTACTCAGGGTCCACGGAGTGCATGTGCTGCCGGGTGTTTCCCTTTCCCCGCTCCTTTTTGATTGCGGGCCCGGGAAGTGCTGATTCCCAGACTCCGTTTTGGCTGGGGGTATCCCGCCCGGGCTCTCGCTCTCTCCGCACATGTTCCTAGGGCGCCATCTCTTTGCAAAAGCCTCCGTCCTCCCGCAGGTCTCTCAGAGGCTGCTCCGGAGCGTGTGAACATCGCAGGCTGCAGCCCAGTCCAACCTGCCGAGCCAAGCATGCTTCCCAGCCCCTGAGCCTCCCGGGGCTACCGCTCCTCCCAGACCTCTCGGGCTCTCCAGATAGGCAGCGAGCTTTGCTTGTCTCTCCTTGGCACCGTTTGTCTCTCTCCTTGTCGCTGTTGGGGAGCAAAACTTTCCGGCAGCTGGAGACGTGAACCTGACCCTTTTTTTTTTTTGCAGAGGTATACTGAAAGACAGATGTGGAGATGCATCCCCCCTCCGTCTCAGCCTGTGTGTGTGTGTGTGTGTGTGTGTGTGTCCGGGCGTGTTTACAGAGAAGTGAGCAGCTGAGCTGACTTTAGGGAATCTTTCCTTATCTGCAAAGAGGGCTTCTGCTGTAACATAAAGCCCTGAGAGAGTGGCTTAGCGGACTAGGACTAAAGATGGTTCAAGGAACTCACTGGACCCCGCTCTAACCCTGATCAAATGAGAGCTAGATGCTTTTTGAACTAATACCGAGAGAGAGATCTTGCCTGCGGGCAGAGAGAGACAGAGAGAGGGAGGGAGGGAGGGAAAGAGGGAGGGAGGGAGAGGCAGACAGCAAGGAAGGGAGAGAGACAGAGCGAAGTTTGGAAGGAGTGAGCGGAGAGCTCAGAAAGTTTGTTTTTCCTTCAGAGCCTCGGAGCTGGTAGAGCCGAAGCAGGGACTCCTTGAGGTCGGCGCTGGCGCATCTGCCCCTCGGGACTGACCTCCCTTTCCTTGCAGGTTTTAAGCCCCGGAGGATACAATGTTCGCTAAACTCTTCCAGCAGTGGAGTTTCGCAGTGTTCCTGCTGAGTTACTCCGTGCCCTCCTGCGGGAGATCAGTAGAGGGGATCAGCCGTAGACTGTGAGTTTCTCTTTTTCTTTTTTTTTCTTTCCCTTTATTCTCCCTCGCTGCGGCGGCGGGGCGGTGGGGAGGGAGGGAGGGAGGGAGGGAGGCAGCCAGCCCGGGAGCGCTGCCGGCTCTGCACGGGGCCGCTCCGGGTTACCTGCCCCAGGTGCTCACCGGCGCTGCCTGAGAGCCGGGAGGAGGCATTTGGGGCAGGGAAAGGGCGCTTTGCATCCCTCTGACCTTTCAAATCTTTGGGGCTTCTCTTCCGATGCAGCTGGGTGATTTGTTGTGCTGTTGCCCGGGACCCTCGCGGGGAGCATCCCGGTTTATTGAAATGCTGTGTGTTACACTAACAGACACTTCCTCGGCTCTGGCGTGGAGCCAGTATTGATAAGGGTAGGGGAAACACGCAAAAGCGAGGGCCATCATAACACTGAAGTACTGAAACAATTTCTTTGGATTTCTGCCACTTCAGGGAAAAAAAATCCAAAGGCAGTCCAGTATCTTACTTAGAGGCAGACGCATATTTTTTGATAAATGATAGTGTAACTTAAGACAGTCTGTTCAGGAAATGACCTTTTTGCTTCTTCCAAAATAATCAGCCCGGTTAATGCTAATACCCATACACAAAGTGCAGGAGAAGCCTCTGGGCTGATGCAGGAGCAGCTGTCTCGCACATCTAACTCGCTGGCTTTCTCTGGACTTGCATCAGATTTTCTAAGGAGGAAACACCTCAGTCATTCTGGGGAGGGCTGTATTGTTATTCAGTTCCAAAGGAAGCCAAGTTGGAGAAAGAGTGCTGGAAAATCCAATCACAACTTACAGGGAAACATGACACAGCAAACAATTTCAGATGGCTTTCCTTTTAAATGTTTTATTACATACCTAAGGACAAGATTTCCAAATAGCATTTCCTCTGCCATTTAAGCAACACACAGAATAATAATGATAGTAATAAAAACCCCAAACACCCAAAAGAAAAAAAAATATATATACCCCAGGTGAAGTGACTTCAGACACACCTAAAGTTTGGCACCAGGAACAGAGCTATTACAAATCTCCTACAGCAAATTGTGTAGAACATGTTATTGCTGATAATGTTACAATGTATTATTCTCAGTCCATTAACGTTTAACTGTTTTGTGCTCCTGAAAGCTGATCTTGGGCTGTTTCTTTCTTTGGAGACCATATTATATAGAGGAATCAAACTTCAGTTTCAAAAATAAGTAAAAAAAATAAAATAATTGAAATGCAGTTAGATAATGTTATTTTCTTGGCTAAGAAACTCTGAACTGGATCTAAGCCAAATTTGGTTGTTAAAGAAAAAAATGGATTTGCAGACAAATACTCTTTCTCTTTTTGAAGTTAGTGTAGTTCTAACACTTGTTTTTAAAGGTGGTCTTCCCAAGACCTTCTTTACAAGTCTTCCCAACATCCCCATTCTGTCCTGACAGGAGGGAAGAAAAGTGTAAGCTAACCAGTGAAAATGCATTTCTCATCTCCCTCTTTGCTCTGGCATGCAAAACACACACAAAAAACCAGTCAGCTGTCAGTTAGTGGCATTCATGTAGTTTTGTTTGTGGGCACAGCACAAACACAGACACCACACTCAAACATGTGTCCTGTTTTAATATCACCACAAACCATTCCTAGAGTTAATGGTTAATAACTCACTTAGACTTCAAGATTTTTTTTCTCAGTCAAAACTTAAACCAGTAATGGATGAAAATACTGAAGCACATTATTATAGACATGCAAAAATAATCAAAATTACATAGGCCTGGTTCTACAGACTTTGCTGAAGCAAATCTCCCATGGAAAGCAATAGCAAATTATCCCAAGAAAAGATTTCCAGGCATGTTATTTGTTAGAGGAGTGCTTTAGCTGCTAAAGAACTTCTGAGAAACCCAGTAATACCTCAAAATGAAATGACATATTTTTATCATCATGTCCAGACATCGCAGCATCATGTCCCTAGATCTGTTCACAATATTTTTCCTAAGACTGAGATAGGTTGAACAGATTTCCCTCCCTTTGGAGTCAGTGGCAAGGGCACTCAGTCTTGCAAAATCCAGAGAGCTGACTGAATCCTCCTCAGTTATTTTGCTGAATTTAGGATCAGACCCAACATGAACAGTCAAGGATAATAACAGCTAAATAAGAGCAGCTCTCTGAGATAGAAAGTGGTAGCTTGAAGAATGCTGTCTTTTAGCAATGCTACATATCTCTAGGGAAAAAAAGAAGGAGGAATGTGCTTGGAAAGACCAGCTTATCTGGAAGTATGTGAAGTCAGGAAAGTCTCAAGTCATGGATTTCTGCTGCTATGCCCATGATGATATACTCAGTCTCATATGTACACGGTGTATTTGGACCCAATAATTAATTTGGATGCTCTGGTCAAGTACAAACCATCAACATCCTTCTCTCAAAAGTGCCTGCCACATGTAAGCTTAGCATTTACTGCTCTTGGTTTGGTTACAGGATCCTTTTCCTTGGATGAGAGGTGTATTTTATAGAAGGATGGAAGGGACCTCTAGTGGGTCATCTTAACCCTAACAGCCTAATATTTTTTTCCATATCGTGTCCAATATGTGAATGCAATCATTCCAGTCTCCACTGCTTTCCTGCTCTGAGTGTGTGGGTGAGATATTGTTGATATCTCCATTATGCAGCACTTCTTACATCAGTCTTCTTGGACAAGTCTTTCTCCATGATTTACAAACATAGGAGTTGTTTGAATAACTGAAGCAGAAGGAGGCAGAAGGTCAAAGAGATATGTATCTACCACATCTTTGTTTCAAGGAGATTTTTTGATCTAGAGAATACAAAGGAAGCTGGTAGGCAAAATGCAAAACTTAAGTCTGGCTGAGTAATAAAAGTCATGTGAAATGTAACACTGCATAATGTTATACAATCATTTGGAATAGCAGAATGTTATTTGGGGCCAGACTTGATGCTAAATATCATACAGACATTTAAAGACAAACCCACCCTCTTTGGCACACCAACCCCTCACACGTCAATCCCTGCATTATTTTGGAAATGCATGCTCACTCAAGATGCAGATCTTGTAATACTCTCTGACTGCCTTGTATGTACTGGAAACAAATGTTTAGGTTTCAGTTCTGTAAAATTGAATAGTTTTTCAATCAAGAGGACTTTAATAACAGGCTTTGGAGAGTCAAGATTTTGTCACAGTGGGGAAGTTGACCAAATACACATTAGAGGATTAAGGCAGCTTTGGGCTGTCTGTGATAGAAGGAATTATCCTTGGTAGTTCACAAGAGGCAGTAGGAAAGCTTTGCTCATCATATGAGACACTGGTTTAGACTCCCTAAAGCAGAGAGATTTCATACACTTTCTATGAACTAGAAGAGTGAAAGCAGAACTGCATTTCCCATGCAAATTTCTGAGAAAATAGACTACTGAAGCTCAGCATGTAACCTGAGTCACACTGGAAAGCCTGACAGGCAGCCCAGAGGAGGCCAGGGTGCTGCTTTTATTGCCCTACTTGCCAATCAGACCGACCCTAATGAGAAGGGTGTTGGAGATGGCTCTTGCTCAAAAAAATTCTGGGGGAGATCACAAGCTTGTGTTAATGGTCACAGCTGCACTGAAGAGAAAGACACAATATGGGATCAGCTTAGCATTATCACATTGCATTTCTCCTTAGGGCCATTTAGTAGAGGGACATAAAATGTTTACCCTGAAGGCTGAAGTAATCCAAAACTGATCTTGAGACCCTTAAAACACAGACAGTATTTGATTACATGTGTACTCACAAACCTCAGTATATACAGAGCTGATTTTGAGCAAGATTTTGACAGTCATCTTCCAGTCTCACTGTGGAATGGGGGAAAGCTGCTGTTTGAATTTCACACTGAGCAATAGAGATGTATTATCACTTAAATCCATCATTTGAACCCAATACTCAAAAAGTGCCTACTAAGCCAGAAAGTGAAGGGGATGCTCTTAAAACAGAACTACTTGAAATTGCCAATTTCCAATAGCTCTACTGTTGATCAAGTCATAAACCTAAAGAGTTTGGCTGTGGGGACTGAGAAAGAGAACCTGCAGAACACTCCCAAATATTTTGCATTTTCAAATCTGGTAATGTAGCAGGAAGAAGGATAGGATGGAAGGAAGGAATATTCATCACTGTGATGTGTCTTCTTTCAGTTCACCCACATGCAGAAACCACTTCTTACTCAGCTAATTGAACAAATTATTATAGGACAGGCAAGTGAATAGAATTTCTTCGGCCAGTGAGAATCCAGTCACATGCCATACCCTGATACAAGAGGAGAGATCCCATAGCCAAACTTTGCATGCTGGAGTAGAGCAATTGGAAGGATAAACTGTATTATTGCATTCATGGGAATGTATCTAAAATCCCAGCTTGTGCTCTGTCTGTGGTTCACAGCACAGCTGTGCATCTATTCCACTTCAAGAAAAAGGCATATATTTTCTCACATTTTCTCTGGTTATTTATTATCCAGGTGTCATTTTTATCTTCTTTCTTCAGATGTTTAATACATTCCTTGCCAGTACAACATCTCTAGAATACAGTTAGCTACTCACCTCCCAGTTCCTCAGAAACAAGACAGACCTCAGTGTACCAAAATGTCAAGATGAACTCTAGAAAAACCACTCTAAGAAACCAGAATGCTCTTGAAGAAGATCCAGAGAAGAGGGTTAGCATAAAATTCAAACAGCACAGCAGACAATAAATTTGGTCCCAAAAGTTCACACTTAAAACAATACTAGGAACGATCTAAAACCATAATTAGACATGAGTGACAAAGCAGTAAATCCACAGGAGTGGCTGAGGCTCATCTCTGCTGATGCTCAAGCTACCTGCTTGGATAGCTCATTGCGGACTGAAGTGCCTGTGTTTTAGGCACCCAGATTCAAATATTTTTCCCTTACACTGCTGCAATTGCACTTGTCTGTAGGAGTAAAAGGCACTTTTATGTGTTGTTTATGTTTTTGAAGTGCATGACTGAGCAGAAGGAAATCACTAGAATGATTCTGTATAAACACTGCTTCCGGCTCCAGTATGAGCACTGGGTTTTCCCTCTCTTGCTGCATTACCTGACCCTTTAGTTTTCCTATCTCTGACTACTGCCTTCCTGCTTTCACTGCCTCAAGTGTCATATATTAAAAGTCATGATGCTTTCCTAGAACAGAATAGTGACTAATCCAGCTGCAGGTCCAGTGGTGTGTGATCGGTAAGCTGAGAATTATTACCTGCTTAGGTCTTTCCTTTCTCTGCTGAGAGCAGCTACTCTTGAGGAAGAAGCAGGGCTTTCTCTAGCAGTCTGACTTCACTGGATGTTTCTAAGCCTGGTACATTATCACTGCAGCCACCACAGCCAGAAAAGTTCTGCCAAGCACTGGGCAATAACCAAACCCTAAACAATTTTTCCCTCTTGTCTCTTCTCTTCCTTTAGCAAACGGGCTGTATCAGAGCACCAGCTATTGCACGACAAGGGCAAGTCAATCCAAGACTTACGAAGAAGAATATTCCTCCAAAATTTAATCGAAGGTGTCAACACTGCAGAGATCCGTGCAACGTCAGAGGTATCACCTAATCCTAAACCTGCTACCAACACCAAGAACTACCCTGTCCGGTTTGGCAGTGAAGATGAGGGCAGATACCTGACTCAGGAGACAAACAAATCACAGACCTACAAGGAGCAGCCCCTGAAGGTGTCAGGGAAGAAAAAGAAAGCAAAGCCTGGAAAACGTAAGGAACAAGAGAAGAAAAAGAGGCGAACCCGCTCAGCTTCACTAAATTCTGGCATGTTCAGAGACGTCGTGACCGAGAGCCCACTCTTGGACATCTCTGTTACTACACATAATCACACTCTAAGGTAATTCTGCTATATTCTTCTGGGGAGCATGCCAAGTATTTACTGAAATTGTTAACCTTTGGTGGGAGAGACCAAGGCCTTGCTCAAACTGGGAGTAAAAGCAGATCTTTTGAGACTGGTTTTTCAAGCATGGCCTCGAGGTGCTCTCTGCAGGTAAGTGCTCCTTCCACTTTGCACTGGGGACCTTTCTTTCCTATGAGACACAATTCACATAAACAACTTATTGCCAAAATATGCTTCCTGAAGCTGAGTAGTAAGTGAAAGTATTTCTGAAAAAAGGAAGCACATCACAACCACTAAAATTTCCTTTCCTACTTTAACTGTAGTGAATCTCACATCGTATCTTGGTCTCACACTTGGGCCTCAGCAGATTGAAAGCTTTGACTTTTATTTAAGGCTTTGCATCTATAAAATGGTGAAGTTTTCTTTCCTTCCTCTCAACACCTCCCCTTTTTGGCAATTTTCCTACCCTTGCTTTACAGTTTTTCATTTTACTGTTTAACCTTAGGGGAGAACACAGAAAAATTCTCTCTCAGTAATATCTGCAAACAATGCAGACCAGCCTTTCACCATAAAAATTTCCCTGCCATTAGGACTTTTTAATTCAGCTCTATCCTTTTCCAGCTTGTGAAATAATTACGTTGCTGCTTAAAAATGTTTAGCATCACTCTTGGAGAGGGACCTGCTTCCCTCATGCATGACAGCGAAGAGTTTTTAGGGCAGTGGCCTGGAGACATCAGCCTAGGTGTCCCAAGGGACTCATCCCCTTGCAGCTATCTCATCTTGAGTGGAAATCTGCACACTTGCAGGCAATGCCAAGGATTCCACTCTTCTGCTTTCCTCGAATGTTTGCATTTCACCAGCAAAACCCCACCCATTTCTCTCCTCCTCCCTTCAACTTGGCAGAACAGAGACAAGAGAGAAGTGCCACTTGCTTGCAGTAAATCCCCTGGAAAGAGGAGGATCCCAGTTGTGGGATTTACTAAAATCCAGCCTGGGGTTAAGCTTTACAGGCCACAATTTGCAATGTGTTCAATCACCTCAGCTCATGATGGCATCTACAGGAGGTACCAACACCTGGGGCTGGACACTCAGACCTCTGACTAGGGTGTCCCAGACCATAAACCGGTGGGCATGGCTGCAGCAGGTAGGAGGGAAGTAAGAGACACTGGTTTGTCCTCAGCACCTTAGGAAAGGCAAACTTCAGGATTCTGCTCAGGAGGTACCTGAGGTTTCAACAGATGCCAAGGGACTGTGTTGGCCAGTAAATAACGCCTGTCATGAGCACAAATAAATCTAGAATGTTGAGAAAAAAAACATCCTAGGAAATTTCAACAGTTACTTCTTGCCACGCTGTCTTTGGCGGTCATTTAGTGGGATATGCAAAAGAGCTACAGGTACAGCCCTGTTGATCTTCCCAGTTCAGCCTTTCTGATGAAGTGTGTCTGGATGGCTGAAGGCTCTCAGCTTTACTGTGGAGTCCAACATCCAAAAGCAGCATTTCTCACAGGTTCCTAAAAAGAACCTAAATTTTAGATAATTAATTGGAGATGATTAAACAAGGAGAATCAGTTAAAAAAGGAAAAGGCAATTTCTCCTTCACAAGTACAGAGAACATGTTGGTTTAGCCCTAACAAACTTCTAGTACATAAGTTTTTAGTTATCTCAGTAGGCTGGCAAAAGATGTAAACTTCATGCATGATTTTCCCTGTATCTCTGTGCTTCTTTTCTGCTGAATATCCCAGATTAAAATATTCATGCCAATTCTCTCTGATCAGTCTTGAGAACAAAATTCTGGATTTAGGTAAGAAAAAAATGGACAACAATAATATCATCTCTGGATCTTTGGACTTACTGCCAGGAGTATGTCATGGAACAAGCCAATCTTGCAAAACCTAGGTCCAAATCACAGAACACAGCTTGCAAATTATCATTAGTACAGAGCCCACTGTCAAGATGTGGCTTAGCTTAAACTTTAAAACCAAATCTAGAATCCAGGCTAAACTGAAAATGTCACCCTCTCAGAAATAGGCCTGAGTAGTGCAGGCACGCACACATACACAGCCATGCTGTATGAACTATGTGCCATTGTTATACTTGTTGGAATATGTCCTGAAATGCACCCTAATATTGTTGCTAGCTAATTATTAAGGAACTTAATGCTAGCATTTCCATTCCAGGCACTTTAAAAGTTATTTCTCATGGAAATTCCAGCTATATTCCCATTTCAATTTAATTAAGGTACTCTTACTTAATTTCCTAAAAAAATTGATTGAGTAAACTCCGTAATGATAGATGTATTCTCCCTTTCAATGTGCATATTAAGAAAACCCTTTTAAACTCTCCAGGATCTGAGTTTTGTTGTGCCTCACAACCACACACTTTTGCCACATGGGATGTTACCCCCAGCTCTGGTGATCAGTCCTGTGGCAGAGAGAATCCCAATCCATCCTACACCTCCACATTCTGTCCTCAGGTGTTTCCCAAGGATCCACTAAAAAAGCATTTTCTGTTCCCAGGGACAGAAAGGGATCAAAGCCCAACCCTTCAGCATTTCCTGCAGCACCTCTTAGCAACTTCATGTTGCAATACAATGAATGCCCTGACAGGGTGGGAGCAGGCTCTGCTTTGTTCTCATGGGGAGAGAACTCACACCAGTTGCAGCATCCTGGGCTGAATGCAACAGGAGTTGGAGGATAACAGGATGGGATGGTTGCTTTCTTTCAAGCTCCCATACAGAAATTTTCAGGATTAGACCCTTTTCACTCAGCCAAGCACTTGAAGAGATGCCATCAAGGGTCTGCTCACTCCAAGCCCTGAGCAGCCTTTACTCACACACACCACAGCCCCTTGCCTAAGGGGTGGTCTATCAGTGGGAAAAAGAGACCAAATAAGTCCCATGGCAGTGTTTTATTCAGAACATGGCATCACACCCCAACAGTTAACACAGCATCAACAAGGACTTCCTTTTTCTTTTTCCATATCTTAAAAACTGTTTTTGCTTTTCTCCAACATTATTTTTTTTTCATTTTCCAGCACTTGACGTTTTTATGTTAGGGTGACACAATTCTTCTGCCTGTAGCACTAAGGAATCTTCTTGCCTAAGTCTCTAAACAAAAACAAAGTCCTTTCCATTCCTCTGAGGGTGCAATGCCTCAGTATGTGACAAACTGCAGGTCATCACACTTCTAGAGGAATTGCATTGAGAAAAACATAACAGAGATCTTGAATAAATGTCTAAAATTGTGACATGGTCAAGCAGGCCCTCTTATTGCAAATGGTTACTAGCAAGGCACACCTGTTATAGTCTGTGGCACTCTTGCTATTGATTCTTTGTCCACACATTTGAAGTGAAAATTAATTAACTTTTCTGCTTTTTCTTGTCCTTTTTTTTCTTTTCAGGAGGCGCTGACATTTTCAGCAAGAGATATTTGGAAGACATATTGCAGTATTCTGTAATAGTGAACATATGGGAAGTATTAAAATATTTATTACCTGTAAATATTGTAAATGCTCAGAATAAAATCTTTTCCCCCATTGCTCTCTGAAACTGCACATTTGGTTATTGTGAATTTTCCTTTTTTTTTTTTTTTTGGCTAAGGCTGAGACAATTATTGTCACATCTACCATAATTTATTTTGTTGACTGGTGTATTTATTTTGTGAACGTATCTTGGTGCTGCTGACTTTCTATATTTTTTGTAATATAATGCACTTTAGATATACATATTGAGTACATTGATAACTGACATAAAATGTTCCTGTTTTGTGGTTGATTTCAATGAATGCCTACATACAATTGTTCAAACTGATTTTTCTTTGTGCATGTATAATAGCAGTATTTTAAAATTTGTAAAGAACGTCTAATAAAATATAATCTAATTAAATCGTGACTCAGAAGGAAAAATGTGTTCTTTAGGAATTTCAAGAGCAGGAATAATTCTTTTATTTACTACATTTGAAAATTGTTTTAAATGTAATGTGTTTACATTGGTCTAAACTCCCATTTTCACATTAGCTTTTACTTAAAAATCACTCAGAACATATTTTTGTTCCAGCGCTCTATTTCAAGTTAGCTCAGTTGTTGAACAACCTGGGGGTACAAAAAGGTCCCAGAGCAGATTCCCAACCTCCCCAGGCCCCAGCCCTGCAGGGGCTGAATCCCTGCACTCCAAACTGGGGAGTGTGAGAGGCAGCCCCAGGGGAGGCATCACTTGCTGAGCTCCTGGGAGATGCTGCAGGTCACACCTCAGCCCAGCTCACACCCCGGCTCTGGGCAGTGTCCTGGGATCCCCACACCTCTGCCCCGACATCAAGTGGCCACAACACGGGTAGAGCCTCAGTTCTTTGTGAATATACAAAGAGAAGAAAAGCTGCAAACTGCACTGGGGGACACATCACCAGGTGGTCTTCTTGCATTACTCCAATAATTTTTCCCCTCTCCCACCACAAAGATGCCTCACAGGGCTCTGTGTCCAAAACCATCTACATTAATCTTGCTTCTGCCTCATCTCCATAGATGAGACCTGCTAAGAGACAGGCCCCCTTCAAGACTTCATGTCCACTGACTGAATAAAACATGAGAAAAAAATTATGGTCTATCATTTTTTCTTGCTTCTTATCCCTTTCGTGTGCAAATCGCAGCAGCTGCTGTGGGGGCAACCTGAATAAAGGGTATTGTTTCACAGAAATATCTG